>NW_008358318.1:1421257-1444264 GCF_000622305.1 Nannospalax galili | reverse complement strand
GAAAAGCTGGTTCCTCTAAGCTTCCGGTTCTCTCTTTTGATTTTATATTGGAGTGGCCAGATTGCTTTTGTCTTCAGGAGTTCCCACAGAGGCCCAAGTCAGATGAGGATCAGATGCCCTCAGGCTTTCTCCTAAGGTCTGGATCCCTCCAGGGAAGATTTTGGCCTCAGGAATTTGGGGGTTGGACTGGCCTGGGAGCAGGGCCCAGGAAAGATGCTGATCTAGGGCAGCTGGTGGCCTTGCCACTCAGAGATCCAAAGGCAGATGGGGGCGGGAAGTGGCCCGAAGGTCTCCTGGGGACTTCACTGAGGAGTTGGGTTGCTCTGGATGCAAAGGATCAGGAAGAGGAAAGGTCAGCCCCCGCATCCTGGAAAGAGGCTGGAAGTTGGTGCAGGACCAGAGGAGTAGAGGGAGGTGAGGGCTGGGCCAGGCCCAGAAGCAGTGCTCCTGGGGACCTGAGAAGGCACTGAGTTGGTCTGGATGAAAAGGATCAGGAAGCAGTAGTGGTTCCCCAGGTATCTGGGGCCCCAAGACAAGGAATGGGACAGATCCCAGGCTAGGAGGAGAGACCTGCAGGGGAGATGGGAGGTTGAATGAGGCTGGGGGAGTCAAGGTGCGGAGGGCGCGATGGACTTACCCTGGAGAGAGGCCTGCAGATAGGAGAGAGATAATTTTTAGTTTTTTAAGAGTTCTTCACACTACTTTCCATAGGGTTTGTTCAAGTTTGTAATCCCACCAGTAGTGGATGAGTGTTCCCCTTTCTCCACATCCTCTCCCACATTTAGTATCATTTGTTCTCTTGATCTTAGTCTGACTGGGGTAAGATGAAAGCTTAAAGTGGTTTTAATTTGCATTTTCCTAATTGCTAATGATGCTGAACATCTTTTAAGATGTTTCTTAGCCATCAACCTAAGTGTTCCTCAACAATGAGTGGATAATGAAAATGTGGTACATTTATACAATGAAGTTCTACTCAGTGGTAAAGAAAGATGACATCATGAAATTTGCAGGTAAATGGATGTAACTAGAAACTGTTATACTAAGTGAAGTAACACAGACTCAGAAAAAAAATCAACATATGTTCTCCCTCATATGTAGATCCCAGCACCAAATCCTTATAAGTGAGTATGTATCTAGATGTAACTACAGGAACCAGAATAATGAAAAGGAACCAGGGAGGTAAAGGGAAAGAAAGAACTTGAGAGAGAAGAACAGTAGGAAACCGGTGTTAATAAGGGAGATATGGATAAAAATGGGGGTATTTAAATGGGAGGGGGGAGGGAGGGTTATACAAGGAAACTTGCGGATGAAGGAAAAGAAGGTGCTCAAGAAAGGTGGGACCACAGGAGACTATTATCAAGGAAATGGGGACACTTTAAATGGTGGAAGGGTTAGACAGTGAGAGAGGGAGGAGAGATTATGTCTAGTTTTAAAAAAACTAGAGAGAACCGTATTAGTCCAACAACCTAATAATAAATTATACATACATTTTCTCAACATAAGTCCATGTGTATAGCCAAAGGCTACATAACAAGAACAGTGCCAGACGGGAGAAACCTTCGAGTTTTTGGCCAGGGTGGTCCAAGAGACTCCCAAAATTACTCAGGCTGTTGCCACAGTCCTTGATGACCTCCCAGAACTTGAAGGTAAGACCCTACCTGCTGAAGACAGAACATACTTTGGACACAGGATTTGGAGTAATAGAGCTGTAACTGACCGGAAACCACTTCCCCTGAAGACTAGCTCTCACAGCTTTGGAGAGAGCTATGAAGGTACCAAGGGAAAACATCCAACACCAGCTTCAAGACCAAATAACCACATCAATGGCCAGCACAGCATACGTCATTGGTGCAGTAATGGCACTTTTTTCTTGGGGGCAATCAACAGCTACCTTAAAAGCCCACTCAATGGGAAGAAACTCAAGTGTGGTACTGTAAACATAACTAAATACACCTGGCTGGAATGGTCATAGATCTTAAAGAAAACCCCAAGACTGACACATTCTTAGACTAATATGATTTCTTACACTGTGAAAAATCTATATTCTTATATTTACAGACAAATGTCCCAGTCACCACTCATCAAAGAAACTCATTTTGCACCATTTAGAGACTATTACCAAGTACCACAACTGGTCACACACAGACATTGTCTATGAATTGCCCAGGTCTAAGTGACACATCTACAATGAAACTTCTACACTTAAGGCTCATGGAACATAGAACAGGGGTAAAGGAGAGGACACTAACAAATCTTTCAGTTCTCAATAATGAATCTCCCTCATGCAGTAGAAGGCCAGGAAGACAAAAGGTCACAAATGGCCAAAGTGTAGAGATCAAGAGTCTGCTGAATGCTGGTCCTTGGACAGGACTCCTATATTAAACTTCACCCACCCAAGGCTCAGGGACCATTGTGGAAGAGGGGGTGGAAAGACTGTAAGAGTCAGGGAGGAGGTGCATGGGAAACAAGAGTCCTACAAGCTCCTGGGAACCTGTTCATATGATTCTATGGCAATGATGTCAGGATACACAAGTCCCATGCAAACTCAGGCAGACAAAAACCCAGCATAGAACTGGGAAAATGAATATCAGACTCCAATCTTATCTGAAGAAATATTGGCAACTGATTGCTGCTAGCTGAAGAAGAGCTGATCTTCCTAAAACAAGGGATGCTAGACAGGATGACTAGACCTCAGTGGATGGACTTGCACTGAGGAACATCTGGGGATACTGACAACACAGTGGGCCTTAACAGGGATAACAGAGTATATGGGCTCCAATGGGGGGGCTATAGGATGGTGCTGGTGGGGACAGGGGTATAAAGATGATTAAGATTGTTTGAGATGTTCTGTATGAAATACACAAAACTTCAATAAAAACAAAACAACAAAAAAGAAATGGAGTAGGTGGTTAGTTGTGACACTAATAAAAAAAAAAAGAGGGATATGATCACAAAAGTGTTATATCCAAGATACATGAAGTATTTGGGGCTAGAAAAAGGATATTTAGTAGTCTGTGTATGTCACTATAGTGGCAGTAAAATTAGGAAAGAAGAAATCAATCCAAGAATATGAAGGACCAACAGACCATACACACCCAAGCCTTTCCTGCCTCATGTAAGAATTGAAGCCTAGTATTTCTCAAATCAGTGCTGCAGTTTCCAATCTGAAGTGTTTGTTATGTGTATTTCTTATTCTAGTATCTGAAAAATATCCCAAGGATTCCACATTTATGCTTCCAAATCAATCTGTGGTAAACACAAATTTTAGAAATTATTTTAATGCTACATTAAAGATGCCATCTTATAACTCCTATTCAATAATACTAATCTCGAAAACTGATAGCAGGCATAAATAAAGAGCTAAAGGTCAGAGGGAATGAAGTGGAAACCCTCCCCATTGCAGAGGCGGGGACTTGCTCTACAAAGCCTCTTGTCATCCCAGTGGCCAACTAGACAAGTTGGAGTTTTTGCTACCCTCCTCCCCGCCCCATGACATGTGTTTAAGTTACAGCAGAAAGGAAATGTGTCATCTGTGGTTAGGTTTTAAAAGTAGAAAGCTAGCTGTACATACGCTTTTTTTTTTTTTAAAGACTGCAGATTTAAGTTTCATAGTCTCCAAACTGTTCTACTTTAAATAAGAAAAGAAGAAAAGAAGTAGCTTATTAAAATAAAGGTTTTGGGCGATCGTTTTGTAAGGTAGGTCATACATGTGGCTTTTCTTGTTCCTTTTTATGTATAACTGTTCAGATTAGTGTTGAGGAAGTACTTTTTCAAAGATGTGCCAATCTGACTAACAAAGTAGAATCATGCATACTGTTTTTTATCCTGTTATGTAAAATGTAAGTAGTGTAATAATTAGACCTGGAAAGATTTATAGTTGCTAACATGAAGTTTTGAATCTGGATGAGAAAAGATCCAAGTACGGTCTCAAGTGAGTTGAAAAGCTTTATTATTTTTTTGAAAATTAAAGAAATAAATTTCTTGTTTCTAACACTCAGGCATTATAAATCTGACTAAAAATAATAACAAAAAAACCAAAACAACTTTGATCATCTGAACTAGACTCTGTGCCATAAATACGAGATGTAGGAACGCTCTTCAGATCTCAGGCATTTGTAAACATAAGAGAAAGTCTCATTTAGTCATAGCTTGTTTATTGGGGCACAGCAGTACATCTGGCTGAAGACAACAGCGGGCCTATTATTTGCCCCGTGGTAAGCACTGCTAACGTGTACAAACACAGTGGTGTGTATTGCACTGTGAATGAACTAATGTTGACAAGAATAACCTGCTTTAAAGGATTTTAGCAATGAATACACAAGTCTAGTCTAGTAGAAAAGGATGGAAATGCTTGCTAATTCGATGTATTTATTTATTTTTTTTGTGAATCAAAAAATGTCCACAGATTCCTATTATTCAACTTGATGACTGAAGCTGAATACTATTACACTAAAGTCAGCGTATATCTTCAACGGTCTACTAACAGCTGTAATCCAAAAACATTACGTACAGGCTTTTTCCTTTCCACTCTGAATATATAATATGAATTCAGAGGTTGGTTTTCAATAAGCATCATTTATATGCTACCTTTGCCTGTAACTTAACATATCCTATCTCCTCTCAATTTCTGTACTTCAACAGCATACAAAGGTTGTCTAACGACAGACTCTATCTCACATCAAACCTCGCTGCTCAGAAGTATGACTAGCAGAGACACCTGTGCTACTTGGGAGCAGTTCAGGAACAGAATCTCAGGCCCTACTCTAGACCCGAAAAAATGATTCCCATGTGCTTTCAAGTTTAAAAATAATTTCTGCAGAATGCACAGAATTCTTTTCTTTCTTTTTTTTTTTCAGTGTGTGTGGGGGTCTTTTTTGAGACAGGCTCTCCCTGTAGCCCCAGCTGTCCTGAAACTCACAATGTAGACCAGGCTGGCCTTGAACTCACAGAGATCCACCTGCCTCTGCCTCCCAAGTGGTGAGATTAAATGCGTGGCTGCCACACATGGCAATAATTTAATTAAAAAAAGATATTTAGTCACATTTTAAGAGATTTTAGAAATATGTAGAAACAGAATGCCTCGTGAGCCACTTTAGACAACAGAACAGGTAATAATGGTGTGCACTTTTGCAACCATGCTTGCCAGGTTAACAGCACTTGCATGGGTATAAGAGTTATGAGCTGATGAACTATGTTCCTGAAGAGACAGATCAAAAAAGCATATCACTATGAATGGTAATGTGTGCACCCTGCTTTATAACTAGTTATCTGAAATACCAGGAAAGAAAACCTGTCTTTTGAAGAGAAGCAACCTCACCACATGTCACCATGGCACACACAGGCACCCACAGAGCTGAGACCTTGAGAAATTTTCTCTTTCATAAATGCAGATGTACAAAGGACGAGTCTTCATTCACTGAGGGGTTCAGCGTGCTTAGGTATGTGCACAATACTCACACACAAAGTCAAAATATGAGAGAACGACAATGTACTTCCTCAGAGTCCAATTTCCAAAACACACATAAAATGAATTTAGAACTCTCCAGAAGTCTAAAGAGGGGGTGGAGAGATGGCCCAGGTGTTAAGAGCAGTGGCTGTTCTTGCAGAGGATCTGGGTTCGAGTCCCAGTGCCACCACACCTGGCTCTTTTTTTTTTTTTTTTTTAAAGTATCACAGGGGCTCCCTGTAGCCCCAGCTGGCCTTAATCTCACAATCCACCTGCCTCAGCATCCTGAGTGCTAGGATTAAAGGCATGCACCACCATGCCTGGCTTGCACATGGTTCTTTAACAATGGAATTTCATTCATTAAATCTCAGAACAATCTAATGTTTGCTTTTAGTTCCCCTCAAATAAATGCTATGAATAAACTGCTCTTACAGAAGTTGCTCTGGGTGAACTGGCCTAGTATTATAAAAGAAACACCTCAGCTGGGGGTGGAGCATGGCTTAAACCCAGCTCTCAGGAGGCAGAGGCAGGCAGATCTCTGAGTTCAAGGTCAATCTGGTCTAAATAGTGAATTTCAGACTACACAGGGGTACATAGGTAGACCCTGTCTTAGAAAGCAAAAAACAAAAACAAAACAAACCCAAACCCCAAACAGGAAAACCTCACTAATGGTGATAAATGTCCCTTGCTGGGTTAGTGATACCTAGAACAGATATGACAATCCCAGTTAAATCTCTAATCATAGAGTAGATAAAGAGAATTAAGAACAGAACTTCCCTTTTTGTACCGGCTTCTAGGAAGCTCTGGGCCTAAACTGACTTTCAGTTGGGGGCGGGAGGAGGGTATTATGCATTAAACCCAGGGCCCCAGGCTTGCTGAGCATGCTCTACCACCAAGCTGCATCCCAGCTGCTCAGCGTTAACTTTGAAAGGACAGGTGCCTGCTGCTGTATTCTAAGTCTCTAATATCCCCATGATCTTTTTCTTTCAATTTTACTGAAAATTTTCTTTTTTAAATTTATATCAAAAACAGTAAAAAAGAATGCAGTTATAAAATGACAACAAAGACCACCTTTTGTAGAACTTTTGAGTTCAGAAATCTTTTTCTTTGTTATTCCAGATCTTTAAGTTTAAAGAACAAATGTGCCTTTGCTTTTTGGAAGGTCACTGTGAGCTACAAGATATACAGGTCACAATAAACAACTACCATTACAAAACTGCCTCCATAAATACTAGGAAAGTATTGTTTTAAATGACAACACCCAAGAAGGACAAACAACACTTTAAATTCCTAATTGAAGGACAATTTCTTTTAGTCTCTACCAAACTCCGGCCTTCCTCTCTCCATAAAAAACGCTACTTGCAATGTCTTTTCATACTTGAAACCAAACTTATAGACCATATTCTCCTTTACTACAAGATTAATGATATGTTACTTGGAAAGTGGAGGGTTTCAGTAAGAATGATCCTTAAATGAGGAATGAAAAGTATAAAAAGCAGAAGCATTAGACTCAAAGTGGAATTCTAACATGCTTCCTTAAAAGGGAGAAAAATATTGTAAAGCTACGGTATATAGTTTAAAATGAACAGATACTTGTAGTACTAACTTGATAGCATCTAAATTACAACAAAATAAAAATGTTTATGCATAATCTAAGAATACAAATAAAAATTCAGCTGAACAAATACAGAAAACATTTAGTTGAGAAAAATTCAGTAGCAAATGTTAGGCATGAATTTAGTTTACTTGCAAAATCTCATCTGCAGTTTTTTAACTATAACTACTCCAAGTAGAAGCCATTACTCTTTCACATGCTAACAACTGGTGTTGCTGTTCCAACAGATGGCTGGTATACTCATGGACATGGGGCACACAGGACAGTACCTGCATCTTGTTTTTCTGATGACAACAGTTTTTTCCCTGTCTCCTGCAATAAAAGCAAACTATATACATCTCTGGGTCAATAATACTACTGCCTGGGATTCCATTATTCCAAACAGCACCAGCAGAGATCAAAGTGAAAACAAAACAGTCCCTGTAACTTCTGCAATGGATCACAAAGTTAATTCTACAAGCATCACTGCATCATCTCCTCCCGCAGCTTTAACTCCTACATCCACACAGAAGCCCTACACACCCTATGCTGTCAGGAACAGCTCTCCAACAGCAAAGAGCATTGAAAGTACAAGCAAAAGCCACAGTGAAATTTTTAAAAAGGATGTCTGTGAGGAAAACAAAAGCAACATGGCCATGCTAATTTGCTTAATTATAATTGCAGTGCTTTTTCTCATCTGTACTCTTCTAGTTCTATCAACTGTGGTTCTGGCAAACAAAGTCTCATCTCTCAGACAGTCAAAACAAGTAGGCAAGCGCCAGCCTAGAAGCAATGGCGATTTTCTGGCAAGCAGCGGGCTCTGGCCTGCTGAATCAGACACTTGGAAAAGAGCAAAACAGCTCACAGGGTCCCACCTCCTGATGCAATCTCCTGAAGTGCTCGCAGCCACAAGGGAAAGGAAGGGTGAAGAAGGAACTGAAAAACTCAACTAACACATCGGGGAAGGAAAATGCAAAGCAGCGATGAGCAAGGCTAGAGTCCCAAATAAAGCTAGTTGGTATTTAAAGCCACAGTGCTGGTCAGATGACCTAAAATCAGACAAGCAGTTTAGCATCAAACTGACCAGAAAGAGAGACATAGCCCTGCTTCAATTATTTAAATGGCATTACTGTTTCACACCTAATACTTTTTAAAGTAAATAAAACAACCAAGCAGCTAAGGAAACTAATAGATATAACAAGAGATAACTACATATTCTTGTTCTGCAATAGATGATTTTTGTCTGAATGTAACTGAACTCTATGGAGTTTTAGTATGTCCTAGGAGCCAAGCATATGCCTTAATATCTAGCAGAAGTCAAATTCCTAATGATCAGAGCTGCACTGGCTAATGTAATGGTGTCTTCTCGCTAGATATGGCAGAATTCAGAGCCGCTCGAATCTCAGCACAGTAACTTGAAGCTACATCCCTTCATCTTTATATATGGCATAAGAAGAAAGTGCTTTTCTACTATACATGTTAAATTTCAATTTTGTACAATAAATTAAAGTTAGAATAAAGTTGACTATGTATCTTGCATTTATTTTCGTAGAACACATTACAAAGCTCAAGAAGAGGACAACTAAAATAGATGAAGTTCACAGAGAGTCAAGTATAAAGAATGTTTACTGTTTAACAATAACAGTTGGCTTTTGTATACATCTACTTATTGGAGGATTAATAACAAACACCTGCCAGATTTGGTAGCCCATATCTGTAATCTCAGCACTTGGGAAGCTGAGGTTAGAAGATCCTGAGTTTGAGGCTAACCTGGGCTACATAATGAGAGCCATCTCAAGCATTAACAACAACAACAAATCCAATAATAAATACCCTAAGGTTGGTTAATATTTGGAATCCAAGGATGCTAAGTAATTTGGTTAATGACAGATTTTCATTTTATTCCCAAGAGCAACATGAGTAAAGGGGTGTGTGTGTGTGTGTGTGTGTGTGTGTGTACATGTGTATGCATTTGATCAAATTTGGAAAACAGGATACTTTAGGTAATTGCTTAACCTTTGAAGAAATTGGCTTCAAGTAAAATAACAAGCCCTCCATCTTAATTAAGCATATCACAAACTGATTTGAGCTTTCCATACTAAAACCAAATGACCAATAACTATGACCAATAACTAGACTTCATTTTAAAAAACAAGAAACAAGAAAAAAAACTCTCATCCCTTAACTAGTACTTATTCTGTACAATACAGTAGACACAGAAGACAAGAAGACTTCATATACATTTCTGCCAAATACCACCATAACTTTATTCTCCCTTCTTGGTTAGTGATTCACCTTGGCTACATATCAGAATTGCAGGAAGTATTTTTAATTATTTTTCACTTTTGGTCTTTTTGAAACAGGGTCTTCTTGTAGCTCCAGCTGATCTGGAACTTGCTATGTACACCAGGCTGGCCTCCATCTTACAGAGGAGCCTCTGGAGTACCGGGATTAAAGGTGTGCACCACCATGCCTAGCTAGTAAGCATTAAAAAAAAAAAAATCTATTCCCACACCCCACTTCTGACTCGAATTATAATGTGGTGTTATATATTCTGCTATTCTTCTTCTATCAAGTTATAAGGACCTTCAGGTTAAGAACTAGGTAGTAAGAATCTATGTTCCTTCACAGTGACCAGGAAGTATCATATGGGTTGATATTTGCTGAATCTACTATACTAGAAACTAAGAAGAAACTTTACATTTATTTAATCCCATAAAAAATAATTACAATCACTACTTTTCAGATGAAAAATAGGCTAGAAAATGATTTTCTTAAAGAAATCTTCAGAGAGATACATACTATTTTCAATATACTTTGCTTAATTTCTTATTTTAAAAAGTTTTTGGGGGTCTGGAGAGATGGTTCAGTGGTTAAGAGTGCTTGCTGTTCTTCCACAGTTCAGTTCCCCCGAGTACCCACATCAGGCGGGTCAGAACTGGCCTTCATCTCCAGCTTCAAGGATGTGATGCTCTCTTCTAGCCCCTGTAGGCATCGGCACGCATGTGGCATACACTCACATATACAAAACACACATACACATTTAAAAAAAAAAAAAAGATTTATTTTTATGTATTTAGAGCCAGAGGTGTAGCTAGGTGGTAGAGCTGTACCTAGCATGCATGAAGCCTTGACAGACAGTAACACAAAACAAGCTAGTGAAATTAGTTTAATTATACTTTTACTTGGGCTTTGCCTCTATTTTGTGTGTTGCCAATGAGGGAATCACATTAACATTTAGTGGCTACCAACTGTTTTGTGACATGTTTATAAACATCATTTTATCCTATGCTCACAATATTCCAATACAGAGAAACAGTCCTTCAGATGAGGAGATGGGCAAGCACACTGCCTTGCTGATGATCATACAAGTAAATATAATTCACTTCTTCCAAAAAGAAATCCCCCTTTGTGTAATACCCAACTGGAAGCTTTTCCTTAGAATATATAATTTTTTCTGTAAGGTTCCATCCTAAATATTCAAATTACATAATCACGTTACTAAGAAGTCTCAAAGGTTTATTTACAAACAGTTTAAAGCACTTAAATTATATAGATTATGTTTCAAAACAAGTTCTGTTGAAGTAGTACCGTCTTAGTCATTTTGCGGCTTATTGCACTTCCTGTAACTGCTATTGATAAACTTCCTTAGTAGTACAGAAACCATTTCAGCGTGCTAGAGGACCATTTTTAATCTGAACTGAACCACCCTCTTGCTTTCTTAGCCAAATCACCAACATGTCCTGTTAAAACAAGAATTCATATTCTGCAAAAGAAGTTATCAGGTAAGAACATTTTCACACAGGCCATTTGGTTTGATTTTTGATTTATATGAAATTTATTTTAAAAACCAAAATATCCTTAGTGCTTTAAACTTGAATTCCACTCGATAGTTTAAAGATGTCCACAGAAGGTTTCTGAGGTTTTGCTGCAAAGAATTTTAAAAAATATATATTCAGTGTTGACATTGCCTGAAAGATTTTTCTGGGTTTTTAATATTATCAACCCTTTGAAATTTATTCAGTCAAAATATTTGTTAATATTACTTTCAAAATTAAAAGAAGCTCAGTTAAAAATAAAACTATATTCTATGGGCTTTGACTGAATTTACAACCTCTAAAATACTGTTAAAAATTCTAAAGGGTAGGGCTAAAGGTCAGTGTTAGAGTTAGCCTAACATGCATAAGGCCCTGGGTTTGATTTTTTTGTACAACAAAAGGAAAAAAAAATTAATTGACTTTGTATGAAGTTTCTGTACTCAAAATTTTAGATTAAAATTATTTTTCTTTATTAGTGTCATTATTTTTGGAAACAGGGTTTCACCATGTAACTCTGATGGGCCTGGAATTCACTGTGCAGACCAGGGTGGCCTTGGACTCAGAGAGCTGCCTGCCTCTGCCTCCCCAGTGCTGGGATTAATATTTTACTTTTTAATTCCCTTTTCCACAATAAAAATGGTCATCTTCATTTGACTTAAAAAGAATTAGATGGATACTTATACATATTATAGCTTATTTAAAAAGTTCCCTGAAGCAAAAATGTTATGATAAAATAGGGACACATACACATATTCACCTCATCCATATGCTTGTGCCACGTACTCTGATCTTTTAGTACCAAGTATAATATATAGGGAAAACAGCTATGGGGAGAATAACCTTAAAGAACTTGTTAATATATATATAAGATGCTTGCTCTAAAGATAAACTGGGAAATTACAAAGTAAATTTGTCTTCCAAATAAAAATGTGAAGAGTTTCTAGAGATCCGTAATCCTAAGGAACAATAATTTGGTAGTGGGTTACACCCTATTTCAACACTTCAAATTTAAAGTTTAATCATATCTATGTTTTCATGACTTCAAGGAGTTCCTACAGAATTCTACTTGGAAGCAAACTACCACTTTGAATAGGTTTGAATTTGCTAAACATAATGCTCAATATTTTAAAAAGTACCACAAATTTTCAATAAAATTACCAAATATGATAGCTTATATGCTAACTATTCAAGACTCCTTAAATGGCTGAGAATTATGGGACTAATGTAGGTTTTCTGGTATTTCTTTTCCTAACCTTTATTTAAGCCTATCTCCAAAAAAGTTAATTTCATACCAGTTCCCAGAGATCTGACATTTCCCTTCACAAAGCATTTCTAGTTCATAATCATTCTGTGAAGGGCAGCCCTGCATATAATAGAAGTAAAGGGTTCTGGTACAAGAGTGCCAGGGTTTCTGCATTAGTGCCACTACTTAGAGCTGCTAACACTCTGCCAGGTAAACAACTTTCTGCTCAGCTTCTGGACCCTAGTACTGGAAGTATTCAATAAATGGTAACTATTATTACTGATAAAAGATGGTCGTAAAACACTATTTGCTGTAGCTCAAGGTCAGTTTTCTTTTCTGTATTCATCTTTTTATGGTTTCAAAACTTCACTAGTTGGAGTGAATACTACTACTGTTTTCATCTCTTATCTTTATACGATAACTTCCTTGTCTCACATCAAATAACTGAAAGAAAATTTTTAAAAAATATTTTACTTTTTATTTTTATTTTATGTGTATGACTGTATTGCCTGCATGTAGGTAGGTGCACCCATGTCATGCAGAAAGACATAATTTTTGATACAACTATCTATACTTGCCTTTGTCTAGAATAGGTTCCTGAAGCTCACTGATTCTGTATAAAAGACAATGACATACTTCTTATACTCACAGCACTCAACGCAGGTATTTTGTGGAGCTGAGGATCAGACCCTGGCCTTGTACATAGCAGGCAATGACAGCAGCACTGCACTCCTGGCCTGGACAGTGTGCGGCAAGCAGACACCTAATACGCTAGAGCTTCGGCTTCACTGTAACTATTTAAAGTGCTTACTACCCAAAACTATGTTTTCCTTTAAATCTTTTTTAATATTCTGGAAAATTAAAGACCAAAATAACAGATTTAATCCTCAGGTGCCAATCTGAGGAAATACAAAGGAAAATGTTCTATCAAGGTTGACAAATCTAGGAGTTTCCTGACAAGTCCTACATAGACTGTGCATGGGTTCTTCAGAGTAATTAGCAGGTGTACTTCTGGGTAGCGTTGGGGGAAGCAGGGTTAGGGTGGAGAAAATCTTAAGGGCCCCTGACATAAAAGCCAAGTATGCTTGGGACAGCTCAGTCAGGTCCTCCATCTTGGATGGTCAGCTCCTCTTTGCTAGGCCGCTGTACCTACGAACAGCTCGGTGACAGGGAGTGGCATTTCATGGCAGCCTCTTATCTACTTTAGTCTTCTCCCCCAACTTCGTCTACTTCAATCATCTTCAGTAACTTCTTGCTAACTATATAAGCCACTACTTTTTCCAGCTATTTACTTTTCTTAACTACCTTTTCTAATCATTGGCCCTCCTTTATTGCAAACTACATTTGTTCCTTTTCTTTTTGTGTTCTTTCTTTGCATACCCTTTTCTTTTTATTCCCTGTTCTTTTTTATGTTATTCTAAATTTTTTTTATCACTTTTCTATTTCACTGCCCCATATTCATTTAACTACTTTTCTCTGAAGAAAAAACTGTGTACTTTAGGTCCATACCAGATACATACTTAAATACCTTCTGCACTGGTAGGTAACAATACTGGCCTCGTTACCTCTGGAAAAAAGTCAGTTTCCCCCCTATTATTAAATCACTTACTCTGTTTTCTTTTTAAGTCTTGATGCTTCTTTTCTAGACTATTCTGAACTGCTGTAGTAAAATTCTGGCAGATTCTAGTATTCTGCTGGAGCAGTCCTAGGAAGCTAAACAGCAACATGAAGAGTGGGAGAAAGTGGTAGGGTAATCCAAAACTGGAGTTTGGTTTTGCTAGTGCTATAACCCTTACCTGACAAGTGGAAAGCTCACATGGATGTTCCTAACTTCTTATTGACACTGGAGGTGATGAACCTATCAAAATTGATCTGCTAAACTGAATTTATAATTATGTTCCTATTTGGGCTGGTTTCTCCTCTATTTCCTTTCTCAGCTAACTAAAAACAGGAACCGCATGGTTTCTTTATTTTAAGCAAAGTCACAAAAGAGGAAACATTCTGGCTGAAGACAATTTGTGGCCTATATATTTTGCTGCTTTGGAAAATATTTTCTAAAAACATTTAAAAAATTAAATTGAATAATATTTTCTAACCAAGTCCTTTTGGGGGGCAATTATTTTGGAACTACATGGATAATGACCATCTAGAGATGACTCAAACTCCTATATCTATGCCAAAAGTTCCAAATGCTTCCCTTTTAAACATTTTATAAAATGGATAAAAAACCCAATATACTCAGTTTCTCTGCATATATTACGGTAGAAGTCAAAGTGAAAGTAAAATGGCAGAGAACCAGGCCCAGCATAGATTAAATGTTTACTGAGCAACTAATATTAAGAAAACTTGGGGTGGTGTAGGGTAATAGAAAACGCAGTCTTTAGAATCAGACGGTTCTGGGTCTAAATTTTCTGGCTGTTATTAATAGTGAAGGACACCAGACAAATTGTTTTACTCATTCCAATTTGCTTCTATGAAGGTTAAATGAAATAAAGTTTGTAAGTTACCTGGTACAGCACAACTTAATACAAGTTCTACATAAGTATTTTTCTTCTTTTGTTTCTTTCTACCTTCTTCAAAGTTTTTTTTTAAATACTATTTTCTGATGGGATAAGAATAATAGAAAATGTGAAAACTACACGATAAAAAGCAAACACAATTATTTAGACCAATAAAAGTGTAAGTTCAGTACATTCATGAAGAATTATCTAGGGAACCATAAGACAATAAGATTCAGTAAATGGTTGATCTCTTTGGGCTGTGGTCAGTCACAGAGAACTTTTTTTTTTTTTTGGTCTTTTTGAGACAGGGTCTCCCTGTACCCCAGCTGTCCTGGAACTCACTATGTAGACCAGGCTGGCCTTGAACACACAGAGATCCGCCTGCCTCTGTCTCCCGAGTGCCAGGATTAAAGGCATGCACCACCACGCCCAGCTGAGAACTTGGTTTAAGAAGGGGAATTTGAATTGAGGTCTGTAAGAGGAAGACAGGCTCAGACATGTAGTCAGCACGGAAGAGAACAGATTAGGAAAAACTGAACACACTTGGACATGGTGAAAATGTCTTAATTAAAAGTGCTTAGTGGTATGTGATGGCACAAGCCTTTAGTCCCAGCACTTGGGAGGCAGAACAAGGCAGATCTCTGTGAGACTGAGGCCAGCCTGATCTACAAATACTGAGTTCTGGGCCAGCTGGGGCTACAGGGAGACCCTGTCTCAAAACAGAAAAACAAACAACAAAAGAGTGTTTAGAAAAAATATGTGTTTATCAAGTACACAAGGAAATTAAAACTTGGTTGAGAAGTTTTCTCTACACAGCAATGGAGAAATCCTCAAGTGAAGCAGTAACTAGATCATGCATGCTTTTAAAATAACTAATCAGTAGTAGGCAAGAGAATTCAAAGGAGAGCTGTTTTAAATTTTAGGCTTAAAGCACTAGAGGGAAAATACAAAGAAACAGACAGACATGATTTTTCTTTTCTTATACTAAGACAAGGTCCTTCTGGTTCAAGCTTGTAATCCCTAGCACTCAGGAGGCTGAGGCAGAAGAAGTCCAAGCTCGAGGTCAGCTTAGGCTACACAGGGAGACCCTGTTTCAAGGGGAAAACAACAAAAAGAAGAAAGAGGGGGGTGTCACTTATCATTACTGTCCTACTAATTGTAGGTGAGTGAGAAAATATGGCAAAAAGTGTATTTTCAAACCTTTTATTATACCTTACAACAGACATTAAATGGGCCCAGTCTGAGATTTTCTTTTACGTGAAGAAATAACATTGCTGTTTCAGATACTTACCACTATGTTTGGTGATAGGAAAAACAAGTACATTATCCTCAGAGCCAAAAACTGCCTTAGTGTAACGGCAACTGAGAACAGGAGAGGTTATCTGACAGGGTGCATGTGCAGTCAGGTAGCATGAGTAGAATGGAACTTAACTCCTCATGTTTTAGAATCTACTTCATCCCACAAAAAGCCCTACCTGCCAACCTTACACACATGCATCATTTCCCCAGGCCCATGTTCTTCCTGGTTGGAAAATTTATTTGCTTAATTGGTTTTTATGGTCCTTTAAGATTCAGTTTCAGTTTGTCTCTGGGGAATCTTCCCTGAAGTCTCCCAGGCGAAATTAGTTTCTCTGTTCATCTACTGAATACTTTCATGAGGAAACATCAAATTACTGTAATTACTTTTGTTGCATATTTATTTTTAGCATAAGAATCTGGAATACTTGAAAGTGGCAACTTTTAAAAAATATATCTCAAATCTAGAATAGGGCCTAGAATCACAAAGATGATTCACTAATACATGAATGAAAGTAGGAGCAGGCTTACTTGACCAGCTGGGAAAGAACGACTTCACTCTAGGATTTTTTTTTAAATTTTAGTTTTTAATTATGTGTATATGTGTGTCAGTGTGTAAGTACACTATAATTATAGGTGTCCTTGGAGTTGGAGTTACAGACAGCTGTGAGCTGTCCAACATGGGTGTGAGAACCAAACCTGGGTCCTCTACAAGAGTAGTACTTGCTCTTAACTGCTGAGTCATCTCTCCAGACCCACTCTAGGACTTTAAGCCTTGAATTTTAAAAAACTACTTTTATTTTTATTTTATGTGTATGAGTGTTTTGCCTTCATGCATGTAAGCGCACCTGTGCCATACACTGCCTAAAGAGGACAGAAGAGGGCATCAGATCCCCTGGGACTAGAGTTATTAGATCGTTGTTAGCCATCATTTAGGTGCTAGGAACTAAACCCAGAACCTCTACAAGAGCAGCCAGTGCTCTTAACCACTGAACCATCTCTCCAGCCCCCAAGCCTAGGATTTTGAGATGAACTGACTCCTTCAAAAATATGAAATCCTTGGAGAGATGGCTCAGTGGTTAAAAGCATTGGCTGCTCTTGCAGAGGACCCCAGTTTGATTCCCAGCACTACATGGCAGCTAACAACCATCCCTAACTCCAGTTCCAGGGATCCAATGCCCTCTTCTGACCTCCACAGGTATTGCACAACACAGGTGCACTTACATACACGCAAGCAATACACTTATATGCAAAATGTAGAAATAGTAAAATTTTTAAAAATATGAAATCCTTAGCACAGGACACAGAACCAGACAACAAAAACGAAACACAGATCACTAATATAGCAAACTCTGTGTAGCAGAGTGGAATGAGTAAGAGACATGCGAATGAAAGTTCAAGGGAAGTAGCTTTTAAATATGCTAAATTTGCTGATCATGAGATATATATACATGGAATGCCCACTAAGAAGTTATACAAGGGACTGGACAGGTCGCTCAGTGGTTAAGAGCACTGGCTGCTCTTGCAGAGGAACCAGGTTCGATTCCCAGCACCCACAAGGCAGCTAACAACTGTCCGTGACTCCAGTTCCAAGGAATCTGACGTCCTCTTCTGACCTCCATAGGCACTGCATGATACAGATGCGTACCTACCTTCATGCAGGCAATACACTCATACATACAAAATAAAAATAAATAAAAATTTTTTTCAAAAAGAAGTTATGCAAAAATATTTAGAACAAAAGATATTTAGGCTGGATGTGCAGATTTGATAGTTATGACACAAATGTGAGAACTGAAATTTTATAGAATCAAGAATAAAGAATAGTAGAAGATAAGTGTGAGGACTGAGTATCAAATTCTATATTTAGGAGGCAGGAGAATAAGAAGAGCTGATTGGAGTGACATGAAAGGAAGACTGTATTACAACAGCTACTGAAGTACAGGTGAGGGAAGTCAATACTGCCAAACATGGAGAGTAGAGAGAGAAAAAAGAAAGTAAAGACAATAGATCAAGGTAACACGGTCACTGATACCCCTCAAGAAGGCAAAATCAGTACATTTCTAGAAACAGCACATGGTCCCAGCAGACTGAGACTTCACACTTCAGAAGACAGGAAATGAAAGTGGAATGGAAGGAAGTTAAGAGGGGCTGCAGGGAAAATACAGATTTTATAAAAGAACTAATATTATTCCCCAGGAACTCCAAATGCTACATTACCAACTACAGTATATCCAAGAGCCATTTACATCTGTTAAGGATAAACTAGAATAAATACTAATCACGTGTCTCCCAACTTTATTTCAGGCACTGTAATAAAAAGTCAAATATAACACCAAATGATACTGAATTGTCTTTCTTTTTTTCTTTTACTGTAAAACCACTGGTAAGGAGGGAACGTTCTGAAATGGATGCCAAATATTTCATCTTAATTTTGTTTTGTCAATACCTGAACAATGCACGTTTCTCAGAAACAGAAGCATCTGCAACAGAGAAGCAGCCACAGTCTACTTTACTTGTATCACCAGTGCCGTATGCCTCAACTAATTCTCCAAACACAAAAGGGAATGATTTGAGTCAAACAACACAATTCAACAACATTTCTGCAAGACAACAATTATCACCTGCCAAAATCCCGGATGGACAACCAACACCGGCTGTCTATGTCTCTTCTAGAAAACCAGCACTACACACTTCTGCTAGACCATCTGCCTATAACATCACCAGACAAGCAATATCAACAGTCAACAACTCCTTCCTACTAACACCACTACCTGGCTTCACTTCTGCCAGACAACTACCACCTTCTACCCACACATTCACCAGACAAACACCAAGACCTTTTGTCCATACTCCCACTCAGCAGTCACGCTCCTCACCATCACTTGCTCCTACCTCTTCTGGAAGACCAGTACTACAGACTGCTCATTACCAATCCACAAAGCCCACACCACCTGTTTATTTACCTAGGACTGTCAATTTACCTAAGAACACATCACCATTTACTTCAGACCCTACCAGCGGCAAAGGAACTCCACATAAAACCAACTATAATGCAATTGCTGCCATATTAATTGGTGCAATTTTAATTTCTTTGTTAGTGGTTATATTAATAATTGTACTGTGGAAATACCTGAGGAAACCAGTTTTAAATGATCAAAACTGGGCGGGCAGGTCCCCATTCGCTGATGGAGAAACACCAGACCTATGTATGGATAACATTAGAGAAAATGAAGCATCTACAAAACGTACATCAATTGTTTCACTTATGACTTGGAAGCCAAGCAAAAACACACTTTTACCAGATGATTTAGAAGTTAAATTGTTTGAAGCGAGTGAAAACACTGAAGATACCAAGAACCTCAAAGCTGAGAACGTAAAAGATCAAGTTAATGGCACATCAGAAGACAGTGCTGACAGGTCAACAATTGGTACGGCCGTCTCTTCCTCAGATGATGCAGATCTGCCTCTGCCTCCTCCTCTTCTTGATTTAGAAGGACAGGAGAGAAACCAATCAGACAAGCCCACAATGATAACAGTATCCTCTCTGCCAAATGATTCTACCAATCTCCAACCATCTCTGGGCAGTCTAAATCAAGCCTGTGAAGATCATGATTCTGAGATCAAACAGTCACTTCCACCACCCCCTGACTCATTTAACTTGCACCTATCACCAGTAGATTTTATAAAAAACCATGAGGATGTCAACCATGAGATTCAGTACCAGTTCTCTATTCCTCCTGACTCTGATCAAGACCTCACTGAATCCCTGCCGCCACCACCTACAGAACTGTTATAAAACTCCCTGCTTGCTTTTGACCCTAGCTTCCATCCTGAAATGATTCCATCTTTTGTTGCTCATGGTATAAAATACGTAACATGATAATTGGCAGCCAATTTGATTTTTATCTTATTAAAGCCCATGTGCACAGGTGGATTATCACAGTGGAGTGTTTACCAGCTATAGTACTTATTTTTAAAGCAGAGTACCTATTCGTTAATAACTTAACCATTTTGTAAATAAGTAATGCAGACATACTACTCAACAGATTTTTTTATAAAGCTGTTTATAAACTTATTTTGAATAAATAAAAAAATTATTTTTCCATATCAAAGTTTAGGGTGGAATGGAAATAAGAGATCGGAAATACTCCAAGTTACAAAACTTAAAGTATTAAATAAATATTCTAATTTACGTAGATGAGAGATTAAAATATATGTTTGAGAAAGAGCGGTTTCCATTTTTGGTTTTACTGGAAACACACACACTCACACAAACACACACTCAAAATACTAAACATCAAACCAGAGGGCTGTGTTGGGAACATTTACCCTGAAAAAAATATTAACATCTTACCATAAATGTGCATACTTTTCTTCCTTTTTTTAAAGGAAATTTATTTCACGTGTATTAGTGTTTTGCCTGCATGTATGTACATACACCCATGTGTGCAGTGCCCATGGATACCAGCTGCTTCCACCCCACCCCCATGTTGTGCCCCCAGCCCGCTGGGCTCCCATTGCCAGAATTCAGGGAAGCATCTTCTCAAAGGTTATATTATGGCAGTTTCTCTCTTATTCTCCCTTGCAATACTGTGAACCATTTTATTTATTTTTAAATATTTTAGTGTTTTCTTTTAAAAAAAATATTTTATTTATTATTTTTATTTTATGTGTATGAGTGTATTGTCTGCATGTATGTGAGTGCACCCGTGTCATGCAATGCTGCAGAGGTCAGAAGAGGGCTTCGGATTCCCCTGGAACTGGAGTTAAGGATGGTTCATAGCCACCATGTAGGTGCTGGGAATCGAACCTGGATCCTCTGCAAGAGCAGTCAGTGCTCTTAACCACTGAGACATCTCTCCAGCCTCTATTTAGTGTTTTTATTTTATGTGTATGAGTGCATTGCCCATGAAGGTCAGAAGAGGGTGTTGGATCCCCTGGAACTGGAATTACAGAGTTGTCAGTTGCCATGTAGGTGCTGGGAACCAAACCCAAGTCCTTTGCAAGAGCAGTTGAGTGCTCTTAACTGCTGAGGCATCTCTCCAGCCCCTTTTTGTCTTTTTTTAAAAAATTACATTTTATTTATTTGGGGGGGGGCATGCATGTGGAGACCAGAGGACAACTTGTAGGAGTTGGTTATCTCCTTCCACCACAGAAGTCCCAGGGATCGAACTCAGACCAACAGACTTGGCAGCAAGCACCTTTGTCCACAGACCCATCTTGCCATGGGTAGCCATTTTTCTAACATGTTGAGGGAGGATACAATTTAAAACTAGTTTATTTGATAAGTTCCTTTTTATATGCCTTAGACATTCAGACAAAATCAAATCTTATGGAGAAGGGAGGGAGAAAAAAATAGGGGTCAGGAACCTGGCATTATAAATTTAAACTAGCAGTAAACTACGTGTGTGCGTGCGTGCGTGCGTGCGTGTGTGTGTGTGTGTGTGTGTGTGTGTATGCTACATCGCATATGTGCAGGTGACCAAGGAGGCAAGAAGAGGGCATTTGATCCCCTGGAGCTGGAGTTACAGGCATATGTGAGCTACCCAATGTGGGTGCTGGGTACTGAACTTGGGTCCTCTGGAAGAGCAGTAAGTACTCTTAAGTGCTGAGCCATCTCTCTAACCCCAAACATCTTTTTTTTTTTTTGAAGAAGAAGCATTTCATTACAGCTTTAACACACTCAATAACAATTTCCAGAGCAAAGATATATCTCTTTCAAAAGTGGCTATAAAATTTTTAGGTTCACAGTTGAATTAATACAGTTATACAATATTGAACTCAGTATAAACCCTTTTTAAAATGTAGGATTTAATCTTTAAACCATTACCTGACATTGACAGATTTGTGATACCAGATAGGGATGGGCTCAACTTTTGTCAAAGTAGAGTGCACAGAGGATACTGGTCTACACACTTGTGCAGGTGTTAGCCTGAGTCTACAGAAGTGCCCCTCTGCCAAAACAAGCACATACTTCCCCCCCTTCTTTTTGAGACAGGGTCTCCCTGTAGCCCCAGCTGTCCTGGAACTCACTATGTAGACCAGTGGCCTTGAACTCACAGAGATCCGCCTGCCTCTGCCTCTCGTGCTGGGATTAAAGGCATGCACCACCACACCCAGCATCCCCTCTTCTTTTTACTTTAAGTCCAAGGGAAAAGAGTCACTCAGAATGAAATGTGGTAGCCTTACTGGTAGTTCAGCCTTGGAGAATCTCTCAGAGTTTTGGGATTTTTCACTATAGAATATAGCATTCATTTGTAGCACTACTATTCAAAATACCAACAAAGCCTATCTGTAATAAAAAACAGCAGGTTCTTGGACAGTGGAATTCTACATACAATGTTTCTCTTAAATCTTGCAAGCCACTCCTTACTGACAATACTTCTGTATCTGCAGACACAGTCACTGAGCTATTCCCGGCCCCCCATAAACCTGATGTTTTTCAATGCCCTACATCGTTTTTCTCTTGTTGTTCCACATTAAAGTTCCTTTATATATCTTCAAACAGCATTTTTAGGCTAATTCACCCATCAACACTCAAGAGTTTGAGAATTTCTCATTCTTCTTTTGAGTTTTAAGTATTTTAGTAAGGATAATGAGTTATTTGTCTTTGAAAAGCCCTAAATCACCTGAATCATCACAACCCCTCTCATTTCACATGTGAGAGCTACCTAAAGGGCTCTTTCCAAATTTTTGCTCTTTTTCAACACACCTTCCTCCTGACTTCCTGAAGGACAGGCATTGGGAAGTATCTCCTAGACAAGCAGGAGCTAATGACCTGGTCATAGTGGTCTTTGACTTTTTTAGCATTGCTCTTAGCCTTTTCCTCTATTCGCTGTACAACAGATACTCATAGTAGATGAGTTTTTGTTTTTGTTGAAAGAAATTCTTTGCAGGGATTAAAAAATATTCACATTTACTACATGCAATTTTTTCCTACTGAGGTTAGTGGAAGCTGAACAGCCAAACAGTGGCAACCCTTGCTTCATCAGCAGGAAGAAGTGGAAGCCACTAAAAAATATACAAGTGCCGGGTGTGATGGTGCACGCCTGTAGTCCCAGCACTTGGGAGGCAGAGGCAGGTGGATCTCTGTGAGTTCAAGGACA
>NW_008358318.1:1415915-1421246 GCF_000622305.1 Nannospalax galili | reverse complement strand
CCTGCACTGCATAGTACAACTTTGTCTCAAAAAGAAAGGAAGAAAAGACCGCCCCCCCAAAAAAAGAGAGAGAGAGAGAGAGAAAGAAAGAAAGAAAGAAAGAAAGAAAGAAAGAAAGAAAGAAAGAAAGAAGAAAATGCCGGGGGTGGGGTGCTGGGGCGTGGGAAACCCAGAGAAATGATTAAAGGGATCTTAAAGAGAGAGGTTTTTTCATAGGTATAGTAAAAGAACAAGGTCTGGGCCAGTGACATGGCTCCATTAGTAAAAGTGCTTACTGTCAAGCCTGAAGACCCAAGTTCAGTTTCCGAGCTGCACATGGTGGAGAGAGAGAACCAGTAACCACACAAGTCGTCCTCTGACAAGTACACCCACAAATAAATAAGTGTAATAAAAAACACAATAACTGGGCTGGAAAGATGGTTCAGCATTTAAGAGCACTGGCTGCTCTTGCAGAGGACTGGGGTTCAATTCCCAGCAGCCACATGGTGGCTAACAACTACCTGTAACTCCAGTTCCAGGGGATCCGACATCCTCTTCTGACCTCCATGGGCATTACATGACACAGGTGCACTTACATACATGCAGGCAATACACTCATACACATAAACTAAAATAAAAAAATATTTTAAAAATGCAATTAACAAAAAAAAAATACAATTAACAAGGCCATGGGAATAAAAGGCAAACTGAACTTCTTATCACTTACTAGTAATGCATTACTAGATCTGCATTGAGTCAGGAAGACAGTGTAGCTAAGCCCCTTCTGTTTTGCTAACTGTTGAGTCAGGAAGACAGTGTAGCTAAACCCCTTCTGTTTTGCTAACTGTTGAGAAAAAGAACCAGAGGAAGCAGGTGAGTTGCCTAAAAGCATACTGAAAGTTGAATTTGCTCCCCAACTCCTGGTCCAACATTCCTTTCATTAATATAGAACCAAGGAAGACCTATTTCATACAATAAAACACATCACACAATCCTTCCATTTTGGTGGGGGTGATAGTGGCATGATGAATCAGATGAGACTACTCAGTAATTTTTATTTTTTAATTCTTATAAAAACTACAGCAACAAAATACTTAGGAACTTAGAGATTTAAATGCTAAGTATGGCTAACAAAAAGATCAGTGGAACAGAACAGAGGATTCAGAAATAAACTCAAATACCAAATCAGTAGGAGTAAGCAATGGGAAACCCGAAATAGCTATTTGGAAAAAGATAAAATTGGACCCACATGTCACACTACATTAGAATAAACATCAAGTAGATCAGAGATCTAAATATAAAGCATGAGGTTATACATATAATACAAGAAAATGTGGCTGAATTCCTTTATAACCTGAACATGGAAAAACATGTTCACAATCTACAAGCAATAAAAAAGAAAGGAGAAACTCAATTACATGAAAAAAAAAACAAACAAACTGGGCGTGGTGGCACATACCTGTAGTCCCAGCACTTGAGAGGCAGAAGCAGGCGGATCTCTGTGAGTTCAAGGCGAGCCTGGTCTACATAGTGAGTTCCAGGACAGCTGGGGCTACAGGGAGACCCCACTTCAAAAAGACCAAAAAAACAAAAACAAACAAAAAAACTTGGAATCAAAAGTCAAATGCAAGCCAGAAAAACAGCAATATATAAAGACAAAGTACTAATATCTATAAATTTTTAAAAACATTTTATTATTTTTACTTTATGTGTATGAGTGTATTGCCTGCATGTATGTGAGGGCACTCGTGTCATGCAATGCTGTGGAGGTCAGAAGAGGGCTTCGGATTCCCCTGGAACTGGAGTTAAGGACGGTTTGTAGCCACCATGTGGGTGGTGGGAGTCAAACCTGGGTCCTCTGCAACAGCAGTTAATGCTCTTAACCGCTGAGCCATTTCTCCAGCCCCATATCTATAAAATTTTAAAAGCTCCTAAATATGGACAATAAAAATAATTGTACAATGGACAATAAAAAGCAATAAATATGTATAAAACATAAAAGACAGCCAGAAGAAAAATATAAACGGTTTTTGAAAATATACATAAATCAGGGACCATTGTGAAAGAGGGGCGGAAAGGTTGTAAGAGCCAGGAAGGAGGAGAATAACCATATGGAAATAGACTCCTACAGGTTCCTGGGATTCTTCTCATATGAACCTACAGCAATGGTGTCGCCGTGCACAAGACCCATGCAAATTCAAGCAGACAAAACCCCAGTACAAAACTATGGAAATGAAGAGCAGGCCCTAATCTTCGTTAAAAAATTATTGGCAGCTGATTATTGCTAGGTGAGGAAAAGCTGATCTTCTTAAAGGGAGGGACACTGGATAGTCTGACTAGATCCCAGTGGATGAAATTATACTGAGGGACATCTGGGGACACACTAACTTGACATGATAGGCCTTACCAAAAATGACAGAATGTATGAATTTAAGTATGTGTGTGTGTGTGGGTGCCCCTATTGGGGGTGGGGCAATGCGGAAGGGGGTACAAAGATGATTAAGATATTATATATGAAATACACAAATATTCAATAAAAATACATACATACAGATATACAACCCCCCACATAATGAGAGAGATGCATTTAAAATTATTGAGACATGGCTTACCTATAGGACTAATATAAACCCTAAATAAGAACAAAGTCTACAGTAAGTCTGTACAAAACTAGATACCCCCTCTTTCCTGGACTGACCTCTCGGCCCGGGGCCACCACAAGTTCCTTCTCCAGATCCAAGGGAACCCTCTGGGGCTGTCCTGCCCTCACCTCCCTCTGCTTCCCTGGGCTTGCATGACCCACTAGCCTCTCCGGCCACTCTCCCAGGTAGGTTGATCACGCCCTCGGCGCCTTGACTCGCCCAACCTCATTCACCCTCCCATCTCCCCCATCCATCTCTCCTCCTAGCCTGGGTCCTGTCCCATTCCTTCTCTTAGCGCCCCAGACACCAGGGGGAACCACCACTGCATCCTGATCCTTTGCATCCAGACCAACCCAGTTCCTTCTCAAGGTCCCCAGGAGCCCTCTGGGCATGGTCCCGCCCTCACCTCCCTCTGCTTCCCTGGGCTGCACAACCCGCCAGTCTCTTTCCTGGAAGATAGGACTGATCTTTCACACCAGGGCTAACCTTTAGGCTTCCTGATCCTTTGCATCCAGACCAACCCAGTTCCTCAGTGCAGTCCCCAGGAACCCTTGGGGCCTCTTCCCACGCCCATCTACCTTTGCATCTCAGGGTGACACCGCCACCAGCAGCCTGAGGCCAGCACGTTACTTGGGCCCTGCTTCCAGGCCAGTCCAACCCCCAAATTCCTGAGGCCAAAATCTTCCTGGAGGGATCCAGACCTTAGGAGAAAGTCTGAGAGCATCTGATCCTCATATGACCTGGGCCTCTGTGGGAACTCCTAACAAAACCAATTTGGCCACTCCAATATAAACTCAAAAGGGACAGCCTGAAGCCTAGACCAACCAGCTTTTTATGTCCAACAAGTAAACTACAAAGGCACATAAAGTTTACAAAAATAAGCAGAACTAAACTCAACAAAGGAAAGCTTGAGTCTCATAGAAGAGCCAGAATCTACAAAAGAAATCCACATGCCAAAGTCACAGAGAAAAGTAATAACATGAAAAATCAAAATAGTATATCCCCACCAAATACCAATAGTCCTCTAGAGGAGTACAATGAGAACCTTCTAGAGATAATTCAGGACATGGAACTCAAAAGAACAATTATACACATGATAAAGAATTCAGTGAATTTAAAGGGAACACAATAAAGAAATCAAAGAGCTAAAGGAAGATAGGGATAAAGTTCTGAATGAATTCAGAAAAGGGCTAAAAATATTGAAGACTACTCAGGCTGAAATGAAGAAGGAAGTGAAACACTCAGCAAGCCAATTAGAAATGACAGAAGAAAGCCTCCAATAGGATGAATGAAATGGAAAAAAGAGTATCAAGACTGGGAGATAAAGTGGACGAACTAGACCACTCAAGCAGAGATTATGAAAAATTTAAGAAATCACAGAATGGAATATGCAGGAATTGTGTGACACCGTAAAAAGACCAAACTTACGAATCATAGGCATGCAGGAAGGAAAAAAAATCCCAAGATAATGGCACGGACCAGATCCTCAACAGAATGGTAGAAAAAAATTTCCCAAAATTAAAGAAAGACATGCCCATACAAATACAAAAAGCATATAGAACACCAAACAGACAGGACCAGAAAAGAAACTCTCCACGGCACATCACAGTAAAAACACTATATGTACAGAACAAGGAGACAGTACTGAAAGCTGCAAAAGAGAAACAAGAAGTCAGGAAAACCCATTAGGATTAGAGCTGACTTTTCAGTGAAAACTATGAAAGCCAGAAGAGCCTGGACCAAAGTATTCCCAGTTTTAAATGACTACAGATGCCAACCCAGATTACTATATCCAGCCAAAATGTCTATTATAGTTGAAGGGGAAAGAAAAATCTTCCATGACATAAATAGGCTAAAGGAATTCATGTCCACAAAACTAGCCCTTTAGAGAGTTCTGGAAGTATACAAAGAGCTGAAGAAAGGAATGACTATACCCAAGGGGTTGTGGAAAGAAATTCAATGAAGGTATAACTGGAAAAGTACAGCTATATCAAGAATGTAAACAGAAATAAAAATGACAGGATTCAATACACATGTTTCATTAATAACTTTCAATATTAATGGACTGAACTCCCCAGCCAAAAGACACAAACTAGGTGAATGGATTAAGAAACAAAACCCATCTTTTTGTTGTCTGCAAGAAACTGATCTCACTTTTAAGGACAGGCACTATCTTAAGGTGAAAGGATGAAAAAAAATATACCAAGTGAATGGTACTAAGAAAAAAGCAGGCATTGCAATTCTAATATCTGACAAAATAGACTGTAAGCTACAACTAATCAGAAGAGATAAAGAGGACCACTTCATTCTGATCAAAGGAACAATAAACCAGGAAGATATTACAATCATCAACATATATTCACGAAACTCTGGAGCACCCAAGTTTATAATAACAATACTACAGGACTTTAAGACCCAGGTTAATCCCAACTCATTAATGGTAGGGGACTTCAATATGCCACTATCTCCATTTAGATAGGTCAACAGGGCAAAGAGTTAACAGAGAGACATCTGAATTAAACAATACCATATATCAAATGGACCTAACAGACATCTACCGAGGATTCCACCCAAGCACCAAAGGACGTACTTTCTACTCAGCGCCCCATGGAACCTTCTCCAAAATCGATCATATACTGGGGCACAAAACAAACCTCAACAAATACAAAAAGATTGAAATAATTCCATGCATTCTATCAAACCACAGTGC
>NW_008358318.1:1414876-1415770 GCF_000622305.1 Nannospalax galili | reverse complement strand
ACACAACAAAACCTCTGGGACACGCTGAAAGCAGTTCTTAGAGGGAAGTTTATAGCTCTAAGTGCCTACATCAAAAAAATTGGAAAGAACACAAATAAATGACTTCACGTTGCAACTCAAGACACTTGAAAAGCAACAGCAAACAAAATCCAAACCCAGCAGACGAGAAGAAATAACAAAAATCAGGGCAGAAATTAAGATAAACAAGACTGACAGACTGCTAGCTCAGTTAACCAAATGAAAGAAGGAGAACCTCCAAATCAACAAAATCAGGGGTGAAAGGGGTACCATCACAACAGACCCAGATATATAGAACATAATAAGGGAATACTTTAAAAACCTATATGCTACTAAATTTCAAAATCTAAAAGAAATGGACGATATCTAAAGGCATAGGAACCCCCAAAGTTAAATCAAGAAGAGATCAACAGTTTAAACAGACCCATAACATATAAGGAAATTGAAACATTAATACAAAGCCCCTAACTAAAAAAGCCCAGACCCAGATGGATTTACAGCAGAATTCTACCAGATATTTAAAGAAGACCTCCAACCAATACTACTTAAATTATTCAAAATGATAAAAACAGAGCGAGAAGCCCCAAATTCCTTCTATGAAGCCAGCATCACTCTAATATGAAAACAAGGTAAAGACAGAAGCAAAGAAGAAAACCAAAGACCCACATCCTTACTGAACATAGATGAAAAAATTCTCAACAAAATATTTACAAACGACATATAGACATGCATCAAAAAGATCATTCACCACCATCAAGAAAGCTTTATTCCAGAGATACAGGGATGGTTCAATATAGCAAGTCAATAAACATCATTAATCATATAAATGGACTCAAAGACAAAAACCACATTGTCATCTCAATAGATGCAGAAAAG
>NW_008358318.1:1414053-1414828 GCF_000622305.1 Nannospalax galili | reverse complement strand
TCAACATAATTAAAGCAGCATACAACAAACCCACAGACAACATCATTCCAAATGGAGAAAAACTGGAAGCTTTCCCGTTAAAATCAGGAACCAGGCAAGGTTGTCCATTTCCAATCTTTTTTAACATAGTGCTTGAAACTCTTGCAAGAGCAATAAGAAAAGAGAAGGGAATTAAAGGAGCAATAATTGGAAAAGAAGAGATCAAATTATCCCTTTTTGCAGACAATATGTTATTATATCTAAGACATGCCAAAAATTCCCACCAGAAAATTCCTAGAAATTATTAACATGTTCAGTAAAGTGGCAGGCTATAAAATTAACGTACAAAAGTCTGTAGCCCTTCTATATACCAATAACAAGCAATCGGAGAAAGAGCACATGGAAACACTCCCCTTCACAATAGCTGCAAAAGAAATAAAATATCTTGGAATAAACCTGAGCAAAGACATTAAAGACATTTACAACGACAATTTTAAATCTTTAAAGAAAGAGATTGAGGAAGACATCAGAAGATGGAAGGACCTCCCATGATAATGGATAGGAAGAATTAATATTGTGAAAATGACCATCCTACTGAAAGCCATTTATAGATTCGATGCAATGCTAATCAAAATCGTCATGACATTTTTCACAGAACTGGAAAAAAACATCCTAAAATTCACATGGAAGTACAAAAGACCTCGGACAGCCAAAGCAACCCTGAGCACTAAGAGCAAGGCCGGGGGGATT
The DNA here is from genome assembly GCF_000622305.1 of Nannospalax galili. Taxonomy (NCBI): domain Eukaryota; kingdom Metazoa; phylum Chordata; class Mammalia; order Rodentia; family Spalacidae; genus Nannospalax; species Nannospalax galili. The sequence goes on along the minus strand of NW_008358318.1, from coordinate 1,414,099 downwards.
ACTATACCAGATTTCAAGCTGTATTACAGAGCTATAGTCATAAAAA
>NW_008358318.1:1412041-1412374 GCF_000622305.1 Nannospalax galili | reverse complement strand
AGGGAGAAAGGGGGGAAATGGGGGCACCTTAATTGGGGAAACCATGATGGTTGGGTGAGACAATGTGAGAGGTAAATAAGGCCTAGCTAGATTTAAAAACCAGAGGGAACTATCTTAGTCCAACAACCTACTGACAAATTATACATAGCAGATCAAGAAATATATGTCTAGGTAAGGTTTGTCTGAGAACAATTGGTCTTTGCCCAAGATTTATCTACATGGCACACAGTAATTAAAAGTACTAGACTGGTGGAACTAACCTTCTTGGGTGTTTAGCAGACATACTTTGAGGCCTATAATAATTTGGTCAGAGGGACAGAAAAAACAGTTTTT
>NW_008358318.1:1410718-1411462 GCF_000622305.1 Nannospalax galili | reverse complement strand
GGCCAGGGTGGCCCAAGGGACTCCCAGATAGTAACCCAGCACAAAACTGGGGAAATAAACAGCAGACCCCAAACTTATCTAAAGGAATACTGACAAATGACTGCTGCTAGATGAAGAATAGGTGACCTTCCTAAAACAAAGACCTCTAGATAGGCTGACTAGATTCACCAGATGGACAAGTAGTGGGGAACAGCTGGGGGTGTCGACAACACAGTGGACAGTAGCAGGGATAACAGAGTAAAAGGGCTCTAATGGGGGGAGGGAGGCTATGGGAGGATGACATCTGGGAAGTGGGTGAATAGTTGAATAAGCTGGTTTGGGATGTTCTGTGTGACACACACACACACATCAACAAACTAAAAACAATGTGAGGAAGCATAAAAATTTACGTCATGTTAATTAATACAGGTGATAAACATTACCACTGAAATCTAGCCGATGACTTTATAGACATACCCAGGCACCAAGATCCGAATGCAATTGATTATGACCAGTAATAATCAGATAAATACAGATTAGAGATGCAAGCGCCAACATCTCAGTATTAGTAGCAAATACAATGATTCTCTCTGTAAGAAACAATATATTTTAAAATGAAATGGAGATCTTTTCTAAAGGTTAAAAACTCATTCAATTTTATGTCTCACAGGGTTTATACTGAGTTCAATATTGTATATCTGTATTAATTCAACTGTGAACCTAGAAACTTGCACCCACTTGTGAAAGAGATGTACTCTTGCTCTG
>NW_008358318.1:1377656-1410668 GCF_000622305.1 Nannospalax galili | reverse complement strand
TAATTAGTAGATGTGAAAAACATTACCATTGAAATCTACCTGATGACTTTATATCCATGCTCAGATGCCTAGAAGCTCAGAAAGTAACCAACAGTGACTAGTAATAATCAGATATTTAGAGATTAGAAATGCATGTGCAAACATCCAATGTCAATTGCATTGAAAAAGAATTTTTCTGTATGAAACTGTGTATTTTAATAATGAAATGGAGATCTTCTGCAAAGGTTAAAATATCATTTAATTTTATGTCTTATTAGGGTTTATACTGAGTACAATATTGTATAACTGTATTAATTTAACTGTAAACCTACAAATTTACAGCCAATTTTGAAAGAGATGCATCTTAGCTCTGGAAATTATTATTGAATATGTCAATGCTGTTGTAATGAAATGCTGCTTCTAATTATGTGGTTATTTAATAAAAAATTAAAAATAAACAAACAAATAAATGAGAAAAAAATACGTTGCTAAAACAAACCCAAAAAATAACATCTGATACCTTGCCTGTTTACATTTATAATATTAAAAGAGAAAAGAAGGCTTAATGACATTGCTTTGGAAGAATAAGAGAGTAGGCCAAGAAAGAAGACCTAGAGACAAAGTCAAAGAAGAAAGGCTTCCTAGAAAGACTTCTTTACCTATAGGAGGCCTGGACAACACAAGCCAGGTGGAGCCAGATAATGAACAGTGATGCTGTTGAAACAATGAACAGAACTACTAGATTCCTTGTTGTGTCTGAATGTGAACATACACTTCTTGTAGAGAGATCAGTGATGAACCACAGAAAATTGAGCAGGTAAAAATCTGAGACTACTGCCAGAGGAGGAGCACTGTACATTAACAAAGTGTACTGACAGTCTGCTATGTAGCTTGGATGTAAAACTAGCACAATAATAACAGAAACAATGAAGACGTGTGTACCGGGGTGAGGGGGAGGCACTAGATACCCCAATACAATGCTGGTGGGTCTACAAATGGTATAGTCTATAGAAAAGTATTTAGCAACATCTGAGAAAATTTCAAATGCATTCTTACTTTCTTGTACAGAAATAGTACTTCTAAGAATCCTTTTAAAAGATTTACTGGCAGGTTTTTGAGAGATGGCTCAGTGGTTAAGAGTGGTTGCTCTTGCAGAGGATCCAGGTTTGATTCCCAGCACCCACATGCCAGCTGACAACCATCTGTAACTCCAGTTCCACGGGATCTGACACTCTCTTCTGAGCTCCACAGACATTGTACAACATGGGTGCACCCACCTACATGCAGGCAATGCAGTCATACACATAAAGAAAAATAAAAATAATAAACATTAAAAAAAAGATTTGCTGGCAAAATATGAAACTAGGGGCTGGAGAGATGGCTAAGCAGTTAAGAGTATTTGCTGCTCTTCCAGAGGACCCAAATTTGGTTCCTAGCATCCACATAGGATGGTTCACAGCTGCCTATAACTCTAGCTCCAAGGATATACACCCTCTTCTGACCTCTGAAGGCACCTGCACACATGGGGCATACACTCATAGAGACTCACACATACACATAAAAAACAATAAAAATAAATATTTTTTAAAAATGAAACTATTCAGGCCAATGGTCACTGCTAGTTTTTGTCAATGTGACATACTTTTGAAGAAGTAATTTCATTGAGGAACTGCCTCCATTAGATTGGCCTGTGGGCATGGGAAGGCATTTTCCTGACTGCTAACTGATGTAGGCAGGCCCAAACCTGTGGATAGTACCATCACTGGGCAGGTGGGCCTGGGCTGTGTAAGAAAGGTAGCTGAGCAAGGAAGAGGAAGCAAGCCAGTATGCAGCATTCCTCCATGGTCTCTGCATCAGTTCCTGCCTTGACATCCCTTGATGATGGACTATAACCTGTAAGATGAAATAAACCCATTCCTTCCCAAGTTCCTTTGGTTATGGTGTTTATCACAGTAACAGAAAGCAAACTAGGACAAACTGTGTCATTATTGTAATAGCAAAAATATGGAAACAGTTCTGATGCCTTCAATATAGGACTGGTCAAAAAAGCCATGGTATATCCCCAAATGCATCATGAAATGAATTAGACAAATCCCTGTCTCCTGAGATGGAATAATTTTTAAGATGTATTATAAAAACAAAAAGAAAGAATAAGATATACAACATAGTTTACAACCTTTTACACAGAGAGTAAGAATCTGTAATACATGTAGGACATTAGTGGCACACACCTTAATCCCAGCACTCTGGAGGCAGAGGTAGGTGGATTCCTGTGAGTTCGAGACAGGGCTACATAGTGAGACCCTGTCTCAAAGGAGAAAAAAAAAAAAACCCAATACACACATATTTTATACATTTGCTGAAAGAAATACTGTTAATATACAACTAAAAGCTAATAAAAATACTCCCCTCACTACTAGGAGGAAGAAATAGGGTGAAGGAGTCAGGTCAGAGAAGCAAGAGTTCTATGAACATACCTTGTTACATAACTTTGACTTGAGCAAGTCTTAAAAAACTGAAAACTAAAAATGAGCTTTATGTCGAGTTTATGATATATATAGAAATAGAGAAATTTATTATTGAAAGTTATATTAGGATATAGAATTGGCTGTCCCTCCTCAGTGAAATATATTCTAAAAAACAGCTTCAAAGAAATCAAAATTTGTCAGCATCTTTAATCTAGTTGTAGTAATAATACTAGCATAATTCTGAAACTATTGTGGGATGATGCAAATAAAAAATTAAGGTAATATTAGGAACCACATATAGCAATACGGGGGACATAATCAGAAATCAAAACTTTCCAAGAAATCAAGCAGATCAATCCAGAGTGAGGGACATTCTAAAGAACAAGCTGAGGGGTCAGCGAGATAGTTCAGCAGGTAAAAGTGCTTGCTGCCAAGCTTGACCACCTGAACTTGATCCCTGGAACACATATGGTAGAGATAACCAACTCCTCTGTTGTCCTCTGACCTCCACATGTGTGCCATGGCACATGCACACACATATACACATAAACACACACATTATAAATAAACACAAAAAGAATAAGCTGAGAATAAAATAAAAATAATTTTTAAAGGAGTAAGGAGGTCGGTAAATAGACTGATCCATTTGAATTTTGATATGATAATTTCTATTTTGTCAGTTCTATGCTTGAAAAATATTTTATTCAGTATTCTCAGTTGTTTTCAGCAGAAATTGAGTTGAAAGCTAACTATATTACAGGCTATATATACCCTAATGTGAAAATTTGAAATTCTGCTGGTGCTCAAGAATTTCTAGAGCTCAGATCTTTAGATAGGTTTGCTCATCTGGCAAAAAGTGTATGAATTCCAACATAAATTTAAAAAATTCCAAACTTTGAAATACTTCTGATCCCCAGCAACTGTAGAAAAGGGATGCTTAACATGTACCAATAGCAGATAGAACTTTGACTCACAATTATTTGAGATAACTAATGCTATCGACTTAAGAAATAAAGGAAAGCTGAAACTACTGATTTAAAGGAGATGGCCTCTACCTGGCAGGTGGCTTATTGTATATTCACTATGCTGGAGCAATATATCCATGGACTAATAGGTAGTTAAGTGAATTTAATGCTTAATCCAGACTAGATGCCTAAATAGAGAAAATTCTTGACCTTAGCAAATTTATCTAAAGTGTAACTAATGTGTCTGCATAGTATCTAAGATAAGTTGTAACATACTTAAGTCTTTAAAAGTTTTTTCTCTCCCTTTTTTTGAATATGCCATTATTTTTCTGAGAGTCTCTAAAAGTATGAGACTACACTGAAATGATAACCCCCTTTTCCCTGAGAATTCAGTTATCTCCAATATGAAGCAAACTTGAAATGAGAAACACTCTTATTACTATTGTTATTAGAATTTTATGATGCAGCAGAATCTAATTCTAATACCCTGGCTAGTATGGTTTGAACTTGAAATGGCCCCCATGGGCTCATTTGTCTTTGGAGAAGTTTTGTAAAACCTTTGAGGCATGGGGTTTAGCTGGTTATCTTAGTTCACTGCCAGGAGGGTGGGGGGCTTGGGGGTTCTAGCCTGGCCCAGCTTCTCAGGCTTCTGATGGGGATTCTGCTTGCTGTCTGCCATTGGATGCAAAGCAGGAAGATGCTGTGAAGTGACTGTGCCGCTTCATTCCCCATGTCTTCCCTGCCATGAGGATTTGATGCTGTGGGCCATAACACATTCTTTCTCTCTCAAGCGGTGTCTGTTAGGTGTTTTGCCACAGTGACAGCAAAAAGTCACTAATACAAACTAAACGAAAATTAATTATGAACCAATTAATTAATGACCTAACATTTTCTTTCAAATGTAAGTACTGGTAAGTGTAATGGGAATAGGTCCCTGCCTCTATATTGGCATAATGAGGCTTCCTGAGATTACAGTAAGAGGTTTAAATGTTGGGGAAATTAACTGTTAGTCTTATGCCTTGACGTATAGCAGTGAGCACATGGGCTGACATGGAAAGCTAACAGCCAAAAGCAACCCATTCACTAACTCCGTAACAACGCTGCTGACTGTAGTATTTATTTTTTAAAAAAAATACTTTATTTTTTTTTTCTACTTTATGTGTATGGGTGTATTGCCTGCATGTAGATAAGTGCACCCGTGTTGTGCAATGCCCATGGAGGACAGAAGAGGCTGTCGGATCCCCTGGAACTGGACTCACAGACAGTTGTTAGCTGCCATGTGGGTGCTGGGATTCAAACCCGGGTCTTCTGCAAGAACAGCCAGTGTTCTTAACCGCTGAGCCATCTCTCCAGCCCTGACTGTAGTATTTCTAACAGTTTTTCAGCACCACGATTGAGTACTGGCTTCTGAAATCCACAGAAAGAATCTAAAATCCAAATGAACATTCAAATCAAAGTGGCAATAAAACATTCAATCAATATAAATCTCTAATGTTGCAGACTTTTGAACTGTAAATACTTTTCAAGGAACATTATTTTATATAAAAGGTGACTCCTACAATACAGTCCTTTCTGGGTTCAATTCAAATAACAGTAAATGTGGGGATCCAAAAAGATTTAGCAATTGGACATTTTATTTACATATAATGTGCTAACAGTTGCTAGCTTTCAAATGATTACAATTGGATGATTTTACTTCCTTTTTTAAGGTAAAATGGTCATTTTGGAAATTATATTTGAGTGCTTTTCATTGAGACAGGGTTTCCCAGTATCCCCAGCTGGACTCACTATATGTGACCAGGCTAACCTTGATCTCACAGAAATCGATCTGCCTCAGCCTCCCAAGTGTTGGGACTAAAGGTATGCACCACCACACCAGGTAGGTTTGAATTCAAATAGATTATTTGTCCAATTAGGTCATTAAAGATATCATAAATTGAATCTCATTTTTAAAAAATCCTATGTTTTTCTCTTTTATATACACTGTTGCATGTATTTTTAAAATATTTATTATTTTTATTTTATGTGTATGAGTGTATTGCCTGCAAGTAGGTAAGTGTACCCGTGTTGTACAATGCCCACGGAGGAAAGAAGAGGCTGTTGGATCCCCTGGAACTGGAGTTACGGACAGTTGTTAGCTGCCATGTGGGTGCTGGGATTCGAACTTGGGTCTTCTGCAAGAACATTCAGTGTTCTTAACCACTGAGCCATCTCTCCAGCCATGTTGCATGTTTGTTTAAATCTATTAACTTTCTGAGAAAGATAACACAAAACACTGAAGAAATAATCTGAAATTGATACTGTTCTTAAATTTTTTTACTTGGTTATTTTGTTTTGAGACAGGGTCTCAGGTACTCCTACCTCTTCTTACTTACAGAGTTCTAAGATTATAAGCATGTGCCACCACACTCAGCTTTGATACTGCTATTCCTAAAACAAAATCAAATAAATGGTCCCTTCATATAGTACCAAAAATATCTAAATATCGCTGGGAAAAAAACAGTATGTGCATCCCTTATCGTCCAAAGTAAGTTTCATGAAAAAAATTTAATCCAAATGCATAAAGTATGAAATTTACTTTGCCATAGGAATTGATTATTAAAAGTCTAGGGTGGCTGGGCATGGTGGTACATGCCTTTAATCTCACCACTTGGGAAGCAGAGGGAAGCAAATCTCTCTGAAATTGAGGCCAGCCTGGTCTCCATAGCGAGTTCCAGGCCAGCTGGTGCTACAGGGAGACCCTGTCTCAAAAAACAAAAACAAGTTTCGGATGCTCATTTCAAATGCAGCTTATCCTGGATTTGATCCCTAGTACTGAGGTGAGGGGAGGTAGCCTGTGTGTAGCATTAGTCAAATGATCTTTTGTATTAGGAAGACAAAGACAGAATAATATTAAGAATAAAGTACCCCCATACCTCCTATCAGGAAGATGAAACATGGAAGTGGCTGATAAGTGTGAAATATTAATTAAATACAATAACCATCGGGGTGGGGGAAGATATAAAAATAAAAAAGGTTTTATCATGACATAAAAAGATGTGAAAACCATACCATTTTTTAAAGGAACATAAAAATACAGAGATTAAAAACAGTTAGTATTTTAGAAATCAATCCACAAAGGTTAAGCCCACTTTCACATGTAAAAAGAATGTAGAGACATTTAGGAGAATCACAGTGAGGAAAATGTTAAATGTGCAACCCATGCTCAGAAGAACAGATAGGAAGAAGTAAAGGCCAGCCCTAATTTACATCAAGCATTCCATCTGGTAGCAAATTAGAGCTATGTAAGGCGCTCTCAAGTCTGTACATTTGAAAAAAAAAATGTCCATTTTGTTGTGTGTGCTCCTCTCGCAATAAATTTGAGTCAGCACCAATGACAGCTCTGCAGTCCTCCTATGTGGTGCTGATCAGGTGGTTGCAGAGCTTCGGCTCACAGCAATACAATGCAGCTGAGCAGGCAAGCACAGCCCACAGCCAGAAACCCTTCCGACTCCCCAGAACAAGACGACCTTTGAGCTTCAAGTTTCCCAGAGAAAATGAGATGCTGATGCTGAAGACGACATAATGGTAAGCTGTTATTTAAATCAGTTAGAGACTGACTTTGGATTTAAAATTTTTTTCTTTTCTTGTTATTTTAAAGCTAATGTTAGGACTGAATACATTCAATAGCAAGTGCATGCACCAAAAATTTGCTGCAGTAATAGTTGAGGTTTTCTTTTTAATGTCCACTGCTTTGTAAATACATACAGTTTTTCCTTTAGAATTGGTATTGAAATATACATAAAAAAACCCACTGTACAAAATGTGAGGTTTATAGGTATGCTATTTGTCTGAAATTTCTCAAGTGCCCTAAAATGTTTTTATAAGGATGTATTTATCTTTAAAAAGAGGAAATTTCAAAGAATTGTTTAAATATCTAAATAACATCTCATCCTACACACATATTGAGTCTTACAATACTGCAGAGATTTAAGAAAAACAGATACGACAGCCATTTTTTCCCCATCTGAGTAAGAAAACACATCAAATAGTAATAGCCCAAAACTCTTTATTTTCAGAGAATGCCATTTTTATCACATTAAGGCTCTAAGATATATAAGAATGAATATTGTAAAAGGGAAAAATAAAGGAGAAAATGCAGAAGACAGTAGGTATAGAGTGAGTGTCTCTGTCTCTCTCCCTGTCTCTCTGTCTCTCTCTCCCTCCCCCCCCACATAGCCCCAATTGAAGGATTAGGCATTTGGACTATAAATGAAGGGAAGCTTTGTTAGTTTAATCACTGGAACAATTATAAAAGGACTCAATAACAAGGAGGTTTTTTGAAAATTTTTCTTGATGCTAACTGACACATGCAGATGCCTAAACTGTATTTGCATATTAAAAGAAGGATGTATCTGTTTATTTTCAGGCTTTGATGGAATATCAGATATTGAAAATGTCTTCCTGCCTGTTCATCCTTCTGTTTCTCACGCCTGGTATTTTATGCATTTGTCCTCTCCAATGTATATGCACAGAGAGGCACAGGCATGTGGACTGTTCAGGCAGAAACTTGACTACATTACCACCTGGACTGCAAGAAAACATTATACATTTAAACCTGTCTTATAACCACTTCACTGATCTGCATAACCAGTTAACCCAATATACCAATCTGAGGACCCTGGACATTTCAAACAACAGGCTTGAAAGCCTGCCTGCTCAGTTACCTCGGTCTCTCTGGAATATGTCTGCTGCTAACAACAACATTAAACTTCTTGACAAATCTGATACTGCTTATCAGTGGAACCTTAAATACCTGGATGTTTCTAAGAATATGCTGGAAAAGGTTGTCCTCATTAAAAATACCCTAAGAAGTCTTGAGGTTCTCAACCTCAGCAGTAACAAACTTTGGACAGTTCCAACCAACATGCCTTCCAAACTACGTATTGTGGACCTGTCTAATAATTCACTGACACAAATCCTTCCAGGGACATTAATATACCTGACAAATCTCACACACCTTTACCTGCACAACAATAAATTCACATTTATTCCAGATAAATCTTTTGATCAACTCTTGCAGTTGGAAGAGATAACCTTTCAGAATAACAGGTGGTCATGTGACCATAAACAAAACATTACTTACTTATTGAAGTGGATAATGGAAACAAAAGCCCATGTGATAGGGACTCCTTGCTCTAACCAAATATCTTCTCTGAAGGAACACAGTATGTATCCCACACCTCCTGGATTTACCTCAAGCCTATTTACTGTAAGTGGGATGCAGACAATGGATACCATTAATTCTCTGAGTATGGTAACTCAACCCAAAGTGACCAAAATACCTAAACAATTTCGAGCAAAGGAAACAGCATTTGGTGTCACACTAAGCAAAGATACCACTTTTACTAGCACTGATAAGGCTTTGGTGCCCTATCCAGAAGACACATCCACAGAAATGACCAATTCACATGAAGCAGCAGCCGCAACTCTGACTATTCACCTCCAAGATGGAACAGTTAGAAACACGAGCCTCACTAGCTCGACAAAATCATCCCCAACACCCATGACCCTAAGTATCACTAGTGGCATGCCAAATAATTTCTCTGAAATGCCTCAACAAAGCACAACCCTCAACTTACGGAGGGAAGAAACAACTGCAAATGTAAAGACTCGATTACCTTCTGTGGCCAGTGCTTGGAAAGTAAATGCTTCACTTCTCTTAATTCTCAATGCTGTGGTCATGCTAGCTGTCTGAGGGTCTGCATTTTCTGAAACTAATGAGAGCACTCCTCCCTGATGTACAGTTGGGAAATACACTCCTATCTAACCAGTGATTCAAGCTATATTAAAAAAAAAGAAAGCCAGTCTTACATTTCTGACTCTGATGTAAATGAAGTAACTTGTCTTAATTAAAAGAAGTGCACAATGTCTTGGTACTTGCTGCTATTTTACTGTCTTAAGTAAAACTAATAACTTTCTTTTATTAAAGAAATTTTTCTTTTTAAGGCTTCAATTTATTGCATAAAATATAAAAAAGCATCTAAACTTTAATGTGTATTTCATGTATGTTTACACTGTCAAACACTTGGGGGAAAAAAAAATAAAAGGTCTATGCTCATAGCTGTGCCATGTGACTTTCTAGTCATATCAAACTAATCTACTTAGAAGAATGAAAAGGAACTAATCATTTTTGTTCTAGGCAATCTTGGCAAAGCCGGAAAGGTGGATGACATGTGGTGGTACCCAAAGATTTTTGCCACTAATGTAAAACCAAGACTGCCACCCCGTGAATGGGTACGCTGCATCATTATTTCACACACAAGCTAGAATTGTTTTCAATCTAAATGATGTCCTGCTTCTAAGGAACTCTTGGCTACTTTACAGATTATATAATGGACAAAAGCTCTTCAAAAGGCTAGCAGGCATTAGGCCTTGCATTTTAATAAGGAAAATTTAACTTTGTTTTTGCATGTTAAAAGAAGTATTAAAAACAAAATAGTGAAAAGCTTTAGTTTAAGGAGTTGAAGAGTAATTTTCATGCATATTTAACAGACCATTAATCAAAACTTAAATATTTACAGGGTTAAAATCCTACTACTACTTCTGCAGGAAAGATATATTTTGTACCTTGAGGTCTAAGAACTTAACTATTCTGGGGGTAAGTGTCGGAAGGAAGCAATGGGTGGATTCTTCTGTGCTACAACCAGGTAATTACCCAGTAAAGTGGACTAAGGATCAGGCTGGGCAGAGGACAGATTTGATACTCCAAATTAAACTGTAGTAGACTCCAAATGGAAGAAAGCACGGAAAAATTTCAAAATAAAATATAAAAGTATCTCACCTTATTAGTAACAAACATAAGAAACAGCAGAGAATCACCAAAAGATGCCCTGAAACAAGGCTAGATTAAAATGTAAGATAGAACAGCTGGGGCTGGAGGGCAACTCATCAGTCAAGAGCACTGGTTATTTTTGCAGAGGACCTGGGTTTGGTTCCCAGTACACACAAGACATCTAACAATCTCCTAACTCCAGTTCCATGCAATCCGACGCCCTCTTCTGGCCTCTGCAAGTATTGCATGACACAGGTACATATATACACTCATACACACAAAATAAAAATGTATTTTTTTAAAAGATAGCATCTGAAGAGGATAAGCTACAAAGGAGGTACTTATTTTGTGAGACATAAAGGAGACTCTAATTCCAAGTATTTCTAAATTTGGGGAAATAGTACTGAAGTAAATTTTTATGGTTTTTTTTTTCCCCCTAAAAAAAAACTTAAAAATGTAGTCTTCTTTCCTGGACTAAGAATGTTTCTCCTGGACTGGAGAAATGGCTAAGAGGTTAAAAGCAAGTAGCGAGGACCTGAGTTTGGTTTCCAGCACTCAAGCCAGTCAGCTCATAGCCCCATAACTACAGGGGAATCCAAAACCTTTGACCTCTGCATGTACCAGGACTCATGTCTTGAGACACAGTTCCTCAAAGAACCCAAAGCTTGCTGTATGGGCTAGGCTAGGTGGCCAATGAGCTCTTGGGATCTTCCTGTCTCCATCCCTCAATGCTAGGCACATGCAGCCATGCTCGGTTTTTTCATCTCCCTAGCCCTTTAAGAATATTTCTATTCGGAGATGGGTGTGGTTGTAGACACCTTTAATCCCAGCACTCAGGAGGCAGAGATCACTCAGTGAGATCACGGTCAGCCTGGCCTACATAGCATGTTCCAGACCAGCTGGGGAAACAGGGAGACCCTGTCTCAAAAAGACAGAAAAAAAAAAGAAAAAAAAAAAGAGAATATGTCTATTCAGAAAGGAAAGCAACAACATTCCACTAAACTTTTTTTTTTAAGGACTATCTTTCCTTATCTTTTCTATACAGTGTCTTGTGAATATTTTTCTGCCTATATAAACCTATCTCATTACCTTAAGTAATCCCACCATGAAGAAAAAGGGGGGGGTCTCATAAAAGGGTTTTTTAAATGCTTTACCACCTCAAATGGGAATGCTGTCCTCCCTTCCAAACTGAACAAGTATGTTTAGAAAGTATCTACTCTACCACATACTTGTGTTTAAAAACAAAACAAAAAACAGACACACTGAGTTCCACAAGAATCAGATTCCTTAGAGGTAACATTTACATCGAGGATGCCAAGAATTTCAAGTTGTCTTACAATTCCTACGGGGAAAATAGCAGGAAACTAAAACTATGGACTTAAACATTAGCAGGACCTGCAGGTTACATCCTTCCAACTGTCTGCAAAATGCAGAGGAAAAACTTGGTAATTTACACATACAACATATGTCAACTACTCTGACTCTATGCTAGGAAGAAGTATTATCTGGCCTTAACGTAATCAGATAACACTTCCCTCTAAGGAAATGATATTCTTATCATTATTAACCAGAGGGCTTGCTATTTCCGAATGTTGCTGCATCATTCCTCAAACTCCTCAGCATCTGTTCCTCAAGCTCATACATATAAATATATGTAAGTATAAGTCAGTACATAATGATAGTGCAACTTTGTGTTAGATGATTTGCCCAACTGTAAGGCATTTTAAGCGTTCTAAGCATATTTAAGGCAGATTAGGTATATTAAATGCATTTTCAATTTAGAATATTATTGGTTTACAGAGTTTTATCAGAACATAAGTCCACCCTAAGTTGAAGAGTATCTATTACACATACACACAACCTGCCACTTTTTGTTGGTTTGTTTGTTTGTTTGTTTGTTTTTTGAGACAGGGTCTCCCTGTAGCTCCAGCTGGCCTGGTACTCACTATGTAGACTAGGCTGGCTCCATCTCTCAGAGATCCGCCTGCCCCACCTCCTGAGTCCTGGGACTAAAAGGTGTGCACTACCATGCCCGGTGCCTCTGCCACTTCTTAGCTGTACAATCAACAAATGGCTTTATTGCTCTAATTTAATTCTCCCCATCTATGAAATGGGTTAAAAAAAATACTGTTTATGGGGCTGAAGAGATGGCTTAGAGGTTAAGAGCACTAGCTGCTCTTGCAGGGGTTCAATTTCCAGCATCCACATGGCAGCTAACAGCCATCTGTAACTTCAGTTCCAAGGGATCCAATGCTCTCTTCTGACCTCCACAGGCATTGCACAACATGGGTGCACTTATGTACATACAGATAATAAAACACTCAAAAAATAAAAATAATAAATGAAATACTAAAACAGAATAGTGTTTGTTTTTCCTGAGGATTAAATAACATAATTCACATAAAGGCTTCACAGAGTCTTGGCAACTCATATGTGCCATTGAATAATCTTTCATAATGATGCAATGAAGCATCTTAACTGACACTAAAAAACGTCTGGGAAGAGACTGCCTGAAAGCTTTCATAAGGATTATACCTTATAAAATATACATTAAGAACTAGATAAGGCATGATACGGATGAATGAGAAACCACCAACTCAGATCATGCTGGTGAAAAGTAAAGTTTTGTTTGGTTGGTTTCTTATTTATTTATTTGGTGCTGGGAACTGAACTTAGGGCTTTACATGTACTAGACAAGCACTCCACTACTGAACTATAGTTCCAGCCTGGTTTGACTTTTAAAGGGAGGGAAAAAAAAAGAGAGAGAAAAAAAGATTTGCTTGCAATAGCTATGTGGACCTCTCCTGAAGAGGATAGGCAATTGCAAATCTAACTGCACAACAAAATTAGCGATGCCCAGCAGTACTCATCCTTTAAAGCATCATTTGGAGGGCCGAGAAGATGCACTTGTTGAGCTAGTCTGGCAACTGAAGTTTGATCCCTGGAAGACATGTGAAGGTACACGGGGAGAACTGATTCTACAGAGTTGTTCTCCAACCTCTGTGTGTGTGCTGTGATGCACCTACATCCACATATAATAAATCATTTGAGACATTCCAGAAAAAAATACAGAAATAACAGATAATATTATAAGAAAATAAGAAACCAAATTATTATTAACAGATGAAATAATTGTCTATCCAAAAGATTCCTTGGGGACACTTTGAGAAACTAAATAATAAATGTAGAACTATTAATGATTTCTTTATATACTAGCAAAAATAATTTTAAAATTATATGAAAAAAACACAATGTCAAGAAATAACATTCACACAAAATTCGTAGGACTAAATGGAGAAAAACCAAAAAACCATTAATGTAAGGGATGAACAAGACATGATGGAAGTGGTAAACTAACATCTCTTCATTCATTCATTAATTCTCTCACTCTACAAAATTTAGTTGGCATCTGGAACATATCCAAGGCTATGTATAAGAAACACATATTGACAGTCATAAAGTTGCAATTACTGACAGTATAATTCAGGCATTAGCAAATTATACTTCAATGAGAATCTTTTTTGAAATAGGACATAAAATACTTAGGCCATTTGGAAAAATAAACAGGCAAAAATAGAAAGCCAAGACACATTACCTAATCTTAGTATTAATCATAAAGACAGAAAAGCAGTGGCAAAAGAGAAAGGAGGTAGCTGGGGCACAGCTTAATAGCAGATTATGTGCTCAGCACATGTTCACACAGACACATACATACTAAGACAGCCGTAACATAGAAATAATAAGTTACAATTACCACACAGTATACATAGGAAATCCACATATGACAACCTTTTTCTATTTGTGAATGTGTATGATAATGTGTATGTGATTTTGTTGTGGGTTGTTTTTTGGTTTTTTTTTTTTGACACAAGGACTTACAATGTAGTAAGCCTGAAACTTGTTATATAGACCAGGCTGGCCTTGAACTCACAGAGATCCACTTGCCTCTGCCTCCCAAGAGTTAGGATCAAAGGTATGTGCCACAATCGGGGGGGGGGGGAGATTGCTTTACTGTTTGTTTGTTTTTTTTATTTATTTAATGCTTGTGTGCACACATACATGATGGCACTCCCGTGGAGTTCGGAAGACAGCTTTTAGGAGTCAGTTCTCACCTTCCACCACAGTGGGTTCAAGTGATCAAACTCAGGGCATCAGGATTGGCGGCTGAGCCATCTCACTGGCCTGGGATATGTGTTTTGAGACAGGGCCTCAGTATGTAGCTGAGGCTGGCCTCAAATCCCCAATACTTCTGCCTCAGCCTCCTGAATGCTAAGATTTCAAGGAATGCACACCCACACTCAGCCAACAAAGCTTTTATTAGCTGTGTAACATTAGCAAAATAGCTCTGTGTCTCTAGCTCCTCAGAGGTAGAGCTGTGAGAAGAAAATGAGATGACATACATAAGGCATTTAAACAGCACTTGGCACTAATTTCTTCAATGATGCTAACTTTGGGAGGGGGTGGGGGGTGGGGATCAGAACTCAAAGGGATAAGGAAAGAGTCAATGAACAGTACAGGGACAATTGGGAGACAGTTCAATTTAATGTTCAATTCATCTTATACATACATGTTAGTGTGTGAGCTGAAAAAGTAATTACAAAATTAGCAGGAAAATTTAAAAATATTTATAAACCTCTGGGCAGAAGACTATTTTTCTCAAATTAGAATAAGAAAAATATCATAAAGAAATTGACAATAAATTTGTTAATACAAACCTTCAAATTTCTTTATGTTGAGACAACAAAGCTGATAAAAATACTCCACCAGAATACTATAAAGTACTACTAATCTTAAAAATAATAAAATTTCAGCTGGGCGTGGTGGCACATGCCTTTAATCCCAGCACTTGGGAGGCAGAGGCAGGTGGCCTACCTGTGAGTTCCAGGACAGCTGGAGTTCCAGGGGGACTCTCTCTCAAAAAAAGAAACAAACAAACAAATAAATAAACAAACAAACGAACAAACAAATAAATAAAATTTCACCTGATGTGGCGGCACATGCCTTTAGTCCCAGCACTTGGTGGGGAGAGGAGGGAGGCAAGTAGGTATCTGTGAGACTGGGGCCTACCTGGTCTATGTAGTGAGTTCCAGGCCAGTTGAGGCTACAGAGAGACCCTATCTCAAAAAATAAATAAAATTATCAATGGGTATCTGGACAAACGACATGAAAAAGAATGTTTACAACACAGGAAACATAGTAATTACTACATATACGGGAATATGGACAACCACATGACTGAGAAACAATAAAAATCTAATGCTGTTTCCTACTATTAAAACAAGCATTTTTAAAAATTATGGAATAAAATCAGTTCTGAAGAAGATAATGCAAGGGCTATATTCACATACTGACACAATTCTTTTGAACCCTAAAATATTTTAATCTTTACCTAAAACACTAGGTAAATCACAGTATTCTTCCTAATGTCAAGAATCATGGAAATAAACCGGGTGTGGTGGCGCATGCCTTTAATCCCAGCACTCGGGAGGCAGATCTCTGTAAATTCAAAGCCAGCCTGGTCTACATAGTGAGTTCTAGGCCATCTGGGGCTACAGGGAGACCCTGTCTCAAAAAGACAAAACAAACAAACAAAAAGAAACAAACAAAAAACCCCAACGCTGTATTTACTGTTAGGATAAGTAAATTATGACCCACTAATCAAAATAACTCTGTCATCAATATAATATTTACGAAGATTTTTTTTGAAGTTTGAAATGTGGAAAATATGTATATTAGAAAGATAAGCAAAACTTATAGGATATAAACATACATGCTATAGAATTCTGTATAAATACAGTGAATGAAATATCCCCAAATGTTAATGCTGTATACCAAACATAGGTCTTTCTGCCTTGTCTTTCAACACTGCAAAGGATCTAGGGAAAGAACTAACAGCAGTGTGCGCTACATTAGAGAGTGCTGCAGGATGTTGTCATCTATAAAGCTCACACTTGAGAACCATGCAGTAGGACTTAAAAACAAACAAATCTAATGTTTTAAGTAAGTTAGGATTTGGGGGTTGGGCTATATTCATAGCTATCCTGGAGTGCATGTGTTTGGGATGCTAGTTGAACACACCTGTTAACTAGAATGTCTGTCCAAGGGATCTGGGTTGAATAGAAAAACAAGGAAAACGAGAAGAGGCAAGATTAAGATAGAACAAAAATTATAATTCACCTGTGAAGAATGAGGACGAACCAAACACACCCATCAGGTTAACACCATAAAGAGCACAGGGAAGCCCAAACAGACCCTCACCGCTCATATGCACCGAATGAACTGAATTCAACTCTGCACGGCCAACTGTGGGCAGGATTGTACCCCCAATGAATCTCACTAAACAAGACTTGTAAATAACAAATCAAACATTCAATAATTTCCTTACTTCAGAACATAGCTCTAAGTTCAGACTGGCTTTCTCTCCTTTACAGTATCATCTTAAAAATGTCCGGCATGTTCACATTCCGTAGTTCAGGCAAACTAAACTTCTGTCTCTCAATTCACCATGCTCTCTTTTGCCAACAAGCTTTCAGGGATGCTGTGTGCCTCCTCTTACACTGCTAACTCTAGTCATCCTTTGTATTTCATTTAGATGTCATTTCCTCCCACTTCTTCTACTGAGTAGCTCTATCTGAATTTCTAACTAAACAGAATAAGCAGAAATCAAAGATGTGACTAGTGCATTGACAATGACCTACTTACAACAAGCCAAGCTTTACTCTAGAGTAGATGTTTCTTCCATTTAGGACAAATCAACTTCCTAAGAGGGACTCAAGGAAGTTAAGAAGCCAAGTTGTGTTAGTGTGGTGGCACATGCTTATTATATCTGCTATTTAGGAGGCTAAGACAGGAAGATTTCAAGTTCAAAGTCATCCTGGGTAACTTAGCAAGACCACCCATCTCAAAAGGAAAAAAAAAAAAAAGAACGAAAGTTTAGGCACTAGTTTTATATAAGAAACTAGTTTGGGTAGGCATTGCATTGGAGCCAGTTCCAGATAATTACTAATTATTATTAATTCTGAAACACTGTGAGCAATTTAGTATAGCAAGCTGCTTGAATGAAGTCAGTCAGGGAGTGAAAGCAAATGTCACCTCAGAGTGTTAATATGTTAAGCAGGTTTATTTGTTTCACACACTGAAAACTGTGGTGCAAAGTGAGGTCTTTAAGAAGTTCAGCTTCTAAGAAATTGCATTTTGGTTAAACTATCAATAGTTCCTTAAGCATCATTAGGAAATAGGTGAGAAAGGTGGGGTGAGCATACCTATTCATCCTCATCAGAATTCTTGGCCTGAGATGTGAGAGCTTCTTCATGTACATGTAGTTTAATAGAAAGAGCATGACTAAGTTTTGTCATCTAAAATTTTATAGTCTTGTCAACTGTGTTCTGATTTTTAAAAAAATAGTTAAGAATATATTCCACAAGAGTGTTTTAAGGAATGGGTTAGGGGCTGGGGAGATGGTTCAGTCAGTCAAGTGCTTTCTGTGCAGTCATGAGGATCTGAGTTCAGACTCCCCAGCACCTGTGTAAGAAGCCAGGCGTGGCCGCACTTTGTAATCACAGCCTGGGAGGTGGAGACAGGAGGATCCTGGGACTTTTCCAGCCAGTGAGTCTGGCAAAATCAGGGAACTTCAGGTCAGAGAATGACCCTGTTTCAAAACCCAAGGTGTAGAGTGATACATGACAAGACCTGACATCAAGCTCTAGCCTTTCCACACACATGCACAACTGTGTACATCTGCACACACCTGTGCATGCACACACATTGGAATGGGTTAAATCAAATATATTAAACACTTTGTAGAGGCCATAAAACATTTTAAAAACTTGAATTTATTTTTATTTTATGTGTATGAGTGTTTTGCCTGCATATATTTAAGTGTACTCATGTAGTGCAATGCCCACAGAGGCCAGAAGAGGGCATCAGATCCCCCTGGAACTGCAGTTACAGATGGTTGCTACCTGCCCTGTGGGTGCTGGGAACCAAACCTGGGTCCTCTGCAAGAGCAGCCAGTGCTCTTAACTGCTGAGCCATCTCTCTAGATCCTACATAAACATTTTAATGTATAAGAAATCATGGGTCATTAATAAGAGTAGAAAGAGAAATGACTGAACTCATAATGGCATATAATTTCCTATGTATCTACCCTCTTCAGTTACAATTAAGACAACTCATTCATTATTTATCTTGTGAAAAATACGACTTAATCTTTAAAAATTTTATTTGTGTGTGATGATGTGCATGTGAGCCTGTGTGGACATCAGAAAGTAACCTCAGGTGTTGGTCCTCACTTCTGCCTTGTTTGAGACAGGGTCTCACAGCTGTCCAATGCTGTGCTGCACACTCCAGCCTACCTGCCCAATGGGCTTCTAGGAGATTCTTTTGTCTCCATCTCCCATCTCACCCTAGGAATGCTGGGACAAAAGATACATACCACTGTGTCCAGTGGGCTCTGAACTCAGGTTGTCAGGCTTGAGCAGCAAGTGCTTTTATTCACTGAGCCACCTCCCTGGCCCCAAAATACGATTTATGAATTACCAGCAAAGTATTTCTAAAAAGCTACCTCAATATTCTACACGAATACTGCAAGGTAAAGAACCAATAAATCTGATGCGTTAATCATACCAGGAACTGTTACTGTGTTATTTTGTTGCCCATAGTCACAGTTCAAAGACAATGAATGTATTTGAAGGCCAAAGGAGTTTTGAACGACTGACAAATGCTTGCCTCAACAACAACAACAAAAAAAAGCGAAGATTTAATGGCTTTTCATCAAGTGGGGGCAGGAGGGGAGACACCAAACCATTAGTAAGGGAAAACAAAGATGCCATATACCACAATAACCACCAGGAAAGCTATCATTTATTTGCCAACCAAAGCCTCAGTGACCACTATCATCTGAGCTACTACAAAGTATAAGACTATCTGGCACATAGCCATTTACCAGTTCTGTTGTGCAGCCATTATTCAGTGGTATTTCCTCATACCAGTGATAATCAAGGAAAGTAACTGTTTAAAAAACAATTTCTTCTATTTCTTCATATTTCCTCATAATGTGGCTTTTCTTTTTCTTTTTTTTTTCCTTTTTTTTTTGGTCTCCCTATAGCCCCAGCTGTCCTGGAACTCACTATGTAGACCAGGCTGACCTCGAACTCACAGAGACCCGCCTGCCTCTGCCTCCCTAGTGCTGAGACAAAAGACAAAAGGCAAGCACCACCACGACCAGCCATGATACGGCTTTTCTACAATTTCATTTTAAATCTAGTTTTTGTTGTTTGTTACTCGGCTAGGGCAGGAGCTTGCTATTTAGTGTATGTTGGCCTTGATCTCATGATTTTACTCTGCTTTAGCCTCCAGAGTGCTGGGATTACAGGTGTACACTACCACAACAGCCCTCTTGCTTTCATGAAAGATATGAATCTTTTCTTTGACTTTAAATTCTACAAGCAAATTATATGCCATGAATTATGAACTTAGAGATACATTGTAAAAGCTAAAGTTTCTCTAAAACATAGTAATTAAAACAGAGAACTAAGGAGTCACTTAAAGCTAGTAAAAATATATTCATATATTATTTCTAAAATTACTAGAAACTGATTTTAACTTTAAATATAAATATCATCTGCTACACCAAAATGTCTGTATATTTAATCAAAGCAGTCAAGTCATGATATTCCAAGAATACCATAACTAAAATTATTTTTAGGGCCTGTCTTTGAAAAACTACTAAGAATCAGTTTATAAGTTATACTGAAAAACAACAAAATCTCATTTTACAGTTTTAACTGCAATATTAAACTTGACATTTTGTCTTTTTAAAAACCAAAGCATTTTAAAGTATGAGTATTTTCCTACCATGTGTGAAAGAATGTGCTTTAGACTGTGATAGCACTCATGGTCTGAAGTACATCATTTCTAGGGACTCTTCTGTTGGGAACATTTATTTGGATGTGTTTATTCTTATATGTTTGCTTTAAATTTTTAATCAACTGTTTAATAAACCATATAAGTACTTTCAGGATCACTTACTTTGAAGAACTGCATGTACTAAAACAGTTATAATACAGTTGATTCAAAGACCTGTCTTTATAGAGCAAGGGATTAAATTGTGACCACTAACCTACTTCTTTTGTATATGTCAGGCAGGTAATCCAATATGTAATTATCACTACAGCATCTTTGTAGAGAAATGCAACGTTAAGTAATCCCAGCCACAACTCTACTTCCACATCCAAGTATTATAGAAAACAGAACCATTCAAGAACTCTTGTGGGGCAGGCATGGTGGTGCACATCTTTGATCCCAGCACTTGGGAAGCAGAGGCAGGTGGATCTCTGTGAGATGGAGGCCAGTCTGGTCTACACAGTAGACCTGGTCACAAAAACACAAAAGAAAAACAAAAACTCTTTCAGTTCATTTCAAAACACTGAGTCTGTTGATTTATTTCTCTTTGTTTTTGTTTGCTTCTTAAGTTTTTTTATTTTTTTAAGATGAGGGCTCTCAATAAGTTGACCAGGCTGGCTGGTCTTGAAAACTCAAGTTTTCTAAGTACTAATATTAAATCAAATATTCTTTCTTCAAACTATAATCATGTGTATCTACAATGGAAGTAGACAAGTCCTAATAAGATCACCGAATAACTGTATACATACACCAATAAAAACTTAGGTTAGACTAGACATGGTGGCACACATCCATAATCCTAGTACTTAGGAGACAAAGGCAGGATCCTGATTCCAAGGTCAGCCTGGATTATAATGTAAGACGTGTCTGAAAAATTAAACAAAACAAACAAAATCTAATTTTATATGTTAAGTGTCCTATGAAACACCATATGTGTATCCACATACAGATATCTAAGACCTGGGAGTTAAATGTCTGGGGTACAAACAGAAAAATTATATTCCAATATGGTCATTGTAAAAATAATAGAATCCACTACGGTTTAGTGGAAAAGGGGTTTCTCATAATTTTTTTAGACAACACAATATCAAACATTTGGTAAGGATGTGAAGAAACTAGAACTTTTATATACTAAGTGGAAAAATAAAATGACGTATCGATTTTGGAAAACAGTTTGCTAGGTACTCAAAGGTTAAAGTTCAAGTTGCCATATGTTTCAATAATTCCACAACTAGATATAGATCTAGAAAACTGAAAACGCAGACCCCCCCCCACATACATACATACAAATGTTTACAGCAACATTATTTACAATGACCAAAAAGTAGAAAAAACACTCATTACCAGAAGAAAGGAAAAGTAAAATGTGATATTTATACAATGGGATATTAATCAGATATAAAAAGAAGTGGTCTCATATATTTTGTAACACAGATGAACCCTGAAAATATTATGCAGCCAGGTGTGGTGACGAACGCCTTTAATCCCAGCATTTGGGAGGCAGAGGCAGGTGGATCTCTGTGAGTTCAAGGCCAGCCTGGTCTACATAGTGAGTTCCAGGACAGGTGGGGCTACAGGGAGACCTTGTCTTTAAAAGACCAAAAAAAGAAAAAAAAAAAAGAAGAAAATATTATGCAAATGAAGTCACAAAAGCGTACATACCATATGATTCATTTATGTGAAATATCTACAATATGCAATCCATAGACAGAAAGCAGATTAGTGGTTATCAGGTGCTAGGGAGAAGGAGGAAGAGGAGTGGCTGCTAATAGCTTTAAGGTTTATTTGGGAGTGATGAAAAAAACTTTAAAATTGGCTAGCAGTGATGAATGTACAATTCTACCTATTCTAAAATTCATGAAATTGTAATTGTAAATGAATGAATTTTATATGTGACTCATATGTATACAAGCCTTAATTGAGGTAAAAACAAACAAACAAGCAAACAAAAAACCAAAAACCATCTTGTCTAGAAAATTCAGTCAGGTTATTGAGATGGGTCTTGAGTCAAAAGTAGACGATGGCAAAGCAAGGTACCAGGGCAGGCAGAACAGGACTGGTGAGGTGATCCAGGTAGCTAGAGCACAAGGTAAGGCACTTAGTGTCAAGTGTGGTGTAGTCTTTTATAGATGTTTCTATGTACTATGCTGACTAGCTTTAAATTAAAATAGACCAACTAAAATTAATGGAAAATTGAATTAATGACACTACAGTGGAGGGAATATATAGAATGTGCATTTGGTATTCTATGCTTCCTGGGCAGACTCTGTGATCTTGCTAGTCTCTAGTCTTCTTGACACATGGCCTGATGATACCTTCCACAGCATATCAACATACTTTTCCTGAAAATAGCCTCACATGCTCACACACATTTACTAGGAATCAACATCATCAGACTTCTAGACTATAAGGCCAGCATGTAGTCTCTAACCAGAATAGCTTAATATTCTGCTTTAGTTGAGCAATCTTGCAAGTTAAATCAATAGTACAATAGACTATGAAGGAACTTTATGGGATGCTAAAAAACAAAAAGTTTATAAATCACAGGTGCTTCAGAAGTATGGTAGATATATGACTGGGTAGTAATGTGAAATAGGCATTTAATGGTTCTACATTAAAATCTAACTTAAAAAATATTTTATTATTTTTATTTTATGTATATGAGTGTATTGCCTGAATGTAGGTAAGTGCACCAATGTCATGCAATGCCCATGGAGGACAGAAGAGGCTGTCGGATCCCCAGGAACTGGAGTTAAGGACAGCTGTTAGCTGCCATGTGGGTGCTGGGATTCAAACCCAGGTCTTCTGCAAGAACAATCAGTGTTCTTAACCGCTGAGCCATCTCTCCAGTCCCAACTTTTTTTTTTTTTTTTGAGACAAGAACTCAACTATGTAGCTCTGGCTGGCCTGGAACTTGCTGTGTAGATCAGGCTGACCTCAAACTCACAGAGCCTTGGTGAGCCTGTCTTGATCATTACTTTTTGTTTATTGTTTTACATATATAACATAAATCTTCCTCTAAAGAAAAGTCAACAGAAATTGAGACAATAATAGTATAGATACCTATGGAGAAATGGCAAAAATCTCAAAAGTGACAAATGAATACCTTACACATAAATCTCAGTTAACAGGAGTAGATAAGATGTTCTACCTGAAGTACACGGCTGTGGCCATAAAGATCATACGGGCAGAAATGTAGAAGATTCGGGGACAAGGCAGTGGCCTAGAGCAGAGATCAACAGAGCTGGCAGCATTCTGCAAGCTAGCAAAAGTTCTTCTACTTACTATCTGGTCCTTCAGGGTTTGTTTTGTTTTGTTATTCAAAAAGCAAGAGCTCATCAACCCAAGATAAGAGAGTGGATACAGATGCCAAATGAGTCTTGAGAATGAAGGTACGGTACAAATTTTTTCTGAAGCAGAATCAACAAAACTTATTAATTCATTAAATATACACAGTAAAACGGACATTAACTTTTACTTAAAGCTCAAGAGAGATGTAGGTACAATTATTTAAGAGAAGGAAACAGGAGGAAAGAGAGCATCTTTTAAAAATTCAGGCAGCTTGAACTCTGATCCCAATCTCTGGTCTAGCTGTTCCCCAGCTCCAACTAGACAGGCATGGGGGATCAGATCAGGAGAGCTCTTCCAATGTGGTACTAGCAGGCCTGCCTGCTTGACTTTCTAGGGCACCAGAGAAGGGAAAGACTGCTGCGCTGACCTAGGCCCCCAGTTCCTCTCATTCCGTACTTGCTCCTGTGCTCATGATTCTAATAAGACTTACTCCTGGAATAGGGGTTATGTATCTACCATCCCTGGTTTATATGGCTTCTTGAAAGTCTTTTAGCAAGATGATAAAAAATTAAGTCAGTTTTTATTGGTTATGAAAAATAAGTCACATAAAGCAAAACTTAGACACAAACTTATAGTACTAAACCATTAACGAGATAGACTTGCTTGAAGATGGCACTTGTACTTAAACATCTGGTTTGTGCTTTTTTTTTTTTTGCTTGCTTGTTTTGTTTTTGAGATAGAGGCTCATACATGGTGGGCCTCAAACTTGCTTTGTGTGTGTCAGGCAAGCCCTCTGCTGGCTGAGATATACCTAGACCAAGATATATACTTTTAACTTGAAGAGGTATCACTTTCCTTTATTAGCTTTCTAAAACAAAGATGGTGCTTGTCTATATAAGAGACTGATGGTCTAAGTATAAATCTAAAAGTTACTCAGGATAAAACCTAATCTGCCTTTTTGTATAGTTGCACATCCACACCTCAGGAAGCTTCTAAATCATTTGTTTAAAAGAAACAGGGGCTGGAGAGATGGCTCTTACAAAGGACTCACTAACAAGCATCTGTAACTCCAATTCCAGAGGCTCCAACATCTTCTTCTAGCCTCTGTCTGTACTGCATGCATAAGGTACATGACATGCAGGCAAAACACTCATACACACAAAATTGCTAAAATAATAATAATAATAATAATAATAATAATAATACTGGAAAGTCACTTGTTAGTGCTATATATTACCAACATGTTTTAAGTGTTCAATTTTGGGGCTGGAATTTGCTATGTAGATCAAGCTGGCCTTAATTTCACAGAGATCCTCCTAACTCTACCTCCTGACTGCTGGGATTAAAGGTGTGCACCACAACATCCAATAAATGTTTAATTTTAAATGTAAATAGAAGCCTACTTATAAGCTGGAAATAGTGATACACACTGTAATTCCAGGTTGGCCTGGCTAGAGTAAGACCTTTTCTCAAAAATCCAACCAAAGATAAAACCCAAACAACCAAAACCAAACAACAATGCACTTGTGGCATGATAAAAATTGTAATTCTGAAAACCTGAACTGCTTTTAGAATAACTAAACATATACAAGTTCATTTTAAAGCACTAGAAGTTCGCCACGCGCGGTGGCGTGTACATTTAGTTCGAGTACTCAGGAAGCAGAGGCAGGCCAATCTATGAGTTCAAGGTTGGCATGGTCTACATAGGGAGTTCTAGGTCAGCTGGGGCTATAGGGAGACCCTGTCTCAAAAAAGACCAAAAAAACAAACAAAAACCCCACACATTAGAAGTTCTACTTAAAAGGGACATCAAGTACAAATGTAGTAAAAAGCACAGTCATGGCAAATACTCGAGTTACTAGAATTTTTGAAAAAGGATGCCTCCATTCCAAGAGAGTGTATGTACATGTGTCACTCAAAAAAGAATCCAAGTGTCTTTCTCAAGAGACAAAATTCCCACAAGGCTACAGAAGGGAAAATTACAGAAGGGAAATGTTAGACCTAAATTGTTTCTAGTGCATCATTAAAACTGCAAATTGAAAGTCTCAAAAAAATTATAAATATAATTAATGACCACTAACATAATTAATTAGTTTTCTCCATTTTTAAAGGGTTATAGAATAATCAATATGTGAAGGCTAACAGATAGTACTGGAAATATCTTAAAAACAGGCCAATTGAGGTCAGGCAAGGTGGTGCACACCTATAATTCCAGCACTTGGGAGACAGAGGCAGGTAGAACTCTGAGTTCAAGGCCAGCCTGGTCTACGCAGAATTCCAGGCTAGCCAGGGCTACATAGTGAGATCCTATCTCAAAAAGGTATGTGGACAGGACTGAAAATAATTCAAGTATGGAAAGATACTGTCCTTATTATTGTTTACAAGTCCCTAAACCTCAGCTCTAAATACAAAGAAATTTAGATTTATCAGATTCTTGTATCAACAGTGGCTACCCACGTGCTGGGCATTCTAATAAATTCCATAGAAATCATCCAATTAATACAATAAATTTATAAAGTTGGTATATAGATCTATAATGCCTATTTGAAATCCTTGGAGCAAGGTACATTTCTGAATTCAGAACAGTCCAGGCTTTAGGAAGAAGGTACAGTATATAAACTTTTTGAAGCAGTTAGAGTTCTAGCAGGAAACAAACAGCATACTCAAACTAGGACCCAAGAGATTTCATATAAAGAGTAAGACAGGTGTGCTGGTTTTGAATGGAATGTCCCCCATAGGTTCCAAGTATTTGGATATTTTGTCCTCAGTTGGTGGTACTGTTTTGGGAGGTCTTAGAAGGTGTGGCCATGCTGGAAGAAGCATATCACTGGGGTGGGCTTAGAGAGTTCTTAAGCCTTGCTGGATCTCCAGTTGCCCTGTGCCTGCTTGAAGATGTGAGAGCTTAGCTCAGTCACCTCTGCCGCCATGCCTCCCCACCATGATGGACTCTTGCCCCTTTAGAGCTGTAAGCTACATAAAGTCTTCCTTTTATAAGTTCCCTTGGTCATGGTGCTTCTATCACAGCAACAGAAAAGTGACTAATACAACAAGGTTTAAGGAAATTTTTTTTAAAAATGGAGATAGTACACTTAAAGTAGAGCAGTGATCCCAAAGCAGACACACAGAGAGGATTGCCCACCAAATCCATAATCTCATGAAGAAATACAGCCAGACCATAGTGACCCTGAAGGCAGGGCAACTGAGAACACATTCCCCACCTACACTCTCTTCCCTCAGCCTTCTGCTTGTATTCCCTATGGGCCAACTGAAATTCAGAGATGAGAAAAAGTCCAATAAAATCCTCTATACAGGCCAGCCTCTCAGAGAGAGAGCGAGCAGGATGGAAAATAGAGTAACAAGATATCTGGCACATAGGTTAGCACAGACTGGTTTCGGTTATAAATAACCCCAAATACCACTAACTATGACAACACAAGTTTATTTCTCACCTCTATAATGTCATCTAGTGCTTCACCATCATGTAGGGTGTTAGAGATGCCCTCCACTGAATCTTCTCTTTCTAGTAGGCATTGAGAGAAGAAAGCAGGAGTGGAGAAGTATTGGAGACCACTGCCCTATGAACTGTGCCGAAAGCACACTTGGCATAATGTGCAATATCACCACCAGCCAAAGGTACCAATGATGGCAGAGCCAGACAGGTATGTATGCAGTCACAGGTTCTGAAGTGTGTCCCTGATGTTTAGATTAGACAGAAAACTATACCTTATTTACGCTGCTGTGTGAATATCTGCTCTATACCTTGTTGCCAATGGTTTCTTGAGCCCCTGTAGAAAAATGTCCTTTGGTCTGCCTATCTTCTGTTTCTGAATACCTGTTTAGAGCACCTCAAACCTGGGAATAAAAACTTTGGAAGTTGAAAATTGAGGACTCTTTGTTCTACAGAACAGGGAGTCTCCTGGTCCCCAGATTTCTTTAAAATTAAATTGTCTCATATAATTTTTTATTATATACCATGTTGTCCTTCTTTTTTGTCCACCATCAAAATGACCACTCAGGACACTTTGAAGCAGAGAAGTGGTGCAAAGTGAAGCACCAGACCTGGACATGATATACATTTGCTGTGTCTTCTGAGTTGTATTTGATCACAGCTGTAATCAGAGCAGTGATGATCAACCCCTGAGACCCTCATGAGATTGAACCAATCACCATTTTCATGTGGAGGGAGAGAAAGTTCATCCCTGCCTCAAGGATGTACAAGGGAAAAACAGTTGCTGGGGGAAGGAGACCCCAGGGGTGAAGCTTCAAGAGTTGCCACCAATGGCGTGGAGTGGAGCTTTTTGATGATACTGCAGACTGAGTCACCCATGCTCCTATAACACTATAAACTTAGTTCACTCATCGGATTAGGATGGAATTATTCCTTTGGTCTGTCGTTGCCTACTCTGTCTAATGTGAATAGAAATCAACCACGCAGACACGTTATACAACTCACATGACCAGAACCCAGGTACAAGGTACCACCTACAAGGCTGCTAGGAGTGGTGTATAGTCATATGTACGAAAGGATGGCAAGAAGCAAGAATATACTAAGTCCATGTCTTGCAGTAGAGAACTATATAATACTTCACTGAAAGCCAGGATGGCTTCTGAAAATTAGTATCACCAATATTTCTATAGTGAAATATTAATATCACACTGAGTGTAACAAACAAAGACTGTTAAGAGCAAAAAAAAAAAAAAAAAAAAAAACTCCCACAAACCCCAAAAAAAGTTTTAAAAAAAAATGGGGTGCAAAAACCACATAGAAAAAAAAAAAAAAAAAAAAAAAAATCTCACACCAACCCAGAAAAAGTGTTCAAAGTAATATGGGTGCTAAACAGCTCTATTAATTCAACTTTAGGTTGTCAGAGATGAACATGCAAATGACCCAACAGAAGCCAGTGATCCAAAGAGAGCCAGAAAGTAGAAGTGGATTTTACATTTAGGCCTATGGCTTTCAAATTTATATTTATGATAGAGAAAATTTCAAAAGTCCAAATATCTACTATTTTAGACATCACTAATGATATCAGTTGATAGAATTGAAGGAATGGAAGGTTTTCAATGGACTCCAGTGTTTATTGTCTCCCGTCCTTTACAATCGCTCACCATGTTAGAAGGTGGAAGGAATACATAGAATTAGAGGAGCACCTGATCACAAGAAAGCCAGAATACAATGAAAGAAAAGCAGAACCTGAAAAGTATAATGTCCTAAAACGACTGATTCTTCACTGCAGAATTACGCAAGGTTCACACAAAAAAGACAGTACAGACATTAGAGTTAGGCCTTGATAGAATACATTCTGAACAGGGAAGGGAAACACTTTGGAAAGGGTAACAATGTGGAGGTCTTTCAAGCTGGATAATGGCAAATGTTTTTTTGTTTGTTTGTTTGCTTAAGAACACTGAGATCAATGAGAGAAAGAAGATAAGGAGAAGCCCAAGGCTAGAGAGCTAGCCATAGGGCTGGATGAGACTGGGTTGCTGGAAACACATAAAGAGCTGTTGAACAAGGCATGCTGGGATGCACCTATTATCTCAGCACTCTAGAGGTTGAAACAAGAGGATAGTGAGTTCAAGTCAGCCTGGGACACACAGTGAGACCCCCAACTCAAGAGTTATATAAATTCAAAAGGTCAGGATTAGAAAAATAGAATTAGTGGGCCCATAGTCAGCTCTAGGCCAAAATATTACTATGATCATTATCAATGATATTCCCCAAAGGAAGTCCTCAGAAAGAGCAAGCCAGTAGGTAAAGCACAATACCAATTCCTGGACATTATCTCAACAGTCGGAGTTATAGTGTTTCCTCTGGTTGCCAAGACACTTCTTTTGTTCACTTCTTGTGCATGACCACACTGACCTCTAGTTAAATGAGGCTAGCATACGACTACGTAAGATTTAGCAAGCATTTGTCTACTCATTCAGGGAAGGAAAGTAAACCAAGTGAGGACATGTACTGACTTGCTCTTCTGCCACTTAGGCAGTGATTCCCTTATGTATCAACACCGTTGTTCACCCTTGCTGTACTTTGCTTACCAAAGTAACGGCAGAAGTTAGCACAATATAGCCCAATTTCCTTGTATACTGATTATCAAGGAAAAGGATTCAACAAAACATAAAATTCCTTTAAAGAGAGCTGGAAAGATGGGTCAGCGGTTGCAGAGGACACAGGTTTGATTCCCAGCACCCACATGGTGGCTAATACCCATCCATAACTCCAGTTCTAGGGGATTCGACATCCTCTTCTGACCTCCATGGGCACTGCCTGACACAGATGCACTTACATACATGCAGGCAATACACTCATACACACAAAATAAATAAATAATAACAAATAAAATATTTTTAGTTCCTTTAAAGAATTCACCTAACATCATCAGATAGGTGGCTTAATACATTTTTTTGAAAAGCAAACCTTCATAAACTTAGTATGAAAGTATCACTTTCATGTGTAATTCTTAAAGTTTCATATGAAGACAGTTTAATGTATCTAAGAGGCTAATTTATTTCCCAATGTTCAAATAACTAGAATGCAAAATTCCCAAATTATTTTTAAAACTTCAAAATATTCATGGAGAGAAACTATCCTATATAGTATATACACAGATGCCTGTGAGGAGGAAAACAAATTCACCATGCTTACTTGATTTAAAATCATGATGATCACAAGGCAAAACAGTATATTCAACTAAAGAGTCAATCTAGCGAAGAAATTAAGGTATACATACAGATAAGAAGACTATAGTGAGGCACTCACTGAATTCTTTAAGTGAACAGATTTTACAGAGACTTCATTTGAATTCCTTAATCCCTGCCAAAGACTGCCTGTTTACATTAGATGTTTGGAAATCTTTCATCTGGATACTTCAAAGAGCAAATGACAGGTGAGGTTTAGAGCATGTGACTTACTTGCTGGCTATATTAAATAGCACTTTGTGAGTGAGAAGCCAGATCCTTATCAGAATCACATTCTCCAGGACCCTAGAGAAAGGCTGAATTCTCAACCTTCCAAACAGAAAATCCCCCAAATCAAAAGGTAATATAGATTTGAAATTTTCTCAATTATTTACTAGAGTGAAATGCAACTTCTTGTACATAGTCCCAAATTAAAGTTTGAGCTTTAAGCTAAAAAATTACTAATTTAATCTGCCAAGCAGGGGTTTATTGAATTATCACAGATGTGGCAAGCCGTTATTATTTTAATATAGCCTAGAAGAAAACTAGCTTAACTGTAAAAACGGTGTGCCACTAAACTTTTGGCATATGGACATGCTATGTCTACCATCTTCATCTACTAAATAACACTGGACTAAGATTCAGACTCAAGCTCTAGCTCTGGTCATTTTTAGATCTCATCCCAGGGAAGTAACGCCCTTGGTGTAGGCCCAGCTGTATAATGAAGGGGCTGATTTCGATCATTTTGAAATCTCCTTTGGAAAAAAAAAATCTATGAAATACTCTAAAAGCTAGTTGCTCCCCTCCCATCCCTAAACAGGGTACAATGAAGAAAATCCCAGCACTTGAGACATTATTTGGTTTAATCTCTTTTAGTTTTTTATACAAATATTTAAAAATAATATTCTAATTTGTGTCTAAACTTAAACTTTAAACTGATTAAAAGCCACAGAAATCTAGAGAAGAAAATGTCATTTGTTTTCATTACTGATTTCATTACTCTGCTCTCCAGAACTATCTTATCCTTTGCTGGTATACACTAACCTCAAGCCCCCATTCTTATTTTATCAAAATGCTTCATGCTTAACTTTTTATTTACACAACAGGAAACGAAATTAAGCTCATTACAGTATTTAGAATGCTTATTCCAGAAGTTGGTGATCCTAGATAGAAAACAGGTCTTCTATCAGGAGATAATTAGAAGGGAAGCTTGTTATTTGTTCATTAATAAACAATTTAAAAAGCCCATATACAATACATGAGTGTACTAAATAAACACAATTAAAGATATATGCTTTGCTTGTGATCTAAGTACTAAACTTTTATAATTCTGTTAAAGCAAAAGAAAATGATGGTCAAGCCTGCACTCACCACCACCCTGCTGCTCATGTATGCATCTATTTCCGCAACAATTTCAACCCCAACGTCCTCATATTCTACAGAAAGTCCTGGGATGAATTCAATTTCCACCATGAGCCCACACTCCAAAATAAACCTAAGTACTGCAACCATGACACATCTTAGGAGCAGCCTCAATCCTGGGACAAAGACTTCAGAACTGACTTCCAAGACTACCTTGGAATCCAATGTGACTCCACATCCCAGCATAAATATGAGTGCAACAACAGTGACAGGTGGTGGCATGGTACTCAGCTCTGTGCTCAACACTCACTTTCTTTTCTATGTAGTACTTTTACTCTTTTGTGTGTCCTCGGGCTGAAATGAGCTAGAACTGCCTCTTTGCCGCAGTTCCTTACATGATCTGAATGATAAGCACACTAAGAAAACACACCATTTAAGAAGCTGTCTTTATCCTGGTATGAGTTGGTTGCTGGCAAGTTTTAATTTTGTAAGTTTAAATGTTATCTGAATATCAGTTTCAGATAACATGAAAAGTATACCATTCTATTAAACATCAAAATAAGCAAAATATTACATTTCTGTTTTGAATGTTTGCAAATATTTATATTAAAGGTATGAGAAGAGATTATATAGATGGCATTTAGTCAAAAAGGGGAGAGAGGGACTAGAGACAGGAGATGAGGAAGCTGTTTTGTGTTATATAATTTTTTATTAAATAGACTGCAAAGTGCTGATCTGGTATGAAGAAACAACAGTCCTTTACAAAACAATATGTCCATCTGCAGTGCCCTATTCTGTGCCAGTCAGATAGCAATGGGTCATTCTAATACAAAAAAAGTGCCAACTCTGCTAATCTTTGTAATGCAGATCCACTGATAAGAGCTTATTTTGAGTAAATCCTTGACTTGTGTTTCAGAAGATCATTTGCAAATCAGATGCTAGTAACTGTGAACTAATTTTATCCACAAAAAAATGTCTCTTAACTGTTGTTTGCTATTTTTTCTTTTCTTTTTTGGAGACAAGAGTCTCACTAAGTACCTTAGGCTGGCCTTGAACTCAGAAATCCACCTGCCTCTGCCTCCCCAGTACTGGAATTAAAAGCCTATGTCACCATGCTTGGCATGTTGCTTGAATTTTTATGCTCACCTACAAAGATGGATTTAATCCAAAACTTAGTGTGCTAATTCCAGCAGGATTTCCAAACAAAAATAAACAACAGATGAATCAGTTGGGGTACCTGTTAAATATACAAATTAGGCCTTGCCACTAGATTTTGCAGAAGCCCAGGGTAGGGGCTGGGAATGTGTTTGTTTAATTACCCAGATCTGACAGCTAGGTTTGGATTTTAGTTTGAATATGTTAGTTAATGTTAATAGTACTTCAGAAGGCTTTTGTGAGGAGTAAATGAGAAATTATGTAATAGACACATCTGTCTGATATAGAGATAACAATACATAAACATTAGTTATCATCATTACAAATGTGACCCAAAACTCATTGTCAAGAACCATAATATTCCCAGGAGGAAATGCCTCACAGTTTTGAGTTTTTT
>NW_008358318.1:1362906-1377305 GCF_000622305.1 Nannospalax galili | reverse complement strand
AGCTATTGGTAATAAATCAAAAAAGAGAAACAAATAAAAAAAATATAATAATATTCCTTTGCATTCTCTAAGCATGCTCACACTCCTAAGAGAAGTAATATGAACAATGTGAACTTTGTGGTGTTTTCTCTGTTTGTTTGGCACTGGAGAGGATTAAACCCTGGGCCCCACACATGCTAAACAAATGCTCTACTGCTCAGTTACACCCTAGTCCAAAGTGAACAATTTTTAAAAGGTTTTTATATGTATATTTTTTTGGTATGGGCATGTATGCATGTGGGCACACATGTGCCACAGCACACATGTGGTCACAGGACAATTTTCAGAAGTTCTCTCCTTTTACCATGTGGGACCCCAAATGTGAACAATTTAATGCATTTAGTCTCACATTTCCCTGTCCATACGTGTAAACACACACACACACAAACACACACACACACACACACACACACACACACACACACACACACAAACATCCACTCACTCACTCACATTCATTCTACTTTGTACCTTGTTAAGAAGTATCAGAGTTATCATTTGGATATCTGTTAGGCAAGAAAAAAAATCTTATGATAGCCAAGGCTGGGCTCAAACTTGCTAGATTGGTCTTGAACTTGAAAATCCTCTGCCTTAGGACTTCCAAGTGCTAGGACCACAAAGTGCACCACCACACCCAACTTTTTCTGGGTCTTTTTTGGGATGTTTTAGAGACAGGGTCTCCCGGTAGCCCCAGCTGACCTGGAATTCACGATGTGGCTGGCCTTGAACTCACACAGATCCGCCTGCCTCTACCTCCCAAGTGCTGGGACTAAAGGCATGCAACACCATGCCCAGCCCCCTCTGGGTCTTTTTAAAGGTGCATATGGAGAACTTCTGTTACTTCTGCATGCCCACTTGTCCACTTTTCTTCATTTTGATATTGGCCATACAATTTTCCTCTGGGAATCCCTGCCCTCATCTTTGTCTTGCAGTTCATCCCATTCACGTATGGCTGGCTGTAGCACTGAGCTCCAGGAATGAGTGAATACACAATTCAGATCTAGACAACCAAGAAATTCTATCTCCCTTGCTAAAGTGACTGCCTTGGCAATGTAATAGGGCACCTTCTTGACCATAGCTATGCCATGTTAAACTTTAGGCTGACTCTAGTCTCTGAAATTATCAGGCAGTTGGCCCAGGATATGGGAACACATGCAAGCTGGATCCTGGTTGTCTTGGGAACAGGTCAGAGTATCCTAGAGTGCTCCTGCTAACTGCTGGTTTATGGCTTCTGTAGGTTATGCTTGGCTTGCTTCTGCAAAATAGTAACTGTTGCTTAATAGAAAAGAAATCATTTAGGGGACTCTCCACCTGTATGCTTGGGAACATAAACTTTTCACTCCTGGTTATAGTTTCTCTGTACAAAAAGTATCCCACAACATTTAGAGGGTTCCTAAGATACAATTGCTATACAACAAAACCCCCCTAGAGGGAACTTTGTGACCAGTAAAGACAAAATAGAATAACAGTAAGATTGATAACGTCTGTTTATGAAAGAGGAGGAAGCTAGTTCCATGCAGGTGGGGAGTTTGGATGGAAAATTGTATTTCCTTATGTATTTCCTTGATAATGTTTGCTCAAGTTTAATGCTCAATGATTGGCTTCTGTATTCTGCTTGCTTGCCTAGCAACATGATCACTATAAAAAGAGCCAGAGTGCTTAGGCTCGGTGCTGCACTCAGACGCTCTAGGAAAGAGTGTAGCCCAGCCATAATAAATCTTTCTTTCTTTCTCCAGACTCACCTGTCTTGTCTGTTTGGGGCATTTGTGGATCCTAGATTATAACAGCAACTGACATGTGACTCAAGGCAAGCCAGTAATGCTACCACTTTTGCTGAAGCCACCAGGAAAGGTATTTTTCTATCAGACTTGTTAAGTTCAGAGATCATAAACCACTGCTAGCTGCAGACTGGGACGAGCTTCTTGAGAATAAAGCCATACAAAGAGAGCAGTGTGAAGGACCAGGGAAGACATGTTCAGATGACATGTTCAAAGCTGTGCACCTAGATGTACAAGAGCCTAGTACACCTTTTGATCTTCTTTAGTACATGTGCCTCTTTTGATTTACACAAATATAAACTGCATTTCTGTCACTCATAAGAAGCAAAATAAGCCAGGTGTGGTGGCACACGCCTTTAGTCCCAGCACTTGGGAGGCAGAGGTAGGCGGATCTCTGTGAGTTTGAGATAGCCTGTTCTACATAGCGAATTCCAGGCCAGCTGCGGCTACAGGGAGACCCTGTCTCAAAGACTACCCCCTCCAAAAAGAGAAGCAAAATAAACACCACACTGCATTATTACGTAATATTCCTCTTTGATACAGATATACTGTTTTCTTTTTTGCCACAATGTTCTTTACTGCTGGAGCACAAGAGCATAAATATATGCAAAGGAACAGCAGGAAAAGATTAGACAAGTAAATCAGGCCAAATTATGGAGTACCTTGTCTGTTTGATTACAGACCTTGGACTTTATACAAGGAGTCAATGGGGCAGACATTAGATTTGAGATAGAATGTGACTACAGAGACAATGTGATGATGCCCTGAGAACAGTCATCTGGGAATAGGGGATACAGAAAGAAAATAATGTGGTAGAGTTGAATGCAAAGTCAAGAGACAAAGAACATCTGTTTGTTGCAGAAGTAACTGTGATTTAGTTCTGTTTACATGTGGGCAGGCTCTACTCTCTCTCATTCATGCTTTTCCTTAGACCTAGCTTCTTGAGAAAACAAGATGATTGATATAACCAAAGCTTAGCTACATTACCTCAACTGATAGGTCAGACCTCACAGGTAAAATCAAGACTTGATGACTAACAATGAGAATGGCAGAAGAAAAAGGGAAGAATTTAAAATGATAAGGTTTCTACAGGGGAACATAGAATGGACAGCAAAAGAAAACATGGTGTGAAGATGAGGTTGATTTGACATACACTGAATTAAGTTTTAGACAGTTAAGCCGGAAATGTTTGTGGACTACCTTTGAGACTGGAATCCACAAATCAAAAAATGTTTCCCTAATGCATTGTAGTCTGAGTCACAGCAATGCAGGACTATCAACAAAGAAGTCAAACTCAGGTGCCATTTGACAAAGTTGGCTATGTAGATAAGGCCTTTGCTAACCAGAAACAGGGCTGTGCTCTGCTCTTTCTACTGTGCTGGAGGGAAGCATCACATCAGGTTAAAATGAGGGCCAGGAGGAGCTCTAGTAGGCCCAAAAAACTACAAGGTAGCAGGTACCAGGTCAGCCTAGACTATGGTAGTGGGGCCTTGTCTCAAAAGACAAACAAAACACTAAAATTTCAGAGTATTGAAAATTGGCATAGTCACATCCAAAAAGAGAAAAAAGAAAACCTCTAACTTACTGTATACACAACTTAGTTTGTCACAAGACCCTATGGGAGGAATAAACCAGTTTTATAAGGCTACCTCTTCCCTATTCAATAAAGAAAAGTTCAGAACAGCTAATGAGCAGCAGAACTGGGAATCCTTGACAACCTCAAGCCCCATAGTATACTGGTATAATATTCACCTACACACAGCTGACTGATCTGATCCCACTGAGAGGTCTGCATAAGTGAAAGAGATCCATCCTGCTTTCCACGGAGAAGGAATATAAACTTACAGTTTCAATTAATGCCAATCCAAGTGGGAAGAAGTGAAACTAACCAAGTAACTCAGAGATTAGTTTTCAAAGGGCAGACAGAATGAAGCAAGCAAGAAAAGGCACATGGCAGAGGGCAACGCCAGCACCAGGGCTACCGGGAGCAGCTCACAGTGCTTCAGGAAGCACCTTGTGGACAGCGTGAAGAGACGCTCCATTTTCCAGGGTGCACCTGGCCATCTTGACAGATTTCCCATAGCACCTCTGAATTCTTTCTTAAATCACCCTGATACAGGCTTACACTGTATATTGCTAAGGATTCTCAGAAACAGGCTCTTAAAGTTTTATTTCTTCTTGGAAAAAAAAGAAAAAGAGAGAGAAGGTTCCTGGCTACTGTGTTGTAGACACTATAAAATCAGAAAATATCTTCTGGAATTTTTCACTTTTAGTCATTAGCTCACTGTAGATAGCATTTTAAAAAACTGATGTAGTGAAGAGAAATCAATGTGAAATGAGCAGGTGGAAAGGCAATTCCTAACAAAGGAGCAGCATTGTAAGACAAGACGGTGGATTATTCACGTATGCTTGTTTTCAGGAGTCATTAATGCAGATGGGGGGAAAACAAAAACAACTTACCACCTCTCTATATTTGCTCTCATCAAAAAACAAAACTATTAAAAAGGTGCTAAACATATTTCTTACCTCCGTGCAACATAATAAAAAATAGGATTCCCAGCTTTGGAAGTGCCAGCTTGATAGAAAATGCTTAATGTTTTCAAAGCCTTAAACTCTTCTTTTTCATGTACCTGATGCCTAAAAGAAAGAAGAGTAGAGTAACTTAGAGACTTTACACACCGCCCTGAGTACCTAAAGGAAATATGGTTATTCAACAATAAAATTTAAAAACAACAAAATACTGAAAAGTCAACAAGCTTTCTGAAGGGGAACACGGCACTCCAAATGTGGGTCACAAAAGCACTCTGGGGACTACCACAACAGAACTGAGAGACAGGACATTAACCACAGGATTGTTCTATACTCATGATTATTTTTCTAGCTAAAAGCTACTTGAATTTTCCTTTGTTTTTCCCCTGCAACTTCATTTTATCAACTTTTCTATATATAAGTTTTAAAAGAAGTAGAAAGTTTTCGCTTCCTTTCCCAGTGCTTCCTTCGATTCATAGGCATATATCTTCATGAACATCTTTTTCCTGATGGGTATTCAGCTGTACCAACATTTACTGAAAATTCACCTTAATCACTCTGATTTTGAATACTAAATTCCCTTATGTATTGAAATACTGTTCTGGAAAAGCATGGCTTTTTTTTTTTTTTTTGGTCTTTTTGAGACAGGGTCTCCCCGTAGCCCCAGATGTCCTGGAACTTACTATGTAGACCAGGCTGGCCTTGAACTCACAGAGATCCACCTGCCTCTGCCTCCTGAGTGCTGGGATTAAAGGTGTGTGCCACCATGCCCGGCGGCTTTTAAAAAGTATATATCTTATTTTCATTTTTTATATGTGCAAGTATATTGCCTGCATGTAGGTAGGTGCACCTGTGGTGTAGGTAGGTGACCGTGGAGGTCAGAAGAGGTCACTGGATCCCCTAGAACTGTAGTGAAGGACAGTTGTTAGCAGCCATGTGGGTGCTGAGAATTGAACCCGGGTCTACTGCAAGAGTAGCCAGTGTTCTTAACTGCTGAGCCCTCTCTCCAGCCCCCATTTTTTTTCAGACAGGGCTTCACTATGTAGTCTTGGCTGGCCTGAAACTTGCTATACAGACCAGGCTGGCCTTGAACTCAGGGAGATCTGCTTGCCTCTGCTTTAGAATTAAAGAAATTAGAATTAGAATTAAAGGTATGTGCTACCACATACATTCTGCTTAAACTAGGTGTGCCTTTAATCTGAAGTTTCATGTGATTTGCCAATGGAAAATTCTCATCTGTCACCTCTACAAATATTACCTTTTCCTCATTCTCACAAAATGTGGTTTCTGCAATACCTACTTGACATATATTGGACCTTCTCATCCTATCTTCTGCATTTCCTGACCTCTTCCATAGTCTGCTTCTTTTCCACTTTCCTGAATGGACACTAGGTGATTTTCTCAGAAATATCTAGATATGATTCTTAACTTTTGATTTTACTTTTTATTAATACAAAGAATGGTTATTCAGCAACAATGATACATTTTTGAACTAAATAGTGAAAAAAAGCAATTTTTTTTTCAAATTTGTGGCATGTTATTTTTTTGAGATTCAGGGATAATAAATCAGTATTCCCAGGAATTTTCAGAAATTTCAAAAATAATTTGTGATTATTTTAACCATACTTCTAATAATGTTCACATTCTATTATTTGAATAGCAAAAATTCTTATTTAAAGATTAAAAGACACTAAGTTTAGTAGTACTTATAAAAAAATCTAAGGCCTAAAAGAAATATTCAAACACTGAAAACTATCCTTTAAAATTCAGATCTCCCAATAAGGCCTCTTGCAGAATCACATGTGCACACTGCCCATCTTAGTACTTAGTTTACACTGACAATGTTTTATGCCTTGAGAGAACATTTGAAGCACATATATAAAACATTCTATATACATGCATAAACTTATTAATTCATTAGTGTGCCTTTGCCTTTTTTAAAATTATCATTACCACTTCTTGTTCCCCTTTCTAAATGCTATACTAGTGTACAGTTTTTTTGTTTTGTTTTATTTTGAGACATGGTCTCCCTGTAGCCCCAGCTGGCCCAACTCACTATGTAGACCAGGCTGGCTTTGAATTCACAGAGATTCGTGTACCACCACACCCAGCCTAGTATATAGTTCTTTTTTAAAACTATTTTTAAATTTTTATTTATTTTTTTATGTGTATGCGTGTATTGCCTACATGTAGGTAATACCCTACCATGCCTGTGCAATGCCCACGGAGGTCAGAAGAGGCTGTCGGATCCCCTGGGACTGGAATTACAGACAGTTGCTAGCTGCCATGTGGGTGCTGGGGTTCAAACCCAGGTCTACAACCAATGTTCGTAACTGCTGAGCCATCTCTCCAGCCCCTAGCATATAGTTTTTAAGCTACGTTATTTTTCATATAGGTTGAATATTCCTCATCCCAAAGTGCTTGAGGCTAGATGTGTCTCAGATTCTGGATTTTTCTGAATGTTTTTAATATCTCCATATATATTAGACATCTTGGGAATGGGAAACAAGACTAAATACAAAATTCGCTTACGTTTCATATATACCCTATCCAAAGTGAAAGTAATTTTATAATCTGAATTTGATCTTTGGAATCCATGTTAATAGAAGAAAACTGACTCCTACAAGTTGTCCTCTGACTTTCACATGTGTATATCACCTTGGCACACATGTGTTCCCACACATACACATATAAATAAATGTTAAAAAAAAAAAAGAGAAAAACAGCAAAGTGGCAAGGAAGTTCTAAGTAATGATGAGTGAAAAAATTTTAGATTTTTGTACTACGTAATTTTCAATTAGCTAATTTAAAATTTTTTTGGTAGATAAATATTTCCTAATTACAAAGGAATAAACATTTGTTACACTGAGCAAAATCTAACAGAGCTCACAGTAAAATTAAATTGGAAGGTTGGGTGTGGTGGCAAATGCCTTTAATCCTAGCACCCAGAAGGTAGAGATAGGTAGATCTCTATGAGTTCAAGATGAGCCTGGTCTACACAGCAAGTTCCAGGTCAGTCAGGAATACACAGCAAAACTTTGTCTCAAAAAAACCAAAAAAATAAAAATAAAAAACAAGTTAAATTGGAAACATAATTATGTATACATTCCTTAATGTATTTATATTTTTTTACAATATCAATGAATTAAAACAAAATCTTTATGTAATATGATTACTAACAGGCACTTAAAAATGTAAGACATGTTATATGCAAATCTGTAGTAAACT
The DNA here is from genome assembly GCF_000622305.1 of Nannospalax galili. Taxonomy (NCBI): domain Eukaryota; kingdom Metazoa; phylum Chordata; class Mammalia; order Rodentia; family Spalacidae; genus Nannospalax; species Nannospalax galili. The sequence goes on along the minus strand of NW_008358318.1, from coordinate 1,369,731 downwards.
AACTTCTGAATGTCAGATAAGGTGTTCTTTTTGTCTTTGGCAAGTATTATAAATAAAATAATCGCAGCTACAATGTAGCAGAAAGACACTTCAAAAACAATGAATTTAGTCCACAAAAATTCAATTAAAAATACATTTTAAGGGCTGGAGAAATGGCTCAGAGGTTAAGAACACTGGTTGCTCTTGCAGAAGACTCGGGTTCGAATCCCAGCACCCACATGGCAGCTAACAACTGTCAATAACTCCATTTCCAGGGGATCTGACAGCCTCTTCTGTCCTCCGAGGGCACTGCACGACACGGGTGTACTTACCTACATGGAGGCAATACACTCATACACATAAAATAAAAATGATAAAATATTTAAAAAAATACATTTTAAAAATCTATGTTGGCCGGACATGATGGCGCACGCCTTTAATCCCAGTGCTTGGGAGGCAGAGGCAGGAGGATCTTTGTGAGTTCAAGGCCAGCCTGGTCCACAGTCCACAAAATTTTTTTTTTTTTTTTTTTTTTTTTTAAAAAAAAAAAAAAAAAAAAAAAAAAGAAAAGAAAATTAAAACAAAACAAAAACCATGCATTTAGCAAACATCAGGTATGTGTCTGACAGTGTCTAACATGTTTTAGTTCACAAACTAGATTTCTCTAAATGAAATTCAAAACAAATGTAAACAGAAATGTCCACAGAAATATCTGTTATAGCAATATTGAAGTATAGTATATTTTCTGAGCCTTAATCTAAAAGACATTAAAGCTATTAACTTTTAGAAGGGGTCTGAAAGATGTTACTATTGTAGAAAGAGTCTAGGACTTAAAACCAAAAAGAACCATGAATCAGGTGTAGACTCTTAGCTAAGTCAATCAGTTATGCATACCGAATATATTTTCCTTAACTATAATATGAAAACAATGTTGTCTAAATGTTCTCGTTAAGTGTTAAATGCAAAAACACATAAAAACAGGCTGGTGAGATGGCTCAGTACATACAGGAACCTGCCAACCAAGCCTGATAACCTGAGTTCAATTTTAGGGACCCACAGGGTCCATCCTTCCAAGGAGAGAACTGACTCCTGCAGGTTGTCCTCTGACGTCCATATGTGCACTGTGGTGTAGGCACATCAGCACACACACAAAATAAATGTAGAAACAAAAAAAACAATGTTCAAGCAAGATGATAAACTATGATTTAGTAAGACATCACTATTTTTATAAGAAAATCAATATATAAAACAAAAGAAAGCATGGTAATTCTATTGTAATACATATATATTCAATAAATGGTCTGGTGATTAACTGTTTTGCAATAAAAAAGAGAACAAGGGAGCAATCATCCTTTAAACTTGTGTTTTACCTGGTCATAAATTCTTCAAACTTTGAACTGGTAAGGTTAAGGCTGGACCAATGTGTATCTGCCACAGGTTTGTGCTCCGGAGGACCAAGGTATGCAAGAAGTGTGGCCATTTTATCAAAAGGTCGTCTTCCAACAGCTTTATGATCCCTAGATACAACAAATTTCTTAGAAAACAGCACTTCACATTCATGAGCAGTGTAACATTTCTTTAAACTGTCACTGGTTACTTTTAATTAGCTAGTCCCTACTGATTTGCAAGCATCATCAGAAAGACCTCAGGATCTTAGAGATATGATTATTTCACACCTATAAAATTTATGGTTAAGTTCAATTATTTTGCAGAATTGATACTCGTAACATTCTCATCTACATTTTCTTAGGGGGAAAAAGAATCTACCTTGAAAAACCAGTAATCATGAAATGGAAAAATGTAAACAGGAGGAATTGAATATTTTTGTTTACTTATTTTTCATTATTGGTTTTGTGGGTTTTGAGACAGGATCTTACTATGTAGCCCAGGTTGGCCTCAAACTCATGATTCTCCTGCCTCAGCTTCCCAAATGCTGGGATTGTATGAATATGTACCACTACATAGAGCTCAAAATAATTATTTCTAAAACAGATTTTAGTTTTTATTTATGTGTGTCTGTGTGCATGTGTACACGCATGCAGGTGCCCAGATAGAATCCCATGGAGCTCTATTACAGGTGGTTGCGAGCTACCTGATGTCAGTGTTGTTAAACAAACTCAGGTCCTCTGAAAGAGTAGCATAGCAAGCACTCTCCAGGCCCCTCAAAAATTTAAGTTTAGGGGCTAGAGAGAAGGCTCAGTGGTTAGGAACACTGATGCTCTTGCAGAGGACTCAGGTACGATTCCCAGCACCCACATGGCAGCTAACAACCATTCACAACTCCAGTTTCAGAGGATCTGACATCTTCTTCTGACCTCCATAGGCACTGCACAACATGGATGCACTTACATACATGCAGGTAATATATTCATACACATAAAATAAAAATCAAAATAATTTTTTAAATTTAAGTTTTATAACTATTGGACATGTAAAACTATACAAGATAGTATCTCACAAACGGACAGAGTAAGCATGTCAACATCAACTTTGCTGAGGATGTATGTCATGAAGTCTTCTCATACAGTACTTTGATCAGTAGTATGTGAAAATACAATTAGCACACATACTTTGAAAAGCAATTTGACAGTATACAGTAAAGCTGAGGCTGGGTATACTCCAGACCCAGGAATTATACATTTAGATATCACACTAAGAGGCAAACGTGGTTATATGACCATAGTAGCGAAAAGCTAGACACAAGCCTAAATGCCCATTAATTCAGTAATGTAAAAAATAAATAATCATTCAATAAAATACTAACATCAGCTAAATAAATGATAAATCTCAAAGAGGATGTTGTGTGAAGAAGGAATATGTATTGTTCCACTGATGTAAACTTAAAAAACACACAAAACTATGGTATGTATGTATGTATGTATGTATGTATGTATGCATGCATGCATGTATGTATAATTTCATTTTCAGTTACATTTATATGCAGAACTATATAAAAATATATTCAGGAAGCATATACAGTTTCAGGAAGTAGCTATATCTAGAGAGAGAAGTATAAAACTGGGATCACTGAAATGCCTCTAATGTGTATGTATATACATATGTTAACACAAAAATTATTTTTCTCTCTCTCAAGAAATAAAATGTTTTAAAGACCTGAAGTTACATCAAAAACATAATGCTCAAGTTAGTTGGCAGACATGGAACTATCAAAGCACTCTCTATATTTTATATGGTTGAAGTATGTATCATTTTTTAAAAAGTACATTTAGAAACTCTCTAGCAACAAACTATGAATATGTATGCACATTTTAGAAAAGAATGTTCACCTTTAAAAGTTCCACAGTTTATTTTGGTGTCACAAGGATAAAGTATCTTTCTTTTCCTATTTTAGGGCACACATCAGTGATGCCCATATCTACTTTAATCCATTAACAATTCATAAAGGATTAAAGTGTCTTCTCTGTAAAGTTCCATCTCCTAATTGCTTAGCCTTAGTACCACGATCTCCTGCGTTCCTCACAGATGAACAAATCATTTTTATTGTTACACAAAAAGAATCTGGACTCACTTTGTCTTGCAAAAAAACCTCTTCATACACAGAAAATCGAGCCCTTTTATAAGCCTATATAACCTACAAAGGAAGTAACTCTTAGAAAGGACAGCAAGCAATTTATGCTATAAGAGGCTTTGACTAAAAACAGCTAATCAAACAATTCCCAAATAATTTTAGTCACTGGATACTTTGTATACAAAGTTTTATTTGTGTATACTTAATAGTATTTTTATCGTAAATGGACTTATACAATTTAAACAAGTGATGTTTTAATTATTAAATTCCTAAATTCTTCAGGTTCAAATGATGATTTTTTTTTATCTTTTAATACATTCAAACCTGTTTGTGTTTTGTTGTACTTGTACATTATGTTTGACAGTTTGCAAACAAGAAGAACTGAAAGGAATTTGTGTTTTTCCTTTTTTTTTTGGTCTTTTTGACACAGAGCCTCCCTATAGCTCGAGCTGGCCTGGAACTCACTATGTAGACACCAAGCTGGCCCCGAACTCACAAAGATCCTCCTGTCTCTGCCTCCCAAATGCTGGGATTAAAGGTGTGCACCACCACGCCCGGCTTGGAATTTGTGATTTCTTAATTTCATCTTAAAGTCAGTAACACTTTATAGGTAGGTTTGCTGATCATTTAATACAACTTAACTTTTGCCATACGAAAATAAATCTGAATTTCTCTATCCAAATCTAATTCTTACTGCAAAAATAAAAGACATTCTATAGGACCAATAATTTTACTAGTTCAGTTTAAACTGAGTGCTCAATTTCCCTAAAACTACAAATCATACCTGTTGCTGGAAAGATACTGGCCAATTTTCTCCTGATTATTCCAAAGCAGACGATGCAAAGCAAGCACATTGCCATCACTGATGAAGGAAAGACTATGATTTACTGTATCACTTGTGGGACAATCTGATGCAATATCAAGGAAAAACCTGCAAAAGGGCAAAGCTATTAGAATTTTCAACAAAAGGAATACCTACATATGAATTAAATTTATACAAAGTATAATACAGTTTGTCAAGTGACTGAGATTACAAATGTGGACAGCTTATGCCCATAGTGTGACTGTCCTTAAACCAATCAAGGACAAGGTGAAATTTGGCTTTTCATTTCCCATACCTGGCTTCTACTTAGACGTCAAAGTAGGCTCTGAGGCCAGAGAATGACAAATTCAGAGGGATGAGATCTAGAGAGTAGGCAAGTATTTTGTAGATAAGGAAACCTCTCCAAAACCTCTGCCTATCTGTCAGAGTCAGGATCAGAACCTCAGCTCTCTTAACTTTCTGTGAGTGATCAGTCTACCTGAACATAATATTCACTTCCCCTGAACACAGTCTATAGTTTAGCTCCAATTCCCCCACAGAAAGGTCTGTAAGAACTGTATGTAATGACAATGATCTGGAAGAGACAGCATGAGGCCAGCTTATACTATCAGTGACACCAGGCTTACACTGCTGAAAAGCAAGCTTTTGGATACTAAGACTTACATTTACAAAGTACTTACTCATGAATGACCTCGTTTTTTAATCTCCTCTGTTTTTTAATGTTTTTAAATTTTTTATTTACTTATCCTTTATGTGTATGAATGCTTTGCCTGCATGTAAGTGTACCATGGGCCAAGAGGCCAGAAGGCGGCATCGGATTCCCTAGAACTTGAGTTACAGAGGGTTGTTAGCTACCATGTGGGTGCTAACAACCACATGTCAGTGCTCTTAACTCCTAAGCCACTTCTCCAGCTTGCTTTTTCTTTAAAAACAACCCTAGCAAAGATAGTATTATCCTGAGTTTACAGATAAACCAACAACTCAGAGAAGTAAAGTGACCTAGTTATGGAGAGCCAGAAAAAAAAAAATCAAAAATTGTAAACCCTCAATAGTTGTTTGATTCTTCATGCATGAAATTTATAGTCTTGCATCATTTGGGTTAAAGAGAAAAGTTTTTTAGTTCAGATATACTTCTAAATTGAAATATTAAAAATATTGTAAAACCAAAACATTCTAATGTACTGTTTATATCAATTTGGTTTTAGGTTTTAATAAAAGGAATCTTTTTTGTACCCGTGCTGTAGAAACCTCAAGTCTTTGATTTTATAAGATATGTCAAAAAGCTCCTCTTGAGCCGGGTGTGGTGGCACATGCCTTCAATCCCAGCACTTGGGAAGCAGAGGCAGGTGGATCTCTGTGAGTTCCAGGCCAGCCTGGTCTACACAGTGAGTTCCAGGACAGCTGGGGCTACAGGGAGACCCTGCCTCAAAAATATTTTTTTTTAAAAAAAAAAGAGAAAGAAAAAGAAAAAGATAATACCTCATTTAAGCCGGGCATGGTATCGTAGGCCTTTAATCCCTGCACTCTGGAGGCAGAGGCAGGAGGATCTCTGTGAGTTCAAGGCTAGCCTGGTCTACACAGCAAGTTCTAGGCCAGCTGGTACTACAGGGAATCTGTCTCAAAAAGACAAAAAAAAAAGGAAAATACTTCATTTAAATAAACACATCAACTGATTGTCAGGCTGCTTACCTTCGTGCCAAATCAAAGTTGCTTTTCACAAAATCATTAAAAGGCCGCATATGTTCTTCTTTTGTGAACAGAACATGATTGGCAATACTCTGAAGTATCTAAACAACCAAAGAGGATTTATAGGTAACCAGATTATTTACAGTATGAAAGCTACACATTAATACATTCATCAAAAATAAAATTTTCCATTGATATTTCTAATGGAAGTTAAAATCAGTCTTTATTCTATACATTATTCTAAGTATTATTTCCATTCTTCCCAAATATAATTACATATGCACATTTAAAATATATTTTAATGTATCTATCATACATGGTGTGGTGGTATGTGCATTTAAGTATGCATGTTTACATGCGTGGGTGAGTGTGCGTGTGTGTGTGTGTGTGTGTGTGTGTGTGCGTGTGCATGTGGAGGCCAGAGTTTGATGTGGAATGTCCCCCATCACTCTCCATCTTTTTTCCTGAGGCAGTCTCTCACTTGAACCTGAAGCTTATCACTTCAGCTAGCAAGTTTGCTCTGGGGAGTCCAGGTCTCTTTCTCCAGTGTGCTGTGATTACAGGCTGACTGTTATGCCTGCCTGACATTTACATGGGTGCTGGGGATCTAAACTCCAGTCTTCATGCTTGTATGGCAAGTGCTTTTACCCTCTGAACCATGTCCCCAGCCCTAAATGTTTTAATAATAACAATAACAAAATCTTACAATCTAATTTCTGTTTCCATTTCAAAATTTCCAGTATTGGTACATAGAAAACCATCTTTGGAAGACAGACATTTGCTAATATATTTTTCTATTAGGGCCCAT
>NW_008358318.1:1353016-1362809 GCF_000622305.1 Nannospalax galili | reverse complement strand
TATATGTACATATATATTATATAATATATAATATATGATGAATTCCTCTGTAATATTAAACAAATTAAATAAAAAGTACATAATTGAAAACCACAGGAATTTCAAAAGCAAATTTAAGGCAAAGTATTTTGAATATGAAAAACTGAAAACTGAGTTGGAAGGTAAAGATGACAAGATTATCAAAATAGTTCACCTTTGACATTAACTTCAAGCCCCTTTCAATTCTAGGCGGTGGCTTTTTATCTAAAATCCCTGCTTCGTAAGGCGAGACAATGGCAGGATTGATAAATCTGAGGAACATGGCACTTCCTACAGCACCGATGCTGTTCTGAGGAAAACGCTGGCTAACCACCTAAGAACAAAGAGTTGAAAGTTGAGTAGGAAGTTTGAATTGAAATGAAGAAATGGGAACAATGAGCTTAAAGGTTAAACTCTGCAGAAAATCTCAATCAATCCTCATTAATTTTTACTTTTTACCTTCTTCCAAAACACCATAAAATAAGATTTACCCTGAATTGTAATCTTAGGTGATTTTTAGGCAAATTAAAATATCTCAGAGAGAAGAAAAACCTCTTCCTAGAAGAGACCTGAAAAAAAGGTGCTATTTTATCATCATTGAGCAGTACTGCAAGGCTGATGGTAACACAAAAGCAGAATCAAATTCACACAAGCCTTAACATATTTCTCCAAGATTAAGAGCATGAAAGCACGGTCAAGTTTTATAAGCCAAAACTAAGTTTTTAACAGCACACCCCTTAAAATCCTATACCTTATAGAAAACAGTTAATACTTTGCTGTGCACCCATTAAAACTGACATTCTTTTTTAACAAGGCTTATCAAATACATTTTTATTAGATTTCTATTTAGTGAAAAAAGCTTACCTACAAGTAATGTCACTGCCAGCTCTTTTTCTTCACCAGCATACCTCCTAATGTAAGGACCTACCTATTATTTAAACCAATGGAGAAACAGCAACTCTTGGGGACCTAAAAGAAAAAAGGATCCCACCACAAGACTGAACCCCTATGTCTATCTCAATTTGTATTTCTGTCAAATTTTTAAAAATTAAGGACTCAGGAAATAACTGTCTACTCTAAAAAGTGGCATGAACCCAGTAACTTGAAGAGACTTATCCTCCCTTCAGAAATCGTAAGTAATAGACATATTAAACTGGGGAAAATCCTGTAAAATTGGCTCAGCTTCCATCTGTTCCTAGTGCCTCTCATTTTAACTTATAAAAAATTGAATTATTCTGGATTTAATTTTTGTATCCATCATATGAATACTTACTTTTAAAGAACAAATATGCATTTTAACTTCTGCATTATCCCTGCCTGCTGTGGCTGACTGTGATGGTGAAGCCCTAGTACTCAGTCTGGGAACACAGGAAAAACCTGGATTTCCAGGGTTCCTTGGGGTGGGGGATGAGGACAGGTTTTGTGTGCAGACTCTCACATTACTCTACTTTCCTTCACCAGACCTCAATACTGTCATGAATTCACAGATTAACTCTAGAAAGAGGGAGCAATTTTACCTCATTTAAGTCCATTTGGTACTTCATAGGATCTGTATTTTAAATGTGACCTTACTCATGGGCTATGGTCTCAAAATAATTTTCTACCATTTCTGATAAAAAATATTATAAAAGCATTATTTTGAAAATGATTTTTTCATGCAAAGTCTTTATGTAAGAACTGACAGCTGAGCTGCTTGTGAGACATATTTTTTCCTCTTACACTGTGAGGCTCCAGAAGCTTCTCTGTGTTACAGTTCTTCTGGGTGTTTATCACATGAAATAAGGGGAAACTAGGGGAGTCAGCTAAATAGAGCTATCTTAGCAGAGTGGCTTTAAAACCCAAATACTGCTTATTTGTACTTAAAATATGGTTTTAGATACAGAATTAAGAAGAAAATCTAAGTGTCTTTACCATCCTAATATGGTATTTAACCTTTTGGGGACTCAGAACCTCTTTCAAATCTAACAAGAAAAATAGGAGCACAGACAAGATTCGCTCATCTTGCAATTTCAGAATGCTCAGGGACAACCAGGGACAGAGTTCTTTTAGAAATTCCAAATTTCAATTAAAACAGATCAAATACTGATAAACTAACAAGACCTTAAAATCTCTGGGGAGTGAGCTATCAAGAGGGAAGAAGATTAAAAACTGCCTTTTCTGGTTTTGATGCCACGTACTGACCCCAGGGCTCTGTGCATACTAAGCCTGCACTCTATCTGATTCATACTCCTAGCCCCTCAAATATTTAGATTGCATTTTAAGCAGGTTGTTCTTAAATAGTAATATATTCAGTTTAACCCATTAAAATCTCAAAATAGTTTTCAGCAGCTAAATGCCAGTCTGGCTTTCAAAGAACCAGTTGGATTATAAAAATAATAACCTCCTGTGAAAGTGTCTCATAAATATTGAAAATGTTTATGCACAAAGAGACTTCTGAAATATATTTTTGAAAACAGCTGCTATTTAAAACGACAGGTGTGGTAGCTCACATATATAATTCCAGTACTGTGGTGAGGTCAAGACCAGTCTGAGCTACAGAGTGAGACCCTACTTCAAAAAACAAAATCAACAGACAGCTATTTGCTGGTTTTCTCTAGAATGTACAACTTACATTGGTTCTTGATAAATGTTTGAGAGCACTCTCAGTTTCTGAACTTAAGGAAAGTATGAATTAATTATTTTCCAAGAAATAATTACTAAGACTATCATAATATTTATTTTAAAAATGTCTGCACTTTCAATCATCTTTAATATCTCCAAAAATAACTCAGGTCAAAACCCAAAGTATCCACACTTCAGGAAGAATTTCATATATCATATCAATATACATCTCACCGATGGTAATAGCTATATTTTTGGAACTAAAGCCTGATAAAACATATTAATAAGAAAATTATATAATGTTTCATGAGTCAATTTATAAAAAGACTGCCTTTTTCCTTCATCACTAATTAACATCAATGCAATTTTGTTCAATACACACACTCAAGTGTTTGTGTTACTTCTGAATCTATAAAAATCTAATCTGGATCCAACGATATTCTACATGTAAGGTCAATGCTGGGTCACTATGTATGTTGAAACTAATTATCAGTTAATGTCCCCTTACTTTCCTTGGTAAAAGCTGAACTACGAAATCAGATGATGCAGTTATAAACTACATATCAACAAGAGGATCACTACCTATACATAATGAAATACTGTAAATTCTGAGTTAGGCAAACAATTTCCAAGGAAATCTAATTATGCACTATGTTAAGCTTAATAAACAGAATCATCTGTAATATGACTATGTAGTTAAAGACTAGAAGCCAGAACCTTTTCTATTTTACATATTACACTACAACAAAAGGCAGCTTGCTTTTAAAAGAAAAAAAAATCATTAGATTCTGTTAAACAACTTTTAAAAAATGACATTCTAAATTTATAAAGGGTCTCATGTCCTCATATTTTAGAATCTGTTCTGAAGAGCTGCCAATTAAATTTCCTGATTTCCTTGAGGACCTACTATCATTATGCTGAGCAATACATTGCAAAAACTTAATGTTACCCAGAAACTTAAAAAAAAAAAAGGAAAGTAAATCTAGTGGAAAAAAAAAAACATTTCAAGGAATAATTTTAGGTATAATCTTAATAAATAAGGCAATGTTAGGAAAGCTACAAAACATGCTGTAGAGAAACACAGAAAGCCTGACTTTTTATTTATGTGATACACTACAGAACGGCATTAGTACAGCACTAAAGAATGTTAGAAACAGCAAATTAATTTCAACAGTGATGGTGTATATATGTTAAGCCCATAAATGCTGAGAAGTAGAAGGCTGAAGCATTAGAAGGAAATGTTTGAAGCAGGAATGACATCCAATCCAATTTATTTGCTCATAAGTGATCAAGTCTCCTTAATGTACTCAAAAAGAAAATTCTGAACAGACATAATAAAGATCTGTGTCTCAAAAGTTCACTTCTGAATTAACTAGAACTATAATGTAAAGCTTTATTATATGAAAAGCTAAAACAAATTTAAAAGAAAATAAGATGAAACTAGACAAACAGTATTTTAAATTATTCCTTTTAAATAAAATGACCTACCTGACTTCTGAAAGTGTATCCACATCTCTCTCTATAGTCATTTGAATTATATGAACAAAGACAGGACTCAACCGGGTAAGAGTAAGCCAAACCAACAGATGGTGGCATTTTTTAAATGAATGAAAGTTATGTTGTGGGCAAATAATAGCGGAAGGAAATACTTACAGCTATCATAATTTTCATCCTTCCTTTTACATTAAGGTATGCTCTAAGGAGCAGGCAATACACTTAAGTCATGCTTGCAAAATGAGGTGCCTCAGTATAAAAATGGCCCCACTGAAGGAGTTTCCTCCTTTTCATTCAGATATCTCACTACTGATTTTTCTCCAAGGTATTTTTACCTTGGAGAAACATCTAGATCATATTTGAGGCCATCAAGATAAAACATACGGAATAAGAACTAAAACTGAGTAACATTTAGATTAGATTTAGAAAATAATACTTTTTAGGGGGATATAGCATGTACAAAAACCCTGGGTTTGGGTTCTAGCTCTAAGAAAGAAAAAAAAAAAAAGACACTTTCCCACCCAACATTTACTTATTAAGAAAATCTTTTGCTTCTACGAAGCCACTCCCATGACCTGGGAACAAGAAGCAAGAATGAAGACAGCATTTCCTAAGGCCTGGAAATTAAGTTCCTTTTGCATTCATCTACAATTTTAAAAATGAGAAAATTAGATCAAGGATATTCAATGTAATAAATGCGCACAAAATGCCTTTGGGATAAATTGAACCAAAGGAACACAGAGAATGTTTTGATGTAACTTAATTCCAGGGTTAATTGAAATGAAAGCTATTTTGTGCCAGAATTAGTAGAATGATTTTACAGTGAAGGTCAAATAGGCTGAAGTGAAGATGTTCTTAACAAATAGCAAAGATTTTTGGATTGCTTCAAAAGAAACAGCTAATAAAAAGTTCTCCAGACTTACTGATTTTTTGTTTTCCTTTTTTTCTTTTACTGTAGCTTTAGTCAGTAGGGAGTGGCAAGTTGCCTACAGAACAGAGATGAGCACAAACAAGTCACAGCACCGACCACACAGCAACGCAAACAATGTTGGCTTGTACATAAAACTACACAGCAAAATGTAACACAAATGGAACCAGCAGAAAATCAGGAATCAACTGAATTTTGAAGGATGAACTTTAAACCTGGGTTTTAATTTTTATTATACTTTTAAGCCAAGCATGAAATAAACAGCAAGAGATGTCAAGACTCAATCATGTCTACTATTTCTGGCTATCAATCATAGAAAAGCTTTCCCCAAGTAAATTTGAGGATAAGGAATATTTATATTTGAGTAAATTCCTAGCCAAAGATAAATTTTAGAGAAAATGTTCACTAAGAAGTAGACCACACACTAAAAATATTTTGTGTCTATGTAATTTTTTCTGATATGTAAAATACTTCTGTGTATCCTTCAATTGACTTAGAGTTATTTTTTCCAATATCTTTCAGATAATGAAGATGCTATTAAATTAAAATTAAATGGCTAGAGTAGAAAAATAATACTTTAGAGATTCTGAATTTAAAATCTTTCTTTTTTTTTTTTTTAAACGGTATTGTTTAAACATCACAATTTGCCAATGCTTGCAGAGTGCGCCCTGAAGTGGTCCTAATCAGACTCTGTTAAAAACACTGTAGTGTCTGTGAAAAGAATATTATCTGTTCAACTAAGGGGAAAAACGTTAACATCAAAGTTAAGAAACTGCAGAGAAAAATATAGAAGTAAACTTTAAATTGATTTAAAAAAATCACTTATTATAGCTGACCACTTATCAGAATGTCCTCCCCAATCCAAAAACAAAAACCACTCATTCAAACCCACATACTTTAAGTTTTGTCTCTTAGCACTGATTCTAGGATGAAGATCTCTTTCAAAATCAGAAAACTTCCGATTGGGTTGCACATTATTTTAAAAATATTTTAAAAACCGAAATGAGAGTTAGTCATGGTAGTACATTTGCAATCCCAGTCCTCAAGAGGTGGAAGTAGGAGGATCAAGAATTCAAGGCCAGCCTGAGACACTTTCTCAAACAACAACAACCTAATATAACCATAGCACCTTCTAAGAATTCTAGGAATTAAAACCATAGCCTAAAATAATTTGTGCTTAAAGTTAGTTTTACATCCATTCATCTCCCCACCCACCCACCAACTCATTCACCCATCCAAGTAGCTCCTGTAGATGCCAAAATAATCCTAGGTGTTGGGAGATAGCAGTAAAGAAAGAAAGATTGTCTCTTATAGCAGTGAGCTTTGGTGCAAGCTTTAGATTGTTTTCAAAAATACTAATAAACTGGGGCTGGAGAGGTGGCTCAGCAGTTAAGAGCACTGACTCTTCTTGAAGAGGACCCAGGTTCAAATCCCAGCACACAAATGGTGGCTAACAACAGTCCATAATTCCAGTTCCAGGGGATCCAACACCCTCTTCTGTCTTCCACCTGCATGACACAGGTGCACTTACACACATGCAAGTAATATACTTGTATACATAATAAATAATAACCATGTAAAAATGGCAGTTTCATGTTTTTTTTAACTATGATATACAACTATCATTTGCAGCTTTAAAATACTTGTAAACTAGTTTGGAGAAGCAGATTCACTGGAAAAAGATGACATTAACTTATAAAAATAGTAGCTGTTTCAGGATTCTCTCATCAGAACAGAATACCCACTTGAGGGATTATTTTCTCTTTATTCTAAAATTATCAGAAGGGAAAGTAGAAGCAGTACGTGAGAAAAATAGCTTAATTATAAATCTGCCACATGTTTACAATGGATTACTGCTGTGTAACTTTAACCATGTTCTCTAAATAAAGAATGCATGTACATTAAGAGCTGGTTAAGCATTATAAAAAGCCTTAAAGACCAAAATATAAACTCGAATAAAAAGCAGGAGCCATGCTTCCTAAAGAAAATGAAAAATGGGCTATCATTCCCAGCAGAGCATAAAGGCACAAAGGTACCATTATGTTAAAGCCAAAATTAAAAGGGCAGGTAAAAGCTGAAGAAAACAAAAACAAAAACACCAGAAGTACTAACCAAAGGGAAAACTAAGCTAGAAGGAGACTGGGGGAAAAAACATACTGCAATCAAAGTTTTTTATTTCTACCTTTGTCTTTAGTTAACCAATGTAAAATTCACTTATTAAAAACAAAATGCAGGGCTGGAGAGATGGCTCATCGGTTAAGAATACTGACAGTTCTTGCAGTAGACCCGGGTTCGAATCCCAGCACCGACATGGCAGCTAACAACTGTTCGTAGGGGATCCGACAGCCTCTTCTGTCCTCCGCGGGCACTGCACGACACGGGTACACTTACCAACATGCAGGCAATACATGCATACACATAAAATAAAAAAAATAAAAAATAAAAACAAAATGTAGTCAGGTATGGTGGTGTACACCTTTAGTCCCAGCACTTGGGAGGCAGAGGCAGGTGGGATCTCTGTGAGTTCAAGGCGAGCCTGATCTACATAGTAAGTTCCAGGACAGCTGGGGCTACAGGAAGACCCTGACTCAAAAAATAAAAGGAGAAGGAAAAAAAAAAAGTAAAAACGTTATTTATAATAAAAACTTTGCTCAGTAGTAGTCTATTCTGCAACTGTATTAAGTTTACCCATTACATAAGAATAATGTAGCAACATAGCATTTGAAACATGTTTTAAAGAGAATTTTCTGTTTTAATATCTAAGTGTTAAGGCAATGCGGGTTATTCATTATGAAGCACTCCAATACACACAGCACAAAATGGTAGTAAGCCACCAGTCATCACCTGGCTATTTTCACCAAATGGTGCCTAACTAAGCAAGAAACCTTTTCACTTAGGTGGGAGGAATAGGAAATTTCTTCTTTCATGAAATATTTCCTAAGTACTTAGTGTCAAGTCCTGTTCCTTTTACATTATCAGTATCAGGGTTTCAAAATGGTTTCCAAGTTTGCTGATGATACAAAAACATTTTGCATTAAGGATGACAGTCTCTCTGGGCATGGTGGCGCATACCTTTGATCCCAATACTCTGGAGGCAGCAGCAGGCGGATCTCTGTGAGTTCAAGGCTAGCCTGGTCTACACAGAGAGTTCTAGGTCAGCTGGGGCTACAGGGAGACCCTGTCTCAAAAAGAACAACAAAAAAAGGATGACAGGTCACAAAGTTCTACTAAAATCTACTAGCACTGACTATGTGAATCATGGACTCACATTCCTCATTCACTTTCAACCCAACTAAGTCAAAGCCAACTAAGTCATTTCATTCATTCATTTATTCATTCATCCATTTATCTACTTATTTTCAGGGTGGGGGGTGTCTTTTTGAGACAGGGTCTTCTGGTAGTCCAGCTGGCCTGGAACTCACTATGCAGAACAAGTTGGCACTCACTGTCATTTTAGAAACCCATCTTCTAATGAAAACCAAAACGCTGACTCGGCTTTTTTAAATGAGCGTTCACTATCTCTTGATTTTATAAACCAAAAAACAACTGAGTTAAATATAAAGAGAAACTTAAAGGCAAACTTAAGAGGAAATAGTCACTGTATTGAGCTTCATATTATAATTAAATTACCTCCTAGCCTTAATGAATTAAGAAACCTAATCCTAAATATTCCTTATCATCTATGCATATTGCAAAGTTTTCTTTTTATAGATAGAGCAGACACATCTTTTAAAATAGCAATGGGGAAAAATTCACAGTGCATCCTCACACAGCTTTGTTAAAATGGTGATTTCACTGATGATGTTAATGTCTCTAAGCAACTGAAACTGCATGCTTTAAAAAAAAAAAAAAAGGGGGATGACGCTGCAGAGAGAAATGCGGAGGTTGTAGTGCTGTGGAAGTTCTTTCTCTACTCTCACCCTTATTTTAAACTCCAGAGCTTATGCAGTATCTATTCCTTTTTGGAAAGCTAATACAGGGGTCTGGAGAGATGGCTCAGTGGTTAAGCGCACTGGCTGCTCTTACAAAGGGCTTGAGTTCAGTTCTCAGCAACCACATGGAGGCTAACAACTATCCGTTAACTTCAGTTCCAGGGGAGCCGATAGCCTCTTGTGTCCTCTGTGGGCATTGCATGAAATGGGTGCACTTATATACATGCAGGCAATACACTCATACACGTAAAAAATAAAATAAATGATTTATTTATTCCAAGAGAAGACCTATAATCTATATTAGTTTTTTTTTTTTTAAAGAGGGTATTGGATTCCCTGAACTGGATCTGTGAACAGTTGTTAGCCGCCATGTAGGTGCTGGGATTCGAACCCAGGTCTTCTGCAAGAACAAACAGTGCTCTTAACCGCTGAGCCATCTCTCCAGCTCTAAATCATTCTTGAACTGCATATGCAATTAAAAAACAAGAGAAGCCATAGATGAACACAGGCCTAATTCTCTGAAGAAGATGAAAATTACTGTGGACACCTGAACTCAAGAGTCAATTTGCAGTGATAGTTTTAACAGCCTAATAACTTCAATGATGATGGAATATATACTATAGGTAGCATTCTACATTAAAAAAGAAAAAGACCAATTAGTCTGTCCTGGGAAAACATGACACAAACCAATTATATCTTAAAGCAGAAACCAAAGTAATTTACTATGCAAAAAGTAACATACATGTTTTATATGTAAAAGACTCTATAATTTAGACAAAAGACAATAAACAAACAAAAATCTATTATCTCATTGCAGCCA
>NW_008358318.1:1336305-1352821 GCF_000622305.1 Nannospalax galili | reverse complement strand
TTATTATTTTTATTTTATGTGTATGCGTGTATTGCCTGCATGTAGGTAAGTGCACCCGTGTCATGCAATGCCCGCGGAGGACAGAAGAGGCTGTCAGATCCCCTGGAACTGGAGTTACAGACAGTTGTTAGCTGCCATGTGGGTGCTGGGATTCAAACCCAGGTCTTCTGCAAGACAGCCAGTGTTCTTAACCACTGAGCCATCTCTCTAGCCGCCAAATCAATGAATTTTAGGATGCCCTCAACACCAATTTATTTTCCTTAAAATGCTTTTAAATGTCTCTGAAAAAAACTAAAGTTTCTTTCAAAGTCAGTTCAACAATTCTTAATGTATTTTATACTAAAGGATAGTCAACTGCTTTAGCAGCTGAATGTCTGTGGCACAGTATTCCTCTTAGCTCTGGATTAAGAATGGCAATCTCTAACTTCCAGCATACCTGGTATAAGCAGTGGCAGACACTTCGAAGCTGAGGGGGAAATTCTGAGGAGGAGCTGATGATGGCATGGAAGAACTTCTCAGTCATCTGAAGGAGGTTCCTCTGGTTTTCCTCAAGACTCTCAGAAGGTTCCAACCTATAAAAAAGGAAAGGAAAAATCAAAACATTATTGTTAAAACAAAATCACTTCTTAAAGAGACTCTAAAAAGAAAATTCTAAGCCAGATACAGTGTGTAGACTTTTGTAAAAAAAAAAAAAAAACAAAAAAACAACTTGGCACCACGTGTGGTGGCTCACATTGTAATTCCAGCACTCAGGAGGCTGAGGCAAGTGGACTGGGGTGAGTTTCAGGTCAGCATGGGCCTCAAAGGGAGAACTTGTCTCAAACAAAGAGACAAAAAACCAAAACAAACAACAATAATTCAGTAGGTAAAGGGAGGAGAACCAGAAGTTCAAGGTCCGCCTTGGCTAGGTAGCAAATTTAAGGCCAGCCTGGGATACAGGAGAAGCAGTCAAAAACAAACAACAAACCAATTTTGAGATAATCAGAAACTTAACACAAAATTAGCCTTAGATCTTATTAGAGACCATTTTTCATTGGCATGGGAAGTACTAGGGCTTTATTTGTATATATGTGCATGGTTTTTTTTTTAATTACATTTTGTGTGTATATGTCTGTGTGTGCATGCACACATGGGCACATACACCCCATTGTGCGTGTGAGGAAATCAGAGGACAATTTTAAGGGGCTGGTCTCTCCTTCTACCCTGTGGGACCTGGGGACTGAACTCAGGTTATCAAGTTTGGTGGCAATCCCTTTTACCTGCTGAACCATCTTGTTGGCCCTTGCATGTTTTTTGTTTTGTTTTGTTTCGGGGTTGTTGTTTTTGAGACAGAGTCTCACTGTGTAGCCCCGGTTAGCCTAGAACTCAATATGTAAACCAGGCTGGTCTTGGGAACTCAAAAAGATACTCCTGCCTCTGCCTCCTGAGTACTGGGATTATAAAGGTGTGTACTACTACATCCACTGCATATGTGTATTTTTAAAGTTTATATCTTTTAGAAACACTATAGGATTTGCTTTAAAATGCCTGAGCAGAAAGACAGGGGTAGATAAAATAAGAATGGCAGGTGTTCTTTTAATTCACATCCTTCATATGTGTATGCGCCTTCCAAAAAATTAGCATGTACATCCGAATACTGAGGGCTTTAAATAATATCCTAATAAAAAAAAATGCAACTCTCACATTTCTTCTCTACATCAGGTTTCTGGGACTATCCATGTTCAAGTATGAAGACTGGACACATTCACCTTGCTGAATGTGCTGGATAGCTTTAGTTGTCAACTTGACACACCTGGGTAGACGGAACCTCAATTGGGGAACTTCCTCCATTGGACTGCCCGGTGGCTATGTCTGTAGGGCATTTTCTTGATTGCTGAGTGATGTGGGAGGGCCCAGCAGTGCCCCCCCTGGGCAGGTTGTTGTATAAGAAAGCAGGCTGAGTGTGGGCCAGGGAACCAAGCCAGTAAGCAGCATTCCTCCATGGCCTGTGCTCCAGCTCCTGCCTCCAGGTTCCTGCCCCGAGTTCCTTGGGCTCCCTCAGTGATGAATTGTGAGATGTAAGCCAAATAAACCCTTTCCTCCCCAAGTTGGTTTTGGTCAGAGTGTTTTTTCACAGCAATTGGAAGCAAACTAAAACACTGCAGAATCATGCACTGTATGGTATGCAGTGATTTATCTGTTCTACTAATGAACATGTAAATTTTTTTCACTTGCTGGGTATAACAGCACTTGGAAGTTGAAGGCAAGAGGAATAGAAGTTCAAGGTCAGTTTCAACTAGATAAAGAGTTTGAGGCTAGAGCCTGGGCTAGGAGATACTGTCTCAAAAAAAAAAAAAAAAAAAAAAAAAAACAGCAGTAAGAATTTTTTCTTCACTTTTATAGACACCATTTCAATGAACATTTTTTTGCATATGCAAGGCTTTCTCTAGAGCAACTAACAAACAGTGGCATTTCTTGGTAACCAGACATGTACAAATTTAAGTGTTAGCAACAGCTCTACAATGAGTAAGTAAAAGAGGTGCTCTTCTTTCACATCTCACAGATTTGGCGGGTGCGTTGAATATCTCTTAACAGAATGTTTAGAACAAGAGGAGTTTCAGATTTCAGGCTTTTTCCCCCCAATTTTGGATTATATGCATAAATTTTACCAACTACACTCTCAAATCCAAAATGTTCTCAAATTCAAAATGTTCTAAAATCCAAAACTTCGTGAGTGCCAACACCATGTTCAGAAGCTTTAAATTTTGAAGCACTTTGTATCTCTGACTTAGGGATGCCCAACCTGAGCAATCTTGTAGGCAGGAAAGGGTACCTCATACGGGCTTAACTTCGAATCCCCTGAGACCTTAAGGCTGGACATGCTTTCATGCATTTTGTGGCATTCCGGTTTCCAGGAGTAGCTAATCCTTGGTGGACACCAGGAGAAACTGATCTTTCTTCTGACTCATGCTTTCCTGTGCCTCCCAAATTGTTGACATCACTATCATTGTCCTTCAATGTCCTTCAAGTTGCCTCTAAGTGTCACTTTTTCCTGCTTTAACTTCATTATTACCCACATTCCTTATAGGCCAGGTATAGTGGCACAAACCTGTAATCCCAGCACTTGAAAGGCTGAGGCAGGAAGGTGATGGAATGAAAAGCTATCCTGAGATACATAGTAAAGACCCTGTCTCAAAAGCAAGGGGAAATTAATGTCCTTTCACTTGGAGAGAACTCATGCCTGATACTATAAACCTAACAAAGAACCTGTGGCTGGAAAGGCATAGTCCATGGAGAAAAACCTATTACCATCATATTACTAAAGCTTCCAACTGCCTTCAAAATGTTCATCCTTCTCCCGTAAGTGCAGCTCTCATATCTCATCAAAGAAGCTTCTTTTTACAGCAGATGGAGATGGTTACAGAGATCCACAATTGGTGAAAATGCAGGGAGTAAGTAGCTGTAAAGTACCCAGCCCCAAATGGGACATCTATAACATGACCCCTACACCTAAGGCACAGGGAACATTGGACAGGACTTGGATGTTGCTTCCATGAACTCTCAACAACATGGGTGCCTGTGTAAGATCTGCAAAGACCACACCTGATGATATGCATACATGAATGGAGGGAATTTTCACAGACCCACTCAAACTCCTCTGTGTGAAGTTACAGGCAGTCAGTGGCTGCTGAGGGAGAACCAGGTTTTTGCTCTGTTTTGTTCTGTTTCAGAGATGAGACCCCAATTCTAAGTGGTCAGCCCTAAACAAATGCAGATAACAGCAATATTAATTGGACTTGGGGGGTGTGAAACAGAAATAATTATTGAAGAGGTAATGAATTTGAGAGGGGGGTAGCTGGGCTGAACATGGGAGGTTAGAGGGGGTAGAAATGACACAAATACAATGTATTAATTTATGAAATCCTCAAAAAAATCAAAAGTAGGGGAAACCCTTCCTTATAAAACCCACCACTTAAGCAAATGCATGTCTTCTGACCCCACCCCCCTGCTACAGTTCCTTAAAGGAACTATCTATCTTTGTTGCCTTAAAGACTAGCATTGTACCTTACCACAGCAAGCACTGAGTAAACATTTACTATTGCTATCTTAAGTAGCATTTCTATACTATCTAATATATTACATAAATGCACTGGACACCCAATATTGCAGATTCTGTACAGATCCCTGCTTGGTGCAGCTTGTGAATATAGCGAGACTTCAGAAATAAAGATGGACTGCAAAGGCAGGAAAGATTCATAGACAGGTGAATTTGGTTACTTTGTTTTTTGGAAGAGTATCCCTCCAAAAAGCATCTATTTATTTCATATGCTTTAGGACTGCTTTAAATATGCATGGATGTGGGGTTATTTACTGGATCACGGGCCACTTACCAGCGACTACTTCCCTGTAAGAACAAGTGAATTCTTTTTTTAAAAATATTTTATTTATAATTTTTATTTTATGTGTATTTGTGTACTGCCTGCATGTAGGTAAGTGCACCTATGTCATGCAATGCCCTCAGAGGTCAGAAGAGGCTGTTGGATCCACTGGAACTGGAGTTACAGACAGTTGTTAGCTGCTATGTGGGTGCTGGGATTCAAACCTGGGTCCTCTTCAAGAGCAGCCAGTGTTCTTAACCGATGAGCCCTCTCTCCAGCCCCAAAACAGATGAATTCTTTTTTTTTTTTTTTTTTTTTTTTTTTTTTTTTTTTTTTTTTACAGGGTCTCCCTGTAACCCAGCTGTCCTGGAACTCACTATGTAGACCAGGCCAGGCTGGCCTCCAAGAGATCTGCCTGGGATTAAAGGTGTGCACCACCACGCCTAGTTTAGAACAGGTGAATTCTTAAAGGACAGAATTCACAAAGGCAAAAGAAGAGGAAGGAGGTGGGCCAGGTGCTCAATTCAATCTAAGAGCATTTCCTGGACTCCCACTCTGCCATCTTGGTGTCAGGTATTGAGTCATGACAAAAATTGCCTTTGGCCTTTTCAAAGATGGAAAAAACAAACAAACACATAAACAAGTATTACACATTAGGTAGTGAATAGAATTCAAGGTCATAACATCGTGGTAGACATATATTTGATCTCTGTTCCTGGATCCTGGTGCATAGCCCGTAAAATCCTTAGAATTTCCACAATGTTCATTTCCTTTCTCCCTTTCTCTTTCTTTCCTTGGCTGGTTTTGAGACAGTCTCTCTCTCTCTCTCTCTCTGTTGCCCAGGGTGACCTCAAACTCTCAATCTTCTTGCCTCAGGCTTCCAAGTGCTGTCATTGTATGAAACTTGTGTGATCAGGATGCCCAACCAGAGTATTTTTTGTATAGTAAGGAGATGACTAGTAGCTCACAGATCCACTGAGAGCTTCAGGACAGGGACTGTGCACCAAAAAAATCAAGCCCATTCCCACTCTGGGGAGGGGAAGACAGCCTAAGGTTGAGATTAACACCAACAGTCAATGGTTTGATCAATCACACCTACATAAAGAAGCCTTCATAAGACCTCCAATGTTTAAGAGCTACCAGGCTGCTGAGCACTTGGAGGTTCCTGAAAGGAACACCTGAACACAGTATGGAAACCACACTCTGCGCCATACGCATCTGTTCTGCCCATCTATTCCATCTGGCTGTGCAAATGTATCCTGTGTAATAAATATCCTTTACAATAAACATGCAAATGTAAAATATTCCAGGACTTCTGAAACCTAGTCTAATGAGTTAGCCCAACAAGAGGAAGAGAGTTATAGGAATCACAATTTATGGCCAGTGGGTTTGAGGGACATGTGACAAGCTAGGTCTTGAGTCTGCATCTGAAGTGTGGGGAATCTTAGGGAACTGAGCCCTCAATCTGTAGGATCTGATCCTCTTTCCAATTAGACAGTGTCAAAATTTAAGTGAATGATAGAATGGCCAGATGGCAGAAGAACCTCTGGTGTCAAGTAGAATTACTCTGGACTGGGGGCCAAGTTCTTACACATCTGGAGACAGAGTTGAGTATTGAGGGAAAATGGGAAATGCTTATTTTCTTAACAAATATGCAAACAGAGACAATCATCATGGCTGGTTGTTAGGAAGCCAAAGGAAGAAAATGGACCTAGGAGATGCAGATAACTGAAGATAGACTGGTTATAAACAGGGAGGATGAAAAAGAAGCTACAAAGGAATTCAAATCTTAGGAAGGATCTAGGAATTTGCAGGTGTGAATAAAAAGATTAACAAATTCTTCATAAGATTAAGAGAGTGCTAGAAGCCTTGGGAAGTTCTGTCTTTGTGGGAAATTCTCCGGAGCCAGCTGAGCACTACAGGCTGGTTAGCATTTCCAATCTAGCCACAGTGCTCCCCTGCCTCCTTATGCTGATGGTAACTTGGCTATTTTGCTAATCCCAATCTATAATGAAGTTGTGTGGTCAATTATTTTTATTTTTATTTTTACTTTTTTTGGTCTTTTTGAGACAGGGTCTCCCTGTAGCTGTCCTGGAACTCACTAGGTAGACCAGGCTGGCCTTGAATCCACTTGCCTCTGCCTCCCGAGTGCTGGGATTAAAGGTGTGTGCCATCATGCCTGGCCGTGTGGTCAATTACTTATATGCTCATGTGTACAAAATTTTTCCCTCAGTTTGGTTGTCAAAGAACCAGTTTTTGATGTGGGGAGATAGCTCAGTAGGTAGCTATGGAAGCATGAGGGCCTGATTTGACCTCCAGAGCCCAAGTTAAAAAAAAAAAAACTGATGTGAGCTTGGGAATGCTCAATGGTAGAGCATCTGCCTAGCATGTGTGAGGCCCTAAATTCAATTCCCAGCACTGAGGAGGTTTAAAAAATTTAAAAATAAATAAGTAAGTAAGTAAATAAATAAATAATAAAAAGGAAAAGCCAGTGTGGTAATGTATACCTATAATCTCAGTACTGTGGGGGGGGAGTGTGAAGGGACAGTCATGAAGACAAGCAGATCCTTAGGGCTTGCTGGCCAGCCAGTCTAGACTAAATGAGTTCCAGGCCATTGAGAGATACTGGCTCAAAAAGCAAAGCTGATAACTGAGGATTTGAACCCAGGCCTTCAGCAAGAACAGTCAGTGTTCTTAACTGCTGAACCATCTCTCCAGGCCTCTTTTTCTTTTTCTTAACTTCCAAGACTGTGATTTTTATCTCTAAAAGTTCAATTAGGTGTTTTGCATTTTCCATAGGGAACAGGTGAAGATACACTGGGCTGCAGAGTAATAGAAAAATAATGCTTGGGAATGGGAAAGGTTCAGTATCAAGGCCTGGATGCCTAGGTCCATGTGTGGAGTGAAGACCACAGCTGGACCTCAGGGGAGGTGGGAGGTCCATTCTAGAGAACTGGTTCTCTCAAGACCAGAATCTACAAATGGCAGAGACCTCCCCTGTCCCCTGCATAATACCAACAGAGAGGCAAAGCCACTTCCAGACACAACTTGGGACCTTAGGGGAGGAGGTTATGGGGAATGCAGTCACAGAGAAGGCTGAAACTTCTGCCCAGCATCAGGAAGTCCTCCATCCCCCACTCTGCTCCACCATCAGTCTACCACCAGAGGAATATGGAACCAAGACTCAAGGTAGAGGACCACAGCTCCAGGCTCATGTGAGGGGATCACAGTTCTACTGTCAAGAGGGGACCACAGGACTAGGTTCATGGAAGGAGACCAGAACTTCAGCTCATGGGAGAGGTCAATAGCTCACAGGAGGGGACCCACAGCCCCACCTTACAGGAGGGGACCAGAGTTCCAGAATCACAGGAGGGGACCTCAATTCCAGGTTGCTGGGAGGGAACCACAGCTCCAGATAATAGGAGCAAGGAGGCCATAACTCCTGCCCTCAGGAAGGAACCTTATTTTTTTTTTATTAAAATTTTTACTCATCGGGTTCTAGAGATGGCTCAGTGGCTAAGAGCACTGGCTGTTCTTGCAGAAGACCAAGTACCCACATGGCCACTAACAACCAGCCTAACTCTAGTTCCAGGGGAATCTGGCGTCCTCTTCTGACCTAAACAGGCAGTGTACGATACAGGTGCACTTATATATACTTATATACATGTGTTAATATACTCAGACACATAAAATAAAAATAATATTAAAAAAATACTTAAGTCGGCAGTAAAACCTCAGGAAGCAAAATTTAACATAGGGAAAAACACTGTACACTAACAATGAACTAACTACCCCAAAAAGAAATCTGGCAAACAATGGTATTTACAATGGCATCAAAAACAAACTTGAGAATAAATTTAACCAAGAAAATGAAAGATTTGTACACTGTAAACTACAGAATACTGACAAAAGATATTAAAGATAACATGAATAAAGGCTGAAGAGATGGTACAGCAGTTAAGAGCACTGGCTGCTCTATTGCAGAGGACCTGGGTTTGATTCCCAGCAACCACATCAGGCAGCCCACAACCACAACTCCAGCTTCAGGGGATTTGATGCTCTTTTCTGGCCTCTGAGGACACCTGCAGATAAACTCACTCAGGCAGACACATAAGCATTTAGAAAAAGGTAACAAACAAACAGAAAGATATCTTGTGTTTGTGGATGAGAGAACACAGCTAAAATGTTCATAGACCGAAAGCATCTAGATTCAGTGAAATTCCTATCAAAATTCCACTAAAGACAAACAAAAATTCTAGTAAAATTTTTCACAGAAAAAGAAAAAAATCCTAAATTTTACACAGAGCTACAAAAGACTTCCAAGAGTCAAAGCAATCTTGAGAAAAATGAACAAAGCATTGATAAAAATATTTTTAAAAGGAACACAGCTGTGGGCTAGAGATGGCTCAGCAGTTAAGAGCATGGGCTGTTCTTGCAGAAGACCAGGATTCAAATCCCAGCACCCATATGGCAGCTAACAACTATCTGTAACTCCAGTTCCAGGAGATCTAACACCATCTTCTGACCTCTGTGGACACTGCATGACATGGGTGCACTTACATACATACAGGCAATATACACATACACATAAAATAATAAAGATATGAAAAAAAGAATGCAGCTATATCTTTCCTCAAAAGTTTATCACACTGATTACAGAATGTGCCACAAACCTACAGTAATAAAAACTTATATCAGCAGAAAACTAGACCAATGGAATAGACTAATGAGTAAATATAACTACATACAGATTAATGGAATAAAGAGCTGAGAAGCAAACCCATGCATTTATAGTACCAACCTTTGCTAAAGATACCAAAATATATAATGGAGAAAGGACAATCTTTTCAACAAATGATGGTGAGAAAAATCAGACATCCACATGGAAAATAATGAAATTGGGACCTTATTTCAATACCATATAAAAAATCAACTCTAAATAGATTAAATACTTAAACATAAGACCAGAAGCTATAAATTCACTAGACAGGAGCTCGAGAGATGACTCAGCAGTTAAGAGCACTGAATGCTCTTGCAGAGGACCTGGGTTCCATTCCCAGTGCCCACATGGCAGATAGCAACTGTTTGTAGCTCCAGTTCCAGGGGATTCAACACTAGACAAATAGTATAACGAAAAAATTATTGATATTGGTCTGAGACATCTTTTGATATGCAACAGAACCAAAACTAGACAAACATGATTGCATCAAACTAAAAAGCTTCTGCAGAACACAGGAATCAACAGTGTGAAGGGACGACTTATGAAACAGGAGAAAATATGTGTAATCCATACATCTGAAAGGTTAATACTCTAAATATACATACTCTATAGTAAGAAAGCAAATACTACAACCAAGAGTTGGGCAAAAGATCTGAGTAGAGGTTTCTTGAAAGAAAGCATACAAATGGCCAATAAGTTTAAGAAAAACTACTTACTATCACAAATCGCCAAGGAAATGTAAAAACCACAATGAGGTGTTATCTCAGACCCATTAGAATGGCTAAAAGACTAAAGCAGGTGAAAATTGTTGGCAAGTACATATAAAAGGAAACTGATATACAGTGTTAGTGGTAATGTAAATTAATACAGCCATTATGGAGGTGAATAAAAAAAATAAAATCTTGACTAATCTTGGTTGTCAACTTTACACACCTGGAAGGGAACCTGAATTAAGGAATTTCCTCCTTTAGACAGGGCTGTGGGCATGTCTGTGGGGCATTTTCTTGATTACTGATTGATGAAGGAGAGCCCAGCCCACTGTGGGAGGTACCATGCCTGGATAGGTGGTCCTGGGTTGTATAAGACAGCTGAGCAAGCCAAGGGAAGCTAACTAATAAGCAGCATTCCTCCATGGTTCTGCCTTGGCTTCCCTCAGTGGTGGACTCTAAGATGAAATAAGCCCTTTCCTCCTCCAAGTTGATTTTGGTCAGTGTTTTAAAATATTTTATTTTGGGGGTTAGGGGGATGGCTCAGAGGTTAAGAGCACTGGCTGCTCTTGTAGAGGATCCAGGTTTGTATCCCAACACCAACATAGTGGTTATCAACAGTCTACAACTCCAGTTCCAGGGGCTCTAACACCCTCTTCTGACCTCCACAGGCATTGCATGACACAAGTGCACCTATATGCATGCAAGCAATACACTCATACACATAAAATAAAAATAAAATATAAGTGTACCATGTCATGCAATGCCCACAGAGGTCAGAAGAGGGCGATAGATCCCATGGTACTAGAGTTGGAGTTATAAAGCAGTTGTTAGCCAACATGTGGGTACTGGGAATTGAACCCCGGGGTCCTCTGCAAAAACTGCCAGTGCTCTTAACCACTGAACCAACTCTCCAGCACCCTGGTCAGTGTTTTATCACAGCAACAAAAGGCAAATTAGAAGAGAAATTGGTACCAAAGAGTGAGATCTTGCTGAGATGGAGCTGACCATTTTGTTTTGGGGGGCATTGTGAAGGATATTAGAACTTTGGGCTAAGAAAGCTGTGCTAGATAGCTTTAGTGTCAACTTGACACACCTGGGTTGAGGGAGCCTCAATTGGGGAACTGCCTTCATTGGACTGGCCTGTGGCCATGTCCATGGGGCACCTTCTTGATTGTGAGTGATGTGGGAGGGCCCAGCCCACTGTGGGTGGTGCCATCCCTGGGCAGGTGGGCCTGTGTTGCATAAGAAAGCAGGCTGAGCAGGGACCAGGGGAGCAAGCCAGTAAAGCAGCATTCCTCCATGGCCTGTGCTCCAGCTCCTGCCTCCAGGTTCCTGCCCTGAGTTCCTACCTTGGGCTCCTGGATGAACTGTGACCTGGGATATGTAAGCTAAATAAACCCTTTCCTCCCCAAGTTGGTAGTGGTCAGAGTATTTTGTCACAGCAATGAAGAAACAAACTAGGACAGAAATTGGTACCAGAGAGTGGGATATTGCTATGACAGACCTGATCTTGGTATTTTTGGGAGGATTGTGGAAGCGTTTAGAACTTTGGGCTGGATAAGCCATTGAGTGCTTAGAGTTTGTTGCTGTGGAACTTGGAACAGTTTTGAAAGAGCTGTGGGCAATGGAGGCCTGGCTTGTGAAGTTTCAAAGGGAAGCACAGGCTATCAGGGCTGTTTGAGATTTTGAACTGAGAATCTGTGGGTTCTGGTCAGCTGAGGCTGAAGAATCAGCTGTGATTAAGAAGAGACCAGAACCTGAAGCAAAACCTTTGCTTTTCTGGGACAACTGATGGTTAGTAGGGGCTGAAACAAGAGACCAGCATCACCTTGGTGAAATCCTCTGGGAAGCATTTCCTCAGGTTCTGCACACAGAAGCTGTGGTTGAGAGGGGACCCAAGCCTCTGTCTCTAGCTGAAAGCAGGACTTGGTAATGTGTAAGAGTCTCTCGAACGGTTCTGGTGTTGAAAGTATGAAGGGGTCATAGAGAGCAGCTGAGGCTTGGCACTCTGAGAGGCCAGGAAAGGCCATAGGTGAAAGTGCAGCTTCAGTTGCAGTGAAGATCCCAGGACTGAAGGGGTCATGGAGAGAATCTGAGGCATTGCACCCTGAGAGGCCAGAAGAGGCCACTGGTGAAGGTGTAGCCTCAGTTTCAGTGGAGACCCTAGCTTTTTGGAGATGCCGGGACCATGGGACGACCACCAAGGACAGCAGTAGGTGTAGAATGGAGCTGGCCTGCATCTGCGAGATGAGCTGAGTGTGCTGTGGATTGCAGAGTCAGAGCAGTGGAACTGCCAGAACCCTTTGGAGCCCAGAAGATTGTGAGTAAATCCCAGATGTCCAGCCTTGAACTACTTTGCTGTACTTTGATTTTGCTTAAGTGTGCCCGATTCTTCCCTTTGAAGTAAGATAGTGCTTGTTTTGGATTTTACAGAAGCCCATGGTTAAGAGACTTTTAAAAGACTATGGCCTTTTAGGTGGATTTTTTTAAGGACTGTGGGGTTTTTAAGGTTGTACTCTCTTATATTGTGATATTAATGTTAACATATCTTAGGGACAAGAATTGAAAAGGTTATGGTTTAATAGTGATGCTTGTATGTCAAGTTGACAAGGGGTCAATTGTGCTGGATAGCTTTAGTGTCAACTTGATACACCTGGGTTGAGGGAGCCTCAATTGGGGAACTGCCTTCATTGGACTGGCCTGTGGCCATGTCCATGGGGCACCTTCTTGATTGTGAGTGATGTGGGAGGGCCCAGCCCACTGTGGGTGGTGCCATCCCTGGACAGGTGGGCCTGTGTTGCATAAGAAAGAAAGCTGAGCAGGGACCAGGAGAGCAAGACAGTAAGCAGAACTCCTCTATGGCCTGTGCTCCAGCTCCTGCCTCCAGGTTCCTGCCCTGAGTTCCTACCTTGGGCTCCTGGATCAACTGTGACCCAGGATATGTAAGCTAAATAAACCCTTTCCTACCCAAGTTGGTAGTGGTCAGAGTATTTTGTCACAACATTGAAGAAACAAACTAGACAAAAGCCACTGAGTACTCAGAGCTTAATGAGGGAGGCTGTTCTATAGGAACTGGATGAATGTTGAAAGAAATGTAGATAGTAGAGGCCTGACTTGTAAAGTTACAGAAGAAGTAAAAATCCCTCAAAGACACTATCAGAGACATTCATGTAATATTTTATATTAATCTGTGGAAGTGAAACCCTTTCTTGGACAATGGATGCTGGTTAGCTGGAGCTGCAAAATCAGCTGTGACTAACAAGAAATTAGCATCATGGAGGTGAAATCTTCTGGGAAGTATTTCTTCAGAGTCAGCACATAGAAGCTGTGGTCTGGAGTGGGGAGGGGGCCCAAGGCTGAATCTCAAGCTGGCAGCCAAACGTGGTAATGTGATAGTCTCCCACATGGTGCAAGTTCTGAAGGTATGAAGGGGTCATGAAGAGTAGCTGAGGCTTGGCAACAAGTGACAGGGTTGGCGTCCCCATAAAGAGGCCAGGAGGCCATTGGTGCAGGTGCCACCTCAGCTGCAATGAAGACTCCTGCATACTAAAGATGCCAGGACTGTGGGATGTCCACCGAGGACAGTGTGGAGTGGAACCAACCTGAGCCTAGGAGATAAGCTACATGTGGTGCTGGTGGCAGAGATGGAGATGTAAGACTGCCCAAGCCCTTTGGAGCTTAGAGGGGAATAAGTGAGTCCCAGATGTCAGACACTGAGCTATTTTCACTGCTGGACTTTGGTTTTGATCTGACTTTTAAAGCTGTACTGTATTTTTATGTTATGACATTAACATAATATCTTGAAGACAAGAAAGGAAAGGTTACGGTGTAACAATATGTTTATGTCAAAGTTGATGGGTAGGTTCGTGATGGCTAATCTTGGTTGTCAACCTGATACATCTGAAAAAGAGAACCTGAATTGAGGAATTTCCTCCATCAGATTAGCCTGTGGGCTTGTCTGTGGGGTATTTTCTTGATTGCTGATTGATAGGGAAGGGCTCTGCCTACTGTGGGCAGTGCCATCCCTGGGCCAGTGGGCCTGGGCTGTATAAGAAAGGTAGATGAGCAAGTCAGGGCATTCCTCTGTGGTGTCTGATTTAAGTTCTTCCATTGGCTTCCCTCAATGATGGACTATAATTTCTAAGATGAAACAAAACTTTCCTCTCCAAGATGCTTTAGACATGATGGTTATCACAGCAACAGAAAGCAAACTAGGACAGATGACCAAGCATTCCCATTTCTGGGTATATTCACAAGAAATTAAATTAACCAGTCAAAGAGATATCTGTACACTCATATTCAAGATTATCTAAGCCAATATACAGAATCCATCAACAGATAAATGGATAAAGAAAATGTGACATAGACAAGCGGGTCCATACACAAACAAGGTACTATCTGGCTTTAAAAGAGGAATCTGTGGGCTGGAGAGATGGCTGAGTGGTTAAGAGTGCTGACTGCTCTTGCAGAGGACCCAGGTTCGATTCCCAGCACCCACAAGGTGGCTAACCATCTGTAACTCCAGTTCCAGGGGATCTGACGCCCTCTTCTGACCTTCAAGGGCACTGCATGACATGGGTGCACCCACCTACATGCAAGCAATACACCCATATACATTAAATTTAAAAAAAAAAAGGAATTTGTGCCTAGCATGGTAGTACAGACTTTTGATCCCAGCACTTGGGAAGCAGAGGAAGGTGGATCACTGTGAGATTAAGGTCAGCCTGGTCTACATAGCAAGTTCTATGGGGCTAGAAGGAGACCATGTCTCAAAAAGACCAAAAACAAAAAAAAGGAGTTTGTGTCATCTGTAACAACATGGGTAAAGCTGGAAGATACTATGCTAAGTGAAATAAGGTGGGTTAAGAAAAACAAACACTGCATAATCTCACTTATACATGGAAAGAGGTCAAACATGCAGATGTGGAGAGCACAGGATAGCTGTCAGGGGCTGAGGGAAGGAAGAAAAAAAGAAAAGGCTGGTGCATTCCTTTAGTTCCAGCACTTGCGAGTTAGAGGCAGGTGGATCTCTTGAGTTTGAGGCCAGCCTGGTCTACATAGTGAGTTCCAGGCCAGCTGGGGGTATAGGAAGACCCTGTCTCAAAAAGAACCCCCGCCCCCAGAAAAGAAAAGGTTGGCTTGGAACTGAAGAGCGGGCTCAGCAGTTAAGAACACTGGCTACTCTTGCAGAGGCCCTGGGTTCAGCTCCCAGCAGCCACAAGACAGCTGACAACTGTTATCTCCAGTTCAAGGTAATCCAATGCCCTTTTCTGGCCTCTGTGGGCATTGCATGACATGGGTGCACTTCCATACATGCAGGCAAAACACTCGAATACATAAAATAAAAACAAATCACAACAAAACATTAAAAAAAAAGAAAAGGTTGTCCAAAAGACACAAAGTTACAATAGAATAAGTAGCTCTGTAGCGTTCTCCTACGAAGTGCTGCCTAGAGTCAAGAGAATGTACACTTGAAAACTGCAAAAGAAAAAAAGCATGAGAAATATTTTTCTTTTTTTTTTTGGGTCATTTTGAGACAGGGTCTCCCTGTAGCCCCAGCTGACCTGGAACTCGCTATGTAGACCAGGCTGGCCTTGAACTCACAGAGATCTGCCTGCCTCTGCCTCTTGAGTGCTGGGATTAAAGGTGTGCGCCACCACACCCGGCGAGAAATATTTCTAAGTAAAATTAATGGTAACAGCATAAAAGAATATTGATTTTAGGTATTTAACAAAAATTGAATAATTTAGTACTGTGGTTCTAATTAGAACTCACACACAAAACTTCAACAAAGGCAGAGTCAAAAACTGATGTAGTTTCTAAATAATTTAGGTAGAGCAGCTATTAAAGAACTCTGAACTTGAAAGGAAAAAATAACTTTTCTCAGTTTGATCCTGACCGCTAAAAGAATGATAGTAAGTAGCTGCAAGCATGCTGGGTGTGGTAGTGCACGCCTTTAATCCCAGCACTCAAGAGGCAGAGGCAGACGGATCTCTGTGAGTTCAGGCCAGCCTGGTCTACATAGTGAGTTCCAGGAAAGCTGGGGCTACAGGGAGACCCTGTCTCAAAAAGACCAAAAAAACAAAAACAAAAACAAAAACAAAACCCAAGTATAAGATAGTTAATTTCATTCACTCAATATTTACAGAATTGTAATCATGCTAAATGCTCATGAAAACATAAAAACGGGTTTAAAATGTCACTCTAGAGGAAACAAATTCATGAACTATCATAATTCAGTTTTACACTGGTTGTATAGGGCACAGAAAAAATTTATATATGTTGCATATACATTCACGGTACCTGGTGATGGGAAAAGAAAGTTCTTGAGATGGTTTAACGTGCACCTTGTTTTCCTTCTGTGATAGATAGCTTTAGTGTCAATTTGACACACCTGGGAGTGTCAATTGAAGAATTGCCTTCATTGAACTGGCCTGTGGCCATGTCTGTGGGGCATCTTCTTGACTGTTGGGGGATGTGGGAGGGAGGGCCCAGCCCACTGTGGGTGGTGCCATCCCTGGGCAGGTGGGCCTGTGTTGCATAAGAAAGCAGGCTGAGCAGGGACCAGGGGAGTAAGCCAATAAGCAGCATTCCTCCATGGCCTGTGCTCCAGCTCCTGCCTCCAGGTTCCTGCCCTGAGTTCCTACCTTGGGCTCCCTGATGAACTGTGACTTGGGAGTTATAAGCCAAATAAACCTTTTCCTCCCAAGTTGATACTGGTCAGAGTA
>NW_008358318.1:1317512-1336275 GCF_000622305.1 Nannospalax galili | reverse complement strand
TTTGGTCTTTTTGAGATAGGGTTTCCCTGTAGCCCCAGCTATCCTGGAACTCACTAGGTAGACCAGGCTGGCCTTGAACTCACAGAGATCCACCTGCCTCTGCCTCCCGAGTGCTGGGATTAAAGGTGTGTGCCACCACACCTGGCCAGGTCAGTATTTTGTCACAGCAATGAAGAAACAAACTAGAAAAGCTTCCCTTTCCTATGGCACTCTGGGAAGGAGGAGAAATAAGTTAGAAGAACAAGTTGGGCATGCTCACTTCTGTGCTATCATTTCCCCTTCAGGTATGCCTGCCTGCAGCAATGATGCATTCTGGAAGTTTGCCAGGGATGCCTTTAGTTATTCAACAGTGTATGGGATGAGTTAGGCAATTCGACAATTAAAGGGGAAGCATTAACATGTCAATATGCCCACAGGATCTAAAATCACTTTCACCAATATTTTTTTTAAAGAATTTTAAGATTAGGGGGCTGGAGAGATGGCTCACTGGTTAAGAGCACTGGCTGCTCTTGCAGAGGACCCAGGTTCAGTTCCCAGCAACTACATGGTGGCTAACAACCATCCATTAACTCTAGTTCCAGGGAATCCGACACACTCTTCTGTGAGCATTGTACAACACAGGAGCACTTACACTCATGCAGGCAATGTACTCATAAAAAAATAAAATAAATCCTTTTATAAAATTTTTTTTTTTTTTTTTTGAGACAGGGTCTCCCTGTAGCCCCAGATGGCCCTGAACTCAGAGATCCACCTACCTCTGCTTTCTGAGTGCTGGGATTAAAGGTGTGTGCCACCATGCCCAGCTCTAAGATTAATTTTTTTATTTATGTATAGATGAATACCACGTTTATGTGGGTGCCTTTAGAGGCAAGAAGGAGGCACTGGATTCCCTGGAGCTGAAGTTACAGGCAATTGTGAGCCACCTGACGTGGGGTGGAAACCAAACTCAGGTCCTCTGAAAAAACAGCAAGTGTTCTTAATGGCTGAGCCATCTCACCAGCCCCTCACCAATCATTTTTTTAATGTCTATTTTTTATTAGAATATTTTTATTATTCCAAAGAGGCAATTTTTAACACATTTTTCCAGAAATAACTTGAAGCAGGTTACATAAAAAAATTTTTTTTAAATGCAATGAAGTTTAAGGGGGGTAAAAACAGGAATAAGAAATTAAGGACCAAAGGATCTGCCTACCTGGGGGTCAACTTTAGTGGAGTAACAAAATGAAAATGAAGGTTTCCATTTGCTTTTTTTTTTTTTTTTTTTTCGGAAAACCCTAACAAGTTTATTGGGCTTGCTAAGAGAGCATGGGGTTTATTTACAGAAGAGTACCCTCCCCCCCATTTACGGCTTCACTGGAAAAGTCCACACTCAAATACAGATCCTGTGACTTCCTGACAGCCGCACAAAATGGCAGAGAGGTGCTTCATGGTGTTCTTGGCTTATATATCCTAGCCCTTCCCTCACATGCAGCTAAGATAGACCATCAACTCCTTGGTGAGCATGGAAGGAGTGTGACTATAGCTTGCTGGCATAATGGTCAGAGGACACTTCCAGGTAATATCACCAATCTTTTTATCAGAAATAAAAATATGATTTCTCAGTGCCTCCCTTTCATTTGACTCACATCTTCGATTTGTGTGTGTGTGTGTGTGTGTGTGTGTGTGTGTGTGTGTGTGTGTGTGTGTGTGTGTATGTATGTATGTTGCCGAGGATGGAACCAAGGACCTTTCACATGTTAGGCAGGTGTTTACCACTCAGTCCTTAGCCATTCACGTTCACTTTGAACTTGGTCAGAAATGAAGGACACTGGGCCAGCAAGATGGCTCAATAGGCAAAAGCGTTTGCTAGAACAGTCTGATGATTTGGGCTGAAGAGCTGGCTCAGCAGTTAAGAGCACTGGCTGCTCTTGTAGAGGTCCTGGGTTCAGTTCCCAGCACCCACGTGGTGAATAATGACCATCTGTAACTCCAGTTACAAGGAATCCAATGCCTTCTTCTGGCCTCCATGGGCATTGCATGCACATGGCACACTTATATACATGCAGGAAAAACACTAATACACATAAAATAAAAATTTTTAAAAATTAAAAATGGAAG
Organism: Nannospalax galili; assembly: GCF_000622305.1. Lineage (NCBI taxonomy): Eukaryota > Metazoa > Chordata > Mammalia > Rodentia > Spalacidae > Nannospalax > Nannospalax galili. Next base: position 1,334,178 of record NW_008358318.1, on the reverse strand, counting down.
ACTGATGACTTAAGTTTAATCCCTGTAGTCCACATGATAGAAGGAGAGAATCAACTCCTGCAAGTTGTCCTCTGATACATGGCACACGCAACTATATACATGTGTACACACACACACACCAATAATTTGTCAAAAAAGGAAGTGATATTAAGCATCCCTAAACTCAAAGAACCCCGTACGCAAGAATATTTTTTAAATGTCTATTTCGTTGGAGCGTAAAGTACAGCACACATATGAAAATGAGTGATGAGGTGGCAGTGGATAATAGCCAGACTACAGCGTAAACAATCTGTACAGCATTTTTCTGTCAACAAGGAACCACTGATGGTTTCTAAGAAAGTAAACAAGATTTCTGCTGAGGTTGGGCATATAGCTTAGTATTACAACACTTGCCCAGCATGCACAAGGACCTAAGTAGAATGACTAGCACAAAGAAAAGCAAAAACAACCCGTTTGTGTGAAGCTCATACATAGCCTAAATACAGAAATGACAATGCTAGAATCATAGGAAGTTACTACAAAAGTCAGAAGGCTATAGATTTGAAAAAATAATCACAGGCCTAAACTGTACGATATTATGCAGCAGGATACAAAGAAATTTATCTTCACATGTTTTCCAGAGAAAGGGCTAAGATCCATGGCTAAATTAAAAGAATTAAGTTGTAGACCATGATTGTATTATGCTACCTTTTATAGTAAGCAGTTATAGTAATTTACTACAATTCCATACATGTACATACAAAAGGATGCAGAAAAGACTGAACACTACTCAAACACAGTGTCTCTGGTTTATTCTAAGATGCCTTTAGTGACATCTGTTAATGGTTTTTATTCCTTAAGGAAAAATGTATGTAACTTTTTTTTTTTTTTGTCTTTTTGAGACAGGGTCTCCTTGTAGCCCCAGCTGTCCTGGAACTCACCATGTAGACCAGGCTGGCTTCGAACTCACAGAGATCTGCCTGCCTCTGCTTCCCGAGTGCTGGGATTAAAGGCGTGCACCACCACTCCCAGCTTGTATGTAACTTTTACAACTAAAAGTGAAATGCAATAATCCAAGCACTGCAGAAGCTGAAGCAGGAAGACCACAGCTCAAGGACAGTTTTGGGCTACATAATGATACATTGCCTTTATGAAATAACAAACCAAATCCAAGGAGAGAACCTCAGAGCCTTGCCTCATGCAGTGCTGGGCATGGGGAGGGAGTAACTGTATATGACAAGGTAACAAACCTGGTAGGATCCACTTCAAAGCTAACATGTTGCCAATCAGAGGATGTGATAACAATCCGTAATAAAGGATCCAGGAGTTTTTGTAGGTAAGTAGCACCATATACCTAAAGAAATGCACAATTAGGCATAATTACTTCTCCACAGACCTAGTACATGCATCATACACAAAATAAATGATACAAACCTTGAAACAGAATGTCATAATTTTACTAGCCAAGCTGTTGCCTCGGAAAAGAGTCTGCATGGAGTCTGCCAACTCTACTTCCTTAGAAAACATGTTCCAAAGCAGCTGGTAGAGCAAATGCCGAGAATCAAACAGAGTAACCAGAACTCGAGCTAGTTCATCCTGGTAATAAAACAAAATTGTATTTGTGTGAACAATTTTGCTTTTTGCTCAGGTAGGACTCTAAAGATGGGCAAAAAGGCAAATCTAAAGTTAATTACCTGTTAAATTGATGTAAACTAACTTGTCATTCCCAAATCTACCTGCATATGTTTGTCTATGATAGATGACTTGGTTTTTTTTTATGTTGTTTTAAGACAGGGTCTCCCTGTAGCCCCAACCGACCTGAAACTCACTATGCAGACCAGGCTTTGAACTCATAGAGATCCACCTACCTCTGTCTCCTGAGTGCTGGGATTAAAGGTGTGCACCACCACAACTGGCTTGATAGATGACTTTTTAAAGCTGTTAACAACTGTTAATGCTAAGGATTAACTGGTAAAAGATGAGCGATCTAGGTTTTACCAGAAGACAGAAAGATTTCAGGATTTGGCTCAAATTACATCATGAAATAAGAGTCCATGTTGATGTGTGGATGCATTTGAACAGATCCCTTTTTGGGGTTTTTTTTTTTTGAGACTGTCTCCCTGTAGCCCCAGCTGGACTAGAACTCACTATGTAGATCTCACATATGATTCACCTGCCTGTGCCTCCTGAGTGCTGGGATTAAAGGTGTGTGCCACTATGCCCAACTATTTTCTTTTTTAAAAAAGAATTTATTTTTTGTGTACAAGTGTATTGCCTGCATGTATGTAAGTGCAAACATATCATGCAATGCCCGTGGAGAACAGAAGAAGGCATCAGATCCCCTAGAACTGGAGTTATCAACAGGACCATGTAGGTGCTGGATTTGAACCTGGGTCTTCTGCAAGAACAGCCAGTGCTCTTAACCACTAAGCCATCTCTCCAGCCCCACAACTATTTTCTAAGAACTGAGGAAACACAATATAGAGAAGGTAGAAAAGCAACAAATGAAAAAATATATAGGATTTTTAAGAAATCAGAAAAGGGAGGAAAGAACGGAAGGAAGGACAGACGGACAGACCTGGCTAGGTAGTCGAAATTCAAAGCTCAGTAAGATTTACATACAACTAAAGAGCAGAAAATGAGGCTACCATTTCTGCTACTTATATGGAAGCCTTTATAATCCCTTATAGTAGTTTCTGATACACTCAAGAAAAATTATCTCATTGTAATTCACTGTGAAACCCCAGGCTGAGAGAATACAGACAGAAACGAGGTAAACGTAAAAAGATCTCTCAACTCTCAAACAGTGATAAAGGCCAGGTGGAGAGAAGATCAAACTCAAGGCCAGAATGAGTTGCAAATGGGGTTTCCAAACCAGCAATGGCTACATAGGAAAAAAACAGGGGTGGGAGGTTAGGGGAAAATTGGAGATGTTTATGGTCAAAATACATTGCTAACATGTATGAAAATGTCAAAAAAAATATCCTATTAAACAGTGATTTAAATAATTTGATATAAAACTCAAATAATTTATTGTAGGAATATAAAATTAAAGGTTCTGGGACTTAATGGAGTTGTGTTTTCTTGTGCTAAGGATCAAGTACAGGAACTCATGCATGCTAGGTAACTACCATTGGACTACATCTCCAAGCTCTAATTCTTTAGTAAGAAAATTGTGGAATTATTTGTACTGTTCTAATTACAAGTGAATGTTAAAAAAAATTGAGAATATTTATTTATGAAACATTTGAAGATTTATGAACTAATTTCATGTTTAAAGAAGATTGTAATAGCTAAGGAGTGTTGGCTACTCAATGAGCATAAAATTTCAATTATAAGCCAGATATAGAAATGCATGCCTGTAATCCCAGGACTTGGGAGACAAAAGCAGAGGCAGGAAGATGGCTGCCAAGCTTGAGGCCAGCCTGGTCTACACAGCAAGTTCCAGGCCAGCAAAGACAAGTCTCTGTTCCTACCACCACCCCTCCAAAAAAACAAAATAAAATATAATTCAGTTACATAAAGTAAATAATTTCTAGAGAACAGCTGTGCAATACTATGCTGACAAAAAGAAATAAAACACTGTACTTAAAACTGTTAAGGCCTGGTGCGATGGCACACACCTTTAATTACCCAACACTCAGAAGGCAGAGGAAGGCGGAGTCTGTGAGTTTGAGAGAACTAGATCATTCCAGGCAAGCCAGGGCTACCACAGTGAGACCCTGTCTCCTGTCTCACCGCCCCAAAAAGGTTCGTTAAGAGAATAGAGCTCATGTTAAATAGTCTTACTAAAATCAAATTGAATCAAATCAAAATAATCATAGAAGCATTTTAGGCAGCAGCAGTAAAGATGCTCTAAGGCATCTTAATGTGCACATCTGAGGAACATAAAGGGGTTTGGTGCTGCTTTGGTTTGGTGAATGAGAAAAAAAAACAGCATCAGAGGAAAGCATAGATGAGGCCAGGCCCAGATTAGGTAAAGTATTATAAGTCAGGGTAAAGAATGTGAATTTTAAGTATAAGAAACATGATCCTATAGCTTTGGGGGAACGGGGGTTTATATATCTATTTTTAATTGGTGTGCATCTGTGTGTGTGTGTGAGTACATATGTATGTATGTATGGGGGAGAGGCCAGAAGGTGGTGTCAGATCTCTTGGAACTAGAGTGAACAGGCATTTCTGGGTTGCCTGAAGTAGGTACTGAGATTTGAACTCATCCTCTGATAGAGCAGTGGGCAGTCTTTATCACTGAGTCATCTCTCCAGCCTCTCCCACAGCTTTTGTTTTGTTTTTGTTATTTTTTGTTTGTTTGTAGACCCAGCTGGCCTGTAAGCCAGGTTACCCTTGATCTCACAGAGATCCATCTGCCTCTGGCCACCCAAATCCCTAGGCACAAAGGTGTGTGCCACCATGTCTGGCACCTACAGCTTTTAAGCAAAAATAAATCTATAGGCATTACAGATTACCTTATTAGTTAGAAGTTACTATTATTAAAGTCTCTTTTGGTAAAATAAATCAAATGGCTTTTCAAAATGGAAAAGAACAAGTCTTCAAAGTTTTAGCATACATTAAGGATGGGCTGGGCGTGGTGGAGAATGCCTTTAATCCTAGCAGAGGCAGTAGGATCTCTGGAAGTTCAAGGCCAGTCTGGTCTACATAGTGAGTTTCAGACCAGCTGGGGCTACAGGGAGACCCTGTCTTAAAAAGAACCCCCCCCCCAAAAAGAATGATGTAGTTTTATGGACTAAAGGTAAAAAACTTATCTAGCATATATGGGGCCCTGCGAACAATACCCAATACCACAGAGTTAAGAGAATGTTTTGGCTTCGGGATATTCTTTTTGTTGTTGTTGTTAAATTAAGAGAAAGGACAAATAGCCATATATGTCAGGAGTATTTTGTTGGTGTGTTTTTTGTTTTTTTTTTCAGACAAGAGTCTCATATAATCTAAGCTGGTCTTGAACTTGCTATTAGCCAAGGATGATCTTCGGCTCCTGATCCTCTTGCTTCCACCTCCTAAATGCTAGGATTACAAATCTGCACCACACCAGCATTTCTGCAGTAAGTAAAATAATACAACAATTTGAAAGGCAAGAATTTTTCGTTGCGGTGGAATGAGATAGAATACTAGTCAGGGGTAGGAGTACCAATCACTTCGAGTTGAAAACTAAATAGTAGTAGTTTAATGGCTCAAGATGATGAACTTTTATTTTTTGAGACAGTGTCTCATACAGCCTAGGCTGGCCTCAAACTCACTGTATATCCAAGGAAGACCCAGAACTGCTGATCTTCCTGCCTCCAACTTCCAAGAGCTGAGATTAGAGGCATGAACCATCACCATACAGGGTTTTATGTGGTGCTGGGACAACTACCAACTAGATACATCTTCAGCTCTAAATATGACATTTTTTTCTAGTTCTTTTTTTGTCTTTTTGAAGCAAGGTCTCTCTGTAGCCCCAGCTGTCCTGGAACTCACTATATAGACCAGGCTGGCCTTGAACTCACAGAGATCCACCTGCCTCTGCCTCCCAAGTGCTGGGACTACAGGCATGCACCACGCAGTTCTAGTTATTAAATTTTATGAATTCATCCAATAAATATAAGCAAACTTATTTTGAAGCATTTGCTATGTGCCAGGCATTCTTCTTTTTCAATAAATTACTAGTAATTCTACTTTCTCAATAAACTTACCCACTGAGAACAAGGGACCACATTAGCCAAAGCCATAGCTATGGGGAGCTCTCCCTGATCCCCCATCATTGTGACCAATTCCACGAGTCTCTCAAACCGATCTGCCAACACGGTTTCAGCAAGTGTATCAAATTCTGTTCCTTGTTGAAGGATTTTTGTCAAAACTTCCATAAATGTAGCTCTTGTCTGGAGATCCTTGTGATAACCTAAGCCTGATTAGACAGACAGATGCAAATTATTGCTATAGTTAATTTTATTTTGCATGTTGTGTCAATGCTCTAGGTTTTATACTTCTTTTCGTTGTTATTGTATTTTGGTTTGTTTTTGTTTTTGAGACAAGGTCTCACTATGTAGCCCTGAGTTGGCCTGGAAACCATGTAGACCACTCTGGCCTCAAACTCAGAGATCTGCCTGCCTCTGCCTTCCAAGTGCTGAGATTTAAAGGCGTGCCACACCACGCCTGGCCAGTTTTATACTTCTATATGTAGCTTTCATTGGATCTCACCTATGGAGTGCATGAGTCCACTGTCCACATTAGCATTGAGTAAGTTTGACATTGCAAGGACTGTACAGTGCCTCAGGGATGCCAGCCTCCGAGACATGCCACGTTTCCTGCCACCTGTTTGCGCATTTTCATCTTCAACTTCACTACAGTCATTCAAAAGGTTCATAAATAATGTGAAGTACCTGGGAAATACAAAGATGGACCCTTATACAGTGAAGGCCACACCAACCAGAAAGCTAACCACATAATCTGAAATAATTACGTAAGTATCACATGAGTGGCCATGGTAATCTGCTTCTCTAGTCTTGGCGTAAGAAGTCAGCATGGCTCATTATCAAGTTGCTGTGATTAATATGACTTTATTCTAACAAAATGTAATACTCATTTCATGATGTAAGTGTGAAAGAGATATAATGTTTCCTGCCATGTGTCACTTTTAATAAATATTAAAATTTGTGGTCAAAATAATTTGGACATGGAGCTGAAGAGATAGCTCAGTGCTTAAGAGCACTGGCTGCTCTTGCAGAGGACCCAAGTTCAGTTCCCAGCACCCGTACAGCAGCTAACAACCAACCATAATTCCAGTTCCAGGGAATCTGTTGCCCTCTTCTGGTCTCCTCGGGTAATGCATGACATGGGTGTACTTAACATACATGCAGGCAGAACACTCATACAAATAAAAATAAATTTAAAAGAATAATTTTAAAAAAGTTTAGGCAATGTCATTTTAAATGACTTAACATTTCCTTTACAAGGAAAATCTAGATTTACAAGGAAAATCCAATGATCACAATATTTTCCTTAAAAAACACAATGAGAATTATGTTCCTATTTGAGGCCTGTCGTGAATACTACTTCACAAGTTAGGCATGTTTTATGACAGCAGTCAATGGCCATAATACAAAAGCAATTAGAACTACTTTCTAAATACAATAGTTTGATACTTTGGTTACACTGGAAGGGAGGAACATTTATTGCTTTTTGGTTTGCATTTTTGTTGGTTGAAATTTACTTAAGAAATAACTGTGATTTGGCTTCCATCAATTCCACACCATCTCCTTCTTCAGGCTGCAGTGGAAGACCAGCGAGGAGTGAAACTACTGCTTCCATGCTTGCCTGGTCCAGATCTCTAAAGAAAAATAATTTAGAGACTATGAGCCTTTCAGACATAAAGTTTAGGAGCCATCTATTTCATTAAATAAATTATTAGCACAACCTAAGTATTTTTAGTAAATCTGCAAAGCTCAGAATACAAAAAAATATTTCAAATTGATTGGAAGATGATAAAAAAACTCTCTGCAAAGTAATCTTAAATATAAAGTCTATCTTAAATCAAAAGTGTGGGACTAGGGATGTAGCCCAGTGGCAGAATGCCTACTTAGCATTCACACATCTTGAGTTCAATCCTCAGCATCACAAAACAGAAAAATTCTAAAAACCAACCAACCAATCAAACAAATGTATGTACTACTGGGTTGGAGAGATGGCTCAGCAGTTAACAGCATTGGTTATTCTTACAGAGGACCCAGGTTCAGCACCCACATGGGGTTAATACCATCTGCAACTTGAGTTCCAGGGGGATCCAATACTTTCTTCTGACCTCCATGGGCATTACATGACATAGGTGCATCTATATACATGAAAGCAATATACTCATACACATAAAATAAAAGTAATAAAGTATTTTTTAAAAAGTATGTACTATCGGGGCTGGAGAGATAGCTCAGCAGTTAAGGGCACTGACTGCTCTTGCAGAGCACCCAGGTTCAATTCCCAGCACCCACATGGTGGCTACAAGCCGTCCTTAACTCCAGTTCCAGGGGAATCTGAAGCCCTGTTCTGACCTCCACAGCACTGCACGACATGGGTACACTCACATACATGCAGGCAATACACTCATACACATATAATAAATAAATAAATAAATTTTTTTGTTATTGTCTTCTTTTTTTGAGACAGGGTCTCCTTGTAGCCCCAGCTGTCCTGGAACTCACTATGTAGACCAGGCTGTCCTGGAACTCACTATGTAGACTCACAAAGATCTTCCTGCCTCTGCCTCCCAAGTGCTAGGATTAAAGGCGTGCACCACCAGGCCCAGCCAAGTAAAATATTTTTTTAAAAAAATATGTACTATCAAACTATACTAGGTCAAACAAACATATACACAGTTATCAAGTGGTTCATAGTTATCAACATTTTTTTTTTTTTGGTCTTTTTGAGACAGGGTCTCCCTGTAGCTCCAGCTGTCCTGGAACTATGTAGACCAGGCTGCCTTGAACTCACAGAGATCCGCCTGCCTCTGCCTCCCGAGTGCTGGGATTAAAGGCATGCATCACCATGCCAGGCAGTTATCAATTTCTTATATGTATCAATAAGTATCTATCACTAAAGCAGACCTAAACAATTATGTCATAGACTCTAAAGAATTAAGTTTCTTAATCAATACCTTTATCTAATCATAAAATAATACTAATGCTTCTTTCTCAATAACCATTAGACCATTCTTCCTAAGCTGACACTATTAACTTTCCAAACACTCAGGTGGATCTCTATGAGTTCAAAGTGAGTCTGGTCTACATAGTGAGTTCCAGGCTAACTGGAGGCTGAAGGGAGACCCTGTCTCAAAAAAAATGTACCTTTATATATTTCAAATGCAAAAGTTTGGCATCTACAAAACAATTTAAACACAATGTACTATGTATGTGTATTGGCTATACTGTAGTTTTAATGACTAGTGTAAAACATGTTAGTACTTAAAAGCCATTTTCCATTTTTACTTACCTTGTAAGACATTTTACATCATCATCTGCTGCTTGGTTTGATGTTCCCATAACCCAGTCTGTTAGGTATTCTACCATCTTATTCCTACAGAATGATGAAAAGAAGGAAAATACCAAACAAATTTTTAACAATTTCTCCCCACACACCATTATTGCTTGTTTATATGTATGTTTGTTTGGAAAAGAAGTTTACTGTTTACCCCAGGCTGGCCTTAGCCTCCTGACTGCTGAGACTATAGACATCATCAACATACCCTGATTTTTTTGATAGTGAAAATAGTCAAATAACTCAATATGATAATTTTATAAAAGAGATAATGCTGTCACAGTCAGAGGGGCACAAGGAAATATAATTTTTCTTTTTGGTCTTTTTTTGAGATAGGGTCTCCTGGTAGCCCCAGCTGGCCTGGAACTCACTATGTGGACCAGCTGGCCTCAAACTCACAGAGATCTGCCTGCCTCAGCCTCCCAAGTGCTGGGATTAAAGGTGTGCACCACCACACCTGGCCAAGGAAATATAATTATGATGCTGGTCCTTCGCACTGGCCCTTTGCTACAATACAATGTGGAAATAGAATAAACTGTTATTGCAAATAGATCATAGTTCTTAAAAAGGGAGGATTAAAAAGAAAAAGAAAAGAAAAGAAAATCAGAAAGATGTCCATGGTTGCAGAGCTTTGGGAAATTTGTTAAGATACTCAGAGAAAAGTAAGTACGTGTAATACTCTTTACCCTCCTTCCTTTTCCCCCATATAACCAAGCCCTACTATTTTTTTGTACTCCATTTAGGTAATATTTACATGACCCTACTTTGTTCTTTTATGAACTCACCTGAATTTCATCTCCTGACAAAATGAGAGGTCATCTCTCCTTGCCATCATTACTTCAACTAACTGACACAACTTCGTTTTTATCTGAATTGCATGGACCATATTCCCAAGCACACGAACATATCTAATTAAGCAGAGAAACATTAAAAAAAAAGATCAGAGACACACAAAAGATGAGATATTCCAAATGCTTTGATCTTTAAAAAATATAACTTTAAATATGCTTAATATTTCAATTTTGTTTAGTTGAACACATACAACTGTGATTACTGTATTGTTACACCCTATATTGGGTATAGTAAAGAAAGGCAAATTATGTCTTCAGTAACTCCCAGTAACAATGCATAACAGGTCTCACCTCTTTTTTGTTAAAAAAAAGTTTTTCTATTTATTTTTATTTATGTACGAGTGTTATGCCTGCATATATGTAAATACACCTGGGTTGCATAGTGCCTGCAGAGGACAGAAGAGGGTGTTGGATCTCCTGAAACTGGAGTTTTGGATGGTTGTTAGCTGCCATATGGGAAGGCCCAAAGCTGGGTCTTCTGCAAGCAGAGTCAGTGCTCTTAACCACTGAGCCATCTCTCTAGCACTGAGGTCACACCTCTTATAATACATCTCTGCTACATTTCAGAAGCAGAATGCTTACCTGACCAGATTTAACATCATTGTTTCAATGCTAGCTTGTCCTAGATGTTCAGAGCTGCCTTCAGTATGATTATCTAGTAGGTTCTTCATTATAGCTATGGTTTGCTCTACAAATTGGGTATTGGTGTCAGTCAATAAAACCTGTACAAAAGACAAAACACATTAATGATATGCCATCACTGAACAGAAAACAGATCATAGAACAATGAAACTGACTGACTTGCATATCACATTCAGGCATTAAACATTACCACAGGCATATATTTACAGAGACACACAGATACACACAGACATTATCACCTATATCCAAGACTCACAGATCCATGCATACCCGGAGACCTGGGTTCTTTACAAGCAACCTGATTCCTGATTCCTATACTAAGTGATGCCTTTTTTTTCTATAATTATTTGACTTTTTTTTTTTAAATGTGAACGAATATCATACCAGTATCTAATATAAATAATCTGAAAAAAAGAGGCTTCATTTATTTCAAATATGTCATTCTATTTACAGAGAAGGGTGAAAAACAAAGCAGAGAACACTTCACCTGTCCTTGAGAGTCAAAAAACTTGCTGATGGTATTCTTCAATTTGTTAAACAGCATTGGATACAGAGCAGGACTCAATTCCAGACCGACCAGATCCTTAACATTGGTCCGTATCTGAAGCCCCACTTTCTCATGGTTACACACCATTAAGGACAAAAGCCGATCCATAAATTTGCTGACAGGTGTATCAGGATTCCCCTCTGAGGACATCACTGAAATCATGGAACCTTTACGCTCACTAACAGGGCCCATGGGTGGACTGTAGGTCGCCAGGCCAGAGCTGCTTCTCTGTTGCAGGCACACTCCCCCAAGGGCACAAAGGAAGCCAGTCATGTTGATCCATTCCTGCAGGGAGTCTGTGTCAGACAAGTCTATGGATCCACCTCCACTCACGTGGGACATCCGTCTCTTAACAATGGTCTTATGAAGACTTTCAGTGGCCTACACACAAAATTTTTGTGAAAAGCATGAATTTAACATAAAGTGCATAATGACTAACAAATTACTCTTCATTTCTCCTAGTATGAAAAGTGCTGCCAGGCGTGGCACACGCCTTTAATCTCAGCACTTGGGAGGCAGAGGCCATGGATCTCTGTGAGTTCAAGTCCAGCCTGGTCTACAGAGCAAGTTCCAGGCCAGCTGGGGCTACAGGAAGATCCTGTCTTGAAAAGACCAAATAAATAAATAACTAAATAAATAAGCATTCAGGAGGCAGAGGCAGGCGGATCTCTGTAAGTTCAAGGCCGCCGGCCTGGTCTATATAGGGAGTTACAGGACAGCTGGGGCTACAGGGAGACCTGTCTCAAAAAGAGCCCCCCCCCAAAAAAACAATTGTTCCCTCCAAAAAAAAACTTGCATTCTAAGGCTGCATTGCTTCCTTAAAACAACTTTTCTTGCTCTAATTAACCAAGACAGGAAAAAAGCAATGAGAGAATAATTTCCTCTCAAATACCTGATAATGAGAGAGGTATGGGTGGTAAATCAAATATACAAATAGCAATTAATTGTTAATTTCTGGGGTAATTCGTGATAAAGGATAAAAGTTGATGAATGAAATGTTAGACTTGATAATAGCTGAATGAAACATCCAAAGATTAAATTGCATTTAACCACAGATGGGCACAATCTTCTGCCCACCAGATCCTTTAATTAGAGTATCTAACGAAAGAGCAGAATGAGTCACATGTGGTGACACATGCCTGTAAGGCCGGCATTTGGGAAGCTAAAGCAGGAGGATCACAGCAAGTCCAAAGCTGGTCTTCATGGCAAGTTCCAGGCCAGCCAAAGCCATAGAATGAAAATCTTGAGTAAAAATAAGTAAGTAAATAAATAAATAGAATATAAGAATAGCTTGAGATTTATTTCTGTCTGTATCTGTTATACTTTTCCTGAAAATTCTGTAAAATACTTCAATGAAGCCAAAAAGAACAAGAAAGGAAGTAAATGAATGGTATCTAATATAAGTGGTTTCTAGCAGGATTGTCCAATATTTCTGCAATGATAGCAGAAATACTACATCTCTACTTTCCTACACAGTGACTAAGTGCTAAGCTGTGGCTTCTGTATGACTGAGGGAGTGAATTTAATTATGTTTAATCTTAATTGCTTAAATTTCATATTCCAATATGCACATGTAGCTTATAACGTCCCAAAAGATAGTTAAGTGAGGCAGCAGATCAATAAACACACAAATATCAATTGAACAAACTCACCTGGCCATCTTCCATTTTGGCTTTTGGATAGTTAAGAATTAGTTTTGTAGCTTGTTCCCATTTTGCATGTGTATCTTCCCAAGCCTAAAATGAAGGCAATTATCACTTGAAAGCAAATTTCGGTCAGAAGCCGAAAGTAATAAACGACTGCCAGGTTTCACATATAATATCCTACTTGTAATATGCACATATTTTAGATATGTTTCAAAAGCTGTTCCTGATCACACAAGATAACAGGAGGCTTTTAACATTGAGGACGGGGGTCTGAGAGAGGTATTGCTGCTACGGCATACCTCAGTGTTTCCTGCAGTGGGATGCTCAATGCGCCTTAGCAGTGCCATCACTCTTTTCTGAAGTGCTGCTCTCCCTAAGCAAAGACAACCGCAAATCAAGTTAGAATGCTAAGAGCCCTCTTGCCAAGGAGGAACCAAAGAAGCCCCACCCAAAGGACAGAGTAGAAGGAATGGAACAAATGATGCAAATGATAAAGCTGAACACTTTCTCCCACCAACCTCCTAAGAGCATTTATCTTTACGACCATATGTCCACAGCATAAAACAGCCATTTCCCCACATACATTTACCCAAAATATATGCCAATGTGTTTAAAACCTCACCATTTACAATTCAAGCAGAGTAATTTACATAATCTATAATGAACAGTAATTTACATACCAGTTATTTACACCACATTAGAAGTTCAGTGTGGCTGGGTGTAGTGGCACAAACCTTTAGTCCTAGCACTTGGGAGGTAGAGGCAGGTGGATCCCTGCAAGTTGAGTTCAAGGCCAGCACGGTCTACACAGTGAGTTCCAGGCTAGCTGGTGCTACAGGGAGACCCTGTCTCAAAAACACCGAAAAAAAAGAAAAGAAAAAGAAAATTCAATGTGACAGGAGCTGGTTCAGTGGTTGAGAGCACTGGCTATTCTTGCAGATGATGAGGGTTCGATGCCTAGCACTCACATGAAGGCTAACAACAATTCATAAGACACCCTCTTCTGACCTCTGCGGTCATTGCACAGCACAGGTTCGCTTACATACACTCAGGCAAAACACTCATACACATAAAATAAATTTTTTTGGTCTTTTTTTGAGACAGGGTTTCCCTGTAGCCCCAGCTGGCCTAGAACTCACTATGTAGACCAGGCTGGCCTTGAACTCACAGAGATCCACCTGCCTCTGCCTCCCGAATGCTGGGATTAAAGGTGTGTGCCACTACGCCCAGCCATAATAAATTTTTTTTAAGTTTTTTATTTTATGTGTATGAGTATATTGTCTGCATGTATGTGAGTGCACCTGTGTTGTGCAATGCTGTAGAGGTCGGAAGAGGGCATCGGATTCCCCTGGAACTGGAGTTAAAGACGGTTAGTAGCTGCCATGTGGGTGCTGGGAATTGAACCTGGGTCCTCTGCAAGAGCAGTCAGTGCTCTTAACCATTGAATCATCTCTCCAGCCCCCCAATAAAATATTTTTAAAAATTCAGTATGAGATAAACAATTTCAAATGCTACTGGATTTCACTCTACTTTGGTCAGAAAAGGATTTCAAGTACGCAGTTTGAATTAGTCTTGGAAACCTACAAACCATAAACTTTTAAATAAATTCCTACATTTTAAAAATAATCAGATGTCATGTCAAAGCGGACTGAGGTTTTGTGCTTTTTGTTTTTAAAACACATTTACCTGTTGACATCATATTGCTGACAGAGGCAAATTCCATGAATGTGTTATAATTAGGCAAGAAGTTGTGCACTGAAACTTCATCTACCCCACACCGGATATCCGCTTCCTCACAGAGGTGGCGAAAACAGGACATAGCAACCAGAACAGCTTCGGTGTCTGGGCTCCACAGAAACATGTACAAGGCCACTTCTAGCTTGGTCTGGGCTTGTCGGCATATTGGCGGGGTTCCACTGCACCCTGCTGCACTATCCTGGGAGGAAGGAGTGGAAAGCATATATCTGCAACTTAGGTAACTTTATTTACAAAACTCAAGAATGCAATAAACCTTGAGCTATACATGCCAGCACACAAAACTCCGACAAATGTTCCTCTTTAATCCTAAGAATTTTTCCTGATGTACTTTATTCTAAATGAGATTATCTGACCCAACATAATGCATAATTATGTTGAATTTCAAATCAAATAGGTTATTATCTTTAAATTCTAGAAATGCAAATTAAGTCTAGCATGGGTATAAAAAAGACTACAACAGAGAATCTACTGTAGCAAAAAATACAATTCACTGAGTCAGCTTTATAAATGGCAAAAGAAAAAGAAGTAACAGGAAATACTACTTTCTAGAGGAAAGAAATAAATACAAGGCAGCACTGATTGAAATAATGACATGGGAACTGAACCCTGCAACAGAAGACACACTCGAATCTGAATTTGATATTCCCCAAATATAAAATGGAGAAACTCATAAAGCAAACACAAATTCTGCAGGCAAAGCATATGCTACTACTAACATGACTATGTTAAATCAACACACTATATGTTTTAAGTTTTATTTATTTTTATTTTATATGTATGAATGTTATGCCTGCATGTGTGTAAGTGCATCTATGTCATGCAGTGCCCATGGGGACAGGAGAGGGTGTTGGATCCCCTGGAACGGGAGTTATGTCAGGCAGTAACTGCTAAGCCACCTCTCCAGCCCCTCAATATGCTACATTAAAAATGAAGGATAGAGGGCTGGAGAGATGGCTCAGTGGTTAAGAGCACTGGCTACTCTTGCAGAGGACCAGGATTCATTTCCCAGCACCCACATGGCAGCTAATAATGGTCCATAACTCCAGTTTTAGGGTCTCTTCTGATCTCTGTGGGCAATGAATGTGTGGGTATACTTACATACAAGAATGTGGAATACTTATACATAAAATAATAAATTGAAAAAATAAGGCTAGAAAGGTTATGCCTGGATAAAAAATTCTATAATAATTTCATACTTTTGCTCATACTATGTTTTATAGTCAACAGAAGTGATATACAGAAGTAAGTATCTTACTGAGCATAATTACACACCTATAATCTCAACACTTGAGACTGAGAGGAGGAGGCTGGAGGACTGAGTTAGCCTGGGCTACACGAGACACAGTTACAAAAAAACTTTTAAACTGCCAAGCATTGTGGCACACGCCTATAATCCCAGCACTTGAGAAGCTGAAGCAAGGGGATTGTTGTGAGTTCAAGGTTAGCCTGAGCTACAGAGTACCAAGCCAGTCAGGACTACAAAGCAAGACTGAATACATATATTATGTATTAAGAATCTACCCTGGGTTCCACAGAAAACAGCAAAGCAGCTTTTAACTAATATGCTAAATCATCTAGTTGAAATTTAGTGATGTTCACTCAGAAAAACAGAACACAAATGATGATTCAGGGAAGTTACAGAAGTTACCATGGAGGAATTTCCTTTTCCTTTCCGCAGAGATGTTCCAGAAGTGCAGGTACGTAGTATTTCTTCATGATCCATGGACATCTGAGTCGTATTTCCACTAGCAGGAACATCACATCCTACTCCATAAAGGAAGAGAAGGTGACAGGAGCTTCTATCTGCCTGCTAGAGAAAAGAAGTAAGTTCTACTGAAGCACTGACAATCAAAAGGAAAAAGCACTTAATATGAACTGCCTTTCTGCTGAAGGCCACCCTAGAAAACCACTCCTCAGTTCCTATGCTTCACCTTAAGAAACAGCTGTAAGAAACCCATTGGGGGTAGGGGGTGGGGAGATGGCTCAGCGATTAAAAGCACTGGCTGCTCTTGTAGAGGACCCAGGGTTCAATTCCTAGCACCCACATGGTGGTTAGCAATCGTCCATAACTCCAGTTCCAAGGGGTCCAATGCCCTCTTCTGACCTCTGCTGGCATTACATGACACGGGTGCACACACATTCAGGCAATACACTCATACCATAAAAAGTAAAAGTAGCCAGGCGTGGTGGCACACACCTTTAATCCCAGCACTTGGGAGGCA
>NW_008358318.1:1296721-1310879 GCF_000622305.1 Nannospalax galili | reverse complement strand
TGTAGCTGTCCTTCCACTGAAGTTGTCTTTTTTCTTTTTTCAATATATTTGTTTGAATTTTTGTGCATTTCAAACATCTTAATCATATTTAGACTCCCCTATCTGCACCCTAACCCCCATCACCAGATTTCATACATTCTGTCATATATGTTAAGCCTATCCAGTCAAACATTTAAGTATTTGTGCCCAGATGTCCCTTGGTGCAAGTTCATCCACTGGAGTCTAGTCAGTCTATCCAGTCACTCCCTTAAAGGAACTCAACTCTCCCTTACCCAGCAGTAACCCATTGCCAATAGTTCCTTAGCTAAGGTTGGGGCCTGCTGCCCATGTCCCCAGTTCTATGCTGTTTTTTTTTTTTTGTCTGATTGAATCAGTATGGGTCTTGTGCATGCTGTCACCATTGCTGCAAGTTCATATGAGCAAGTCCCCAGAGGCCTGAAGGCCTCTGTTTCTTTAAGTTCATGCACCAACCCTGGCTCTTACAATCTCTTTGACCCCTCTTCCACAATGGTCCCTGAGTCATGGGCTAGCGAGGTTTAATATAGGAGTCCTATACAAAAACAAAAGGATTTCTCAAAGCTGTGACTTTTAGGACTGGATGAAAAAAAAAAAAAAAAAAAACCTCATTAAATCAAGTATTCTTTAAACTATGACATGGGGCTGGAGAGATGGCTCAGCGATTAAGAGCACTGACTGCTCTTGCAGAGGACCCGGGTTCAATTCCCAGCACCCACAAGGCGGCTATGAACCATCCTTAACTCCAGCTCCA
The DNA here is from genome assembly GCF_000622305.1 of Nannospalax galili. Classification (NCBI taxonomy): domain Eukaryota; kingdom Metazoa; phylum Chordata; class Mammalia; order Rodentia; family Spalacidae; genus Nannospalax; species Nannospalax galili. Next base: position 1,310,110 of record NW_008358318.1, on the reverse strand, counting down.
GGGGAATCCGAAGCCTTCTTCTGACCTCTGCAGCACTGCACGACACGGGTGCACTCACATACATACAGGAGATACACTCATACACATAAAATTTAAAAAAAAAAACAAAAAACTATGACATAATTAAAAACTTTTAAAAAGAAACATGGGGCTCTTTCCTACTCCCCACAACGTCACCATGTTCTAATAGTTCAGGATCAGAAACTAATTCCAAAAGCAAAAAGACTCCTGATCTTTTTGAAAGATGAAATCATCTCCCAGACCAACAATGTTGGGGTGCTCTACTATTGAGCTATATCCACTGTCCTCATTTGAAACAAGGTCTTAAAACGTAACCCTGGCAGGACTGGAATCCACTATATAGCCCAGGCTAGTCTCAAATTCACTATCCTCCTGCCTGGTCTACACAGTACTAAAATTATAGGTGATATGCCACCATACCCAGGTAAAAGATGAAATCTTTATGAGAAGCATACAAAATAAACCTAGATTGGGAACCTCTTGTCTTTAGCTTTTCAAAAGAAAATTATTCCCTGGACTAGCCTAGCTGAGATCCAGTTTCTATGTATGCACTTAAAAATAAAGAAAAAGCATGTTCTTTGACCTACTGTGAGGCCTCCCCTGTTCATAGGTCTGCCCCAGAGCCCTGTTTAATTAATCCAGAATTATCAACATTCAGATTATATAGCCAAAGCCTTAGAATATTAAATACTGAACTGCCAGGCCTTGTCTTCTGCATTTGTATTTCCCTTAAGACCTCACTGAGGAAGGAACTGAAATAGGATCTAATCTAGCTAGCAAAAAATTCCTTAATTTGTCCCATTACTATTCAAAATATTTTTCCAATTTAAGAAATATCATTGCACTTACCTTATTTTTAAGAAGAAATTTATTCCTGCAGATCAGAATTTCCCGTAACCACTTGAGTATTTCAGTGCTACTAAGCATTTGATGGCTAGTTAATTTCTTACAGATGTAAAAGAGCATTTGTGAACTGTAGTAACATAAAGGTCATTGTTACAAAATCATCAAGAACCTCATACAGATATAATTATACATAAGAATGGCATTCTTTCATAATGGATATAAATTTAGAGAATTTTCCTTATTGGTGGGTTTTAACCAAATGGTAACAGCACCAAAATCAAAGTAAGTATATAGGTTATATTTTAAAAGCAAGTACTTGTAAGTACCCTACTCTCTAAATTTTATCTCAGAATTCCATCCTGGCAGTGGGCATAAGAAGAAACCATAAATCACATGTACAGAAGAGACTGTATGTATGCAAACAAAGTACTCTAGTCTTGAGTCAGGTCTGCAAACCACTGCTTACAGGCTCTATGGCAGCCATACCAGCTTTTATAAATAAAGTTTTAGTAAAATACAGCCATGCCTATTCATTCCCAAGTGATCTATGGCTTCATTCTTGCACCAAAAGTAAAAGTGAGTATTTATGACAAACAGAATGACCTGGGAAGCCTGACCTATTTCTAGCACGTTAGAGAACATGTTTACTGACCGTCTAATATGACAGGCACCAACTATGCACATGTAGCTACTTGAGCACTTTAAATCGAGCACTTTAAATGAGGCATGTTCAAATTGAGATGTACTTTGTTAGACACACTAAAAAATTTAAAGACTTTATGAAAACAAACATAAAATAACTCATTAACAATTCGTATGTTGAAATAATATATATAGAAAGTTAAAAGGTACTATTAAAATTAAACTTATCTGCTTCTTTTATAATGTAGCAACTAAAAATTTTTAATTACTTATGGATCCAATGATTATATCATTACTAAAAGTTTAGGATTTAACTTAGCTGCTAGGTGATTTAGCATAGCCATGCCTACACCCATGTGTAAACTTGAGGTTTACACATTTAAATTATTCTCAATGTGGTCCTTTCATGTTAATGATAATCATTTATTTAACCTCAGAAAATATACAGTGGAATTCTGTGTGTGTGTGTGTTTTGTTGTTGTTATTTTGAGACACTATGTAGCCCTGGCTGGCCTGGAACTGCCTCTGCCTCCCAAGTGCTAGGATTAAAGGCATGAGCCACTATGCCTGGCCTGTATATATATGCATTTTTGTCTTGTAAATATATATCCTTTTTAACTTAATAATTAAAAGCACTCATATTTACAGAAGATTGATGGCATACCATAGTCCCCCTGCTTCTCAGTGCTAGGATTTGAACCCACGTTCTGATGCATGCTAGTCATATGCTGTACCACTGAGCAATACTCAAGCCTAGAAAAATCTCAGTTTTAAAACTAAAAGCTAAGTTACAAAATGTTAACACTTTAGGCTTGTAACTATAAAAGTTTATTAAAAACACCGTTGTAACTACATAGAAGTATGAATCAGAAGATAATACACTGAACAGCAGAACTTGCAGCAGGGTGATAAAAAATTAGTACTTTTTTTGGTCTTTTTGAGACAGGGTCTCCCCATAGCACCAGTTGGCCTGGAACTTGCTTTGTAGAACAGGCTGGCCTTGAACTCAGAGAAATCTGCCTGCCTGTACCTCTCGAGTGCTGGAACTAAAGGTGTGCATCGCGCCTGGCAATTAGCATGATTTTTAAATTTTATTTTCTATATTGTTGTGATAGTCTTACATCTAAAACATTCTAATAATAATTCAAATGAAATACAAAATTATAAGGCCTGGAACTTGCTTTGTAGAACAGGCTGGCCTTGAACTCAGAGAAATCTGCCTGCCTGTACCTCTCGAGTGCTGGAACTAAAGGTGTGCATCGCGCCTGGCAATTAGCATGATTTTTAAATTTTATTTTCTATATTGTTGTGATAGTCTTACATCTAAAACATTCTAATAATAATTCAAATGAAATACAAAATTATAAAATTTCTATATATAAATGAATAAATTTTATGAGATAAATATTATAAAACTAATATTTCAATTAAAGACAAAATTAAAATTTTAAACTGAATTAAAAATTTGAGGTACATATACCTAATCTCCCAAAATGTTTCTACAGGAGCATCAGGATTCCACAAATCAATGCTATCTAACTGATGAAGAACCAGCAAAGCCTGAAATTTAAAAGAGAGAAAATTCATTGAAAAAAGTTTAGAAAAAAATAACACTGGAGTACATCTGTGTTGTGTAATTATGGCACTGAGATAAAAACAAACTTTAAAAATATTTTGTCTTCTCATTACTATTTTCTAACCATGTTATGTGTGTGTATGTATGTGGGTTTGTACATGTGAGTGCAGTGCTGGAGTCCAGTCTGCTGTGAACCACCCAATGCTGGTGTTAGGAATCGAACTCGGGTCTTCTGGAAGAGCAACACTCTTAACCACTGAGCCTTATCTCCAGCCCCTGAAAACAAACTTTTTGAGAACAACCTTGGGAAATAATTCTCTAGAGCACAGCAGACCCAGAATGAAATCATGTCATTCCTATCAATTTTACTCTATGTGACATCCACACAGAAAGCTGTGAATGAATTTGGAGTAATATATAAAAACTGCTTTAAGAAATAAACAACAGCCGTGTGTGGTAGCAAATGCTTTTAGTCCGAGCACTCAGGAGGCAAAGGCAGAAAGATCTCTGTGAGATCAAGGCCAGCCTGGTCTACATTGTAAGCTTCAGGCCAGCTGAGGCTACAGGGAGACCCTGTCTCAAAAACAAACAAAAGAAATAAAATTAATTCATTTAATAATAAAGAATTCTAAGGAAAAAAGTTCATTCCCAAGTAAGAAGGGCTCCTCCAAAATTAACATACACAGCAAAATTAACTTGCATAATGACACACATAATGAAACACTAAGTAGAAATAAATCTGCTTATCACAAATTTTTGACAGAAAAAAAATAATTTCTTCAAATTGACAGATGGGAAAACAAAGCAACTTCAGGTTCTATAATAGCTTATTCATTTAAAACTATTTCAAGAGTATTAACAGGAGTTAAATTATTCATTTTAAATATATAACTACTAAATAAATATGCTATATCATAAATTAAAATCAAAGGTATGAAAGAAAAACATCCTCCTTCCAACCTACTCAAGCTTAACTCTAATTCCACAATGTTTCCTAGTAGCTGACAAATTCTGCTGATCTTTGTTCATTTTTTCAGGCAGTGGTTTCTTTTGTTTTGTTTTTATTTTATTATTTTTTATTTTATGTGCATGAGTGTATTGCCTGCATGCATGTAAGTACACCTGTGTCATGAAATGCCCATGGAGTTCAGAAGAGGGTGTTGGATCCCCTGGAACTGGAGTTCCAGACAGTTGTTAGCTGCCATGTGGGTGCTGGATATCAAACCCAGGTCCTCTACAAGAGCAGCCAGTGCTCTTAACCCCTTAGCCATCTTTTTACCCCATTAGAGGTTCTTAACTCCCCCTATTATTAAAACTTCAATGAGATGCTATTTGGAATAAATGAATGACTTAATTTACAGTTACCATGTCAAAGAAAGACAACAGAAATTAAAATTCAGTTTTATCATTACTGTACAAACACTTGGTATAATTACTGGCACTTCATGTTTTTCAAATGACACAGTCTATATTTTTAATAAGATTTTTTGCTTAATATGAAAGAAAATTAGCCTTTTTTCCATTTCAATGTGATTATAGTCCTTGTCGTGTCCTCTTCTGCTTTAATTTTCCATACAGCCATGTGTCACTTGATTGGGATACTGCCTAAGAAGTGCCTCATGGGTGACTGTCACTATGCCAACATCACAGAGCATCCTGACATCAACTAAGGTGGCTATGGTGTCATTAGACGATAAAATCTGATGGGAAACACCATCCTATTTGTGATCTGTTATTGATAAAAATATCATTATGCAGTCAGTATATGGCAACATATTTCAAGAAAGCTGTAAATGGTCTGCTCATCTGATATTTTCTAAATATTTTCAAATATTACTGATTCCCATAGATTTCAATGGACGTTTAACAGTCCACCAACATGAAATACCATTCTTGTTAAATATTAACCCATTCTCTTATTAGTGAATAATTAAATTTCTACTAATATTCTCCTATTATAAATAAGAGGAATAAGTATCTATGTAGATAGCTTTTTCCTTTTGAGATATATACAGAAGGCAAAAAAACAAAACAAAACAAAAACCCCACATAAGAACCACCTGGATGAAAACAATCAAAATATTTGAACAGATTCTTCCAAAAAGAATGCAGGGAATGTAGCAATTTCTAGGAGGCAGGGCAGTGCACACACAAGCACATGAGTACACAATGGTTGTTAAAAGTTTTCTTAAAGGTTTCAAATACTTCTACCCTGAAGCACACAGGGTATGAGTAGTCGAGCAAGTCTGGAGCTTATAGCTCAATGAAGCTTTTAATCTATGAACCTGAATTACCTGGCACAACACTGCCATGCAGACACCTTTCACACCTTGCCTCCCAGTCACTAGCTCTGTGTAGTAGTCATTGTGATTTCCAGTGCCATCGATTATTTTGCTATTTTGCTTGATTTTAAACTTTTATTACATAAAGGGAGCCAACAGCATGTTTTGCTTGTGTCTGGTTATTTTCTTCTTTTTTTTGGTCTTTTTGAGACAGGGTCTCCCTGTAGCCCCAGCTGTCCTGGAAGTCACTATGTAGACCAGGCTGGCCTTGAACTCACAGAGATCCGCTTGCCTCTGCCTCCCGAGTGGGATTAAAGGCATGCGCCACCACGCCCAGCCCTACACACGTCTTTAAAAAAAAAATTGTTTTGATTTTATGTCTATTGTCTGCCTGTATGTAAGTGCACCTCTGCTGTGCACTACCCACAGAGGTCAGAAGAGGGCATTGGATCCCCTGGAACTGGAGTTATGGATAGTTGTTAGCTGCCATGTGGGTGCTGTGATTTGAACCCAGGTCTTCTGTAAGAACATTCAGTGTTCTTAGCCTCTGAGCCATCATCTCTCCAGCCCCCAGATCTTTCTTTCTTTTCTTTTCTTTTTTTGTCTTTTTGAGACAGGGTCTCCCTGTAGCCCTAGCTGGCCTGGAACTCACTATGTAGACCAGCCTGGCCTAGAACTCACAGAGGTGTGCCTGCCTCTGCCTCCCCAGTGCTGGGATTATTTTCATTCAGTATTATGACTGTGAGATTCATCCAGTTTTAGCAATCATCAGTAGCTCTTTTTTTTTTCATTATTACATAGAATTCAATAGAATGAAATAACAAAAATTATTTATCTATTCTATTGATACATTTAAATGGGTTCTAGTTTAGAACAGATAAAACAAATTATATTACTGACAGCCTTGTATATTTTAGTAAACAGATAAATTCATTTCTATTGGTTCTATATCTAGGAGTGAACTGTTAGGTCCTATTTAGCTTTAACAGACACACACACATTTAAATAAAAATAAAATCCATCTTTAAACTCTACTATACTAGGCTTCTGAGGTTAGTGTTTATATGTCACACTGTTTATCTTTGTACTATCTTCCAGTGTCTTATATCCAAGCTATGTCCCTTGTGAAGACCACATGGTAAGATTTCTGCATTGGCTGGAATTTACCCAAGGGAAATGAAAACATCTGTTCACATCTTAGAATTGTATATAAATGTTCCTAGAAGTTGCATTCAAGTATGTAGACCAGGTCAGCTTCAGACTCAGAGATCTGCCTACCCTTGCTCCCCCTGCCAAGTCCCAGAAATTAAGGCATGCACCACTGCATCTAGAAGAAGCTATATTTCTTTCTTTTTTTTTGTCTTTTTGAGACAAGGTTTCCCTCTAGCCCCCACTGACCTGGAACTCACTATGCAGATCAGGCTGACCTCAGTCTCACAGAGATCCACTTCCCTCTGCCCTTTGAGTGCTGGAATTAAAAGCATGAGCCACCACACCCAGCTAGAAGCTATATTTCTTTTTAAAAATATTTTATTCAGCCAGGTGCACGCCTTTAGTTCCAGCACTCGAGAGGCAGAGGCAGGCGGATCTCTGTGAGTTCAAGGCCAGCCTGGTCTACATAGTGAGTTCCAGGACAGCTGGAGCTACAGGGAGACCCTGTCTCAGAAAGATTTAAAAAAAAAAAATTAGTCGTTATTTTTATTTTATGTGTATGAGTGTATTGCCTGGATATGTGTAAGGGCACCAGTGTCATGGATGCCTGTGGAGGCCAAAGGAAGGTATCAGATCCCATGGAGTTACAGACAGTTGGTAGCTGCAAAAGGTACTAGGAACTAAACTCTAATCTTCTGAAAGGGTAGCAAGCACTCTTTTGCTAGATCATGTCTCCAATCCACCATGTCTATTCTTATTACTAAATAGTACAGAGGATAATTCAGAGCTGTATTTTTGGTATTTTAAGAGCCAAAAGCAGAAACATAAATGTCCATCAACAGAGAAACAAACTGTGTCATACTCATATAGTAGGACACTAAAAATAAAACAATATACAAAATAATACAGCTACAGCAATTATGCTGAATCAAAAATATAAACAAAATGTAAACTGTGATTTCATTTATATAAAATACAAACTAATCTGCAGTAACAGAAAGCAGATCAGAGGTTACAAAGGAGGCAAGGGCAGACAAGGGCAAGAAGAGACAGGAATGGCAAAGGAGTACAAGATTAAATTACAGCAACAATGGATGTGTTTATCTATGAACAATCAATGGAATATCATTAACAATCAGCAAAAAGGAGCTAACACATATGCAACAACACACATGAATCTAAAAAAAACCCACTTCCTCAGTAAAAAAATTATAATAAGGTGGCATTCACTGAATTCTACTCATGAATTTCAACTTTCTACAACATAGTGACAAAACCAGACCAATGATTGTGTAGAACCAGAGGCGGAGTATTAAGTGCAAAATGGGAACTTTTGGGAGTGAATAGAAATATTTTAAATTGTATCATATGGAAACTGTACTAATTTTACTTAAATTGAAAATGTAAGCCAGGCATGGTGGCACACCCCTTTTAATCCCAGCACTCTGGAGGCAGAGGTAGGTAGATCTCTGTGAGTTCAAGCCCAGCCTGGTCTACATAGTGAGTTCCAGGACAGCTGGAGCTACAGAGAGACCCTGTCTCAAAAAGACCGAAAAAAGGGCCGGGTGTGGTGGCGCATGCCGTTAATCCCAGCACTCTGGAGGCAGAGGCAGGCAGATCTCTGTGAATTCAAGGCCAGCCTGGTCTACATAGTAAGTTCCAGGACAGCTGGGGCTACAGGGAGACCCTGTCTCAAGAAGACCTCCCCCGCTAAAAAAAGTCAACTTTGTTCACACAATAATTAAAAACAGATAATAAATATCAGCAAGGATGCAGAAGTACCACTCATTCATTGCTAGTAGAAATGAAAAATAATGCAGTCGCTTCAGCAGCATTATTTATAGTAGGCTCAAATATAAGCAGACCCCAAAAGTCTATCAATTGATGAATAGATGAACAAAATCAATATCCACACAATCAAGTATTTGGCAGTAAAATGGGATACAGTACTGATTCATGCAACAATATGAATAAACCTTGAAAAATCTTAAGTAACCAAATGTAAAAGGTAACATACACCTCCATTTACATAAAATGGCTAAAAATCAGCAAATCCAGAGAGATAGGTAACAGACTAACATAGGTAACTAACTAACCTAGAGATAGGTAACAAGGGAAGGAGGAGGACAGTGGAACAAAGGGAGACTTCTTTTTAGGGTGATAAAAATGTTTGGGTGTTAGTGGCGACAACTGCACAATTAACATGGTTATACTAAAGTCACTGAAATATACACTTTCAAATGATGACATTTATGGTATGTGAGTTGTCTGAATCTTAAGATGAAGACATTAAAAAACTCAGGTACTGGGAGATGGCTCCATGGGTAGGAGTGTTAGCTATGAAAACATGAGGACCTGAGTTCAAATCCCCAGCACCTACATTAAATAGCTAGACATAGGGCCAGGTGTGGTGGCACATGTCTTTAATCCCAGCACTCAAGAAGGAAAGGCAGGACGATCTCTGTGAGATCGAAGCTAACTTGATCTATATAGCAAATTCCAGGCCAGCTTGGGTTACAGGGAGATCCTGTCTAAAAAACAGGGGATGGGGGTGGTCAGGGAGAAGAGATGGCTCAGTGGTTAAGAGCACGGGCTACTCTTGCAGAAGATCCAGATTTGGTTCCCAGAACCCACATAGTAGCTAACAACTGTGAGCAACTCCAGTTCCAGAGGCTCCAATTCCCTCTTCTGGCCTCCGTGGGCACTATACACACAGGTGCACATACATACATACAGACAAAACATTCATACATATAAAATTAAAATAAAAATATTTTTAAAAAAGCTAGACACAGCTACATGCAAACCAGTAAACCTAGCATTGTGTGAAGCAAAAACAAGAGGATCACTGGGACTTGCTGGCTGCTAGTCTACCTCTAGGTTCAATGGGAGACCATGTTTCAAGGAATAAGGCAGAAGAGTGGTACAGCAGGGCATCCACTATCCTCCTCTAGCCTCCCCATATACCCACATGAACTAGATACACACAGATATCCCCCCACACATATATGCCCAACACAAATAAAAAAAATTCAAGAAAGTCGACTATAAGAAAATTTTAAAAAATTTTTAGTAAGCATATTGAGACTTCAAAGACAGCCTGACTTATACAGTGAAGCCTTATCTTAAACCAAAAAGCTAGGTGAGATGGCTCAATGGGTAAAGGAGCTTATTCTGTAAGCCTGAATTCAATCTCCAGAACTCATGTAAAAGTGGAAGAGGAGGATGGACTCCACAAAGTTGACCTCTGACCTCCAAAGACAGGCTGTTACATGTGCACCCATGCACAGACACAGACACACACATGCACACGTATACGCAGACTCCAGTAAGTTCAAGAGATTTTTTTAAAAAAAAAAGGAAACCATAAACCTCCAAAAATTTTTACACAATGTAACCCAGGCACAACATGGCTTGTTGTGACACACAACTGTAATCTCAACTACTCAGAGGGCTGAACCAGGAGGACTGTTAGGCTCAAGATTTGGGAAACTAGCCTGGACAACACAGTGAGATCTTTTTTAAAAAACAGAATTTGTAGGGGTTAGATAGATGGCTCAGCTGGAAAAGGTACTTGCTATGCAAGCTTAGTGACCCGGTTTCAATTCCTAGAACTCACATAAAAGTGGAAAGAGGGAACCAACTCCACAAAGTTGTCTCTCTGACTCAGTCTCACACACACACACACACACACACACACACACACACACACACACACACACACGGGGCGGGGGGAAGAGAGAGAGTTAAAAAAATAACTGGTTTTGTTGCTATCTACAATATAAAGCAAATAAATGTCTTTTTTACCCATGTAGGTGGTAAAGCAGCATATAAACAGGAACATGTCATTTCGAGAACAGACATCCATTATTTATTGAAACCATGTATCCAAAAGAACATCAAGAAAGTACAAATTTTTTTAGATAATTAAGTACCTAGAAAAAGAATCCATAGTTTCAATCTTTCCTTCAAGAGCCTAGACTTAGCTTCCCCTTACCTCCATTGCTTCCTGAGCAATCTCTGGCATGTGTGACTGAGGGACCAGTTGGACAAGTCCTGTAATGAGTTCTGCTGTACTGCCTTGAGTTTCAGGACCCTGTTTTCTTGGATTCTGCAAGACAAAAGTAAACCAGTTGAAAAAAAAAAAAAGAAAAAGAAAAAGAAAAAGAATTAGGATTATGAGGAAGAGGGTAAAGAGCAACTGCAGACAGCTATTTTCCTTAATGATGAAAATGTTCTAGAATCAGTTCAAGATGAAGACTATAGAACCTTGCAAACTACTAAAAACCACTGTACTATACACTTTGAAGTGGATGGGGGAACAAGTAAGGGGGACTGACCCCATGGCCTCATAAATACGAAGCAAGCCACAGTCCCAGCCCTGAAATGATGATTTTATGGTGTGCAAATTATACCTCAATAAAAATACCCATTTTTTAAAAATCAAAAGGTTTATTAAGAGAAGTCACATCTTGTCAGGCATGGTGGTGCACGCCTTTAATCCCAGCACTCAGGGAGGCTCAGGAGGCAGAGGCAGAGCCAAGCCTGGTCTACCTAGTGAGTTCCAGGCCAGCTGGGGCTATAGGAAGACCCTGTTTCAAAAATATGAGAGAGAGAGAGAGAGAGAGAGAGAGAGAGAGAGAGACTGAAATTGATCCATATCTCTATTTATTAATAAAAGTATCATCCAAGTAGATTCCTAATTAAAAACACACTAACTTTTCAATTACAAAACTATCTGAGGCCAGAAGTACAGATCATTAGAATGATTGCCTACCATGTACACTGCTCTGAGTTTAATTCCAGCACCACAAGAAAAAAAAAAAATCAGTATGAGCGGTAAATAAAAAAGGTCCTATTCAAACCCATAGTACTGGGCTCAGGATGTAGCTCAGTTGGTGGAATGTTTGCCTATACAGGAAGCCCTGGGGTCAATCACCAGCACCACATAAACCAAGCATGGTGGCACACGCCTGTAATCCCAGGACTTGGGAGGTGGAGACAAGAATCAAAAGTTCAAGGTCACCTTCCACTATATAATAACTTGGAGGCCAGCCTGGGCTACATGAGATTCTGTCTCGTAATAAAATAAAGTCCACACAGCTGGTGTTAAAGAACTAGAATCTATACCTCCAGTGAACTAATCTTCAGTTGTTGTAGAAAAACCTTACATAGTAAGCACAGAAAATGATAGCTCTTTATAAATGTGAATGTCTACCTTTTTATAATAAAAAAACTGTATTTACTTAGAAGCATTCAGAATGTCAACAAAACAGCTGCAATTTTTTTTTTTGCAATTACAGAGTGGTATTCAGTTAACAGAACAATTATTTTCGTATAAGCTGCATCAGAGACAACTGAAGATGAAAAAAACTACCGTCCCCACATATAACTAATGTGTGCTGTGCACCAAGACCCTGCTTTAAAGTTCCATGCAGGTTTACAACCCCACACTGTACCAGGCAAGGTCAGTGGCTATTGAAAATACCACCAGGACAGGGCTATCTAAAGACACATTCGCATTCGGTGGTGTGTTAACTATACAAAAAAAAGACACTGTGCAGTTTAGAAACAAATCTTACATAGCCTTAAGTTTCAATCTTTTTCTTTAAAAGGAGTTGCATACAGGGAGTGTCCTAGCCTGTTTATCCATTGCTGTGACAAAATACTCTGCCCAATACCAACATGAGGAGGAAAGGGTTATCTCAGCTTACATCTATCTCCCAGGTCATCAGGGAGCCCAAGGCTGGAACTCAGGGCAGGAATCTGGAGGCAGTAGCAGAAGCACAGGCCATGGAGGAATGCTGCTGCTTACTGGCTTGCTGCCCTGGCCCCGCTCAGCCTGCTTTCTTATGTAACACAGGCCCACCTGTCCAGGGATGGCACCACCCAGAGTGGGCTAGGCCCTCCCACACAGTGGGCTGGGCCCCCCCACATCATTCAGTGATCAAGAGGCTGCACCACAGACATGATTCCCCAATTGAGGCTCCCTCATCCCAGGTGTGTCAAGTTGACACTAAAGATATCCAGCACAACTGACCCCTTGTCAACTTGACACACAAACATATCACTATTAAACCATAAGCTTTCCAATTCTTGTCCCCAAGATATATTAACATTAATACTACAACATAAGTCAGTACAACCTTTAAAACCCCACAGTCCTTAAAAACATCCAAACACTTAAAAGTCCATAGTCTCTTTTAAAAGTCTCTTAACTGTGGATGGGTTTCTGTAAAATCCAAAACAAGTACTGTCTTATTTCAAAGGGAAGAATTGGGCATACCTAAGCAAAACCGAAGTCCAGTAAAGTAGCTCAAGGTTGGACATCCGGGATTCACTCACGATCTTCTGGGCTCCAAAGGGTTCTGGCAGCTCCACTTCTCTGACTCTGATGTCCACAGCACACACAGCTCATCTAGCAGACCCAGGCCAGCTCCATTCCAAACCTGCCACTGCCCTTGGTGGTTGTCTCACAGTCCTGGCATCTCCAAAAAGCTGGGGTCTCCACTGAAACTGAGGCTGCACCCTCACCAATGGCCTCTTCTGGCCTCTCGGGGTGCAATGCCTCAGATTCTCTAGACCCCTTCAATCCTGGGATCTTCACTGCAACTGAAGCTGCACTTTCACCTATGGCCTTTCCTGGCCTCTCAGAGTGCCAAGCCTCAGCTGCTCTCTGTGACCCCTTCACACTTTCAACACCAGAACCATGCAGGAGACTCTAGTCCTGCTTCCAGCTAGAGACAGAGGTTCGGGTCCCTTCTGTGTGCTGATCCTGAGGAAATACCTCCCAGAAGATTTCACCACAGTGATGCTGCTCTCTTGTTACTTACAGCTGATTTTTCAGCCCCAGCTAACCAGCATCAATTA
>NW_008358318.1:1271280-1296685 GCF_000622305.1 Nannospalax galili | reverse complement strand
CAGCTGATTCTTCAGCCCCAGCTGACCAGAACCCACAGATTCTCAATTCAAAGCAGCACACAAACAGCCCTGATAGTCTCTGCTTCCCTCTGAAGCTTCACAAGCCAGGCTTCTGTTGTTCACAACTCTTTCAGCAGAACTGTTCCAAGCTCCACAGCAACAAACTCTAAGCTCGCGCTGGCTTTTCCAGCCCAACGTTCCAAATGCTTCCACAATCTTCCCAAAAACAACTGGTTCTGGTGTATCACAGCAATACCCCACTCTCTGGTACCAACTTCCGTCCTAGTTATTTTCTCCATTGCTGTGACAAAATACTCTGACCAATACCAACATGAGGAGGAAAGGGTTTACTTCAGCTTACATCTCCCAGGTCACAGATCATCAAGGAGCCCAAGGTAGGAACTCAGGGCAGGAACCTGGAAGCAGGAGCGGGAGCACAGGCCATGGAGGAATGCTGCTTTACTGGCTTGCTCCCCGGGTCCCTGCTCAGCCTGCTTTCTTATGCAACACAGGCCCACCTGCCCAGGGATGGCACCACCCACAGTGGGCTGGGCCCTCCCACATCACTCAACAATCAAGAAGGTGCCCCATGGACATGGCCACAGGCCAGTCCAATGAAGGCAGTTCCCCAATTGAGGCTCCCTCAACCCAGGTGTGTCAAGTTGACACTAAGAGGGTTAAATGCTTTATAGACAAGGAAAAAAAAAAACTTCGATAGCACAAACTTATTCATCACCATCATCTTCTTCATCTTCCTCCTCTTCTTTTTCCTGCTCTTTTCAGCCTTGACAGCCCCCTTTTTTTGCAGTATCAGGTTTTCCTTTAGCTCTGGGGGCAGCAATATCCTTTTCATATTTCTCCTTCAACTTGGCAGCTTTCTTCTTGTAAGGCTGCTTGTCATCTGCAGCAGTGTGGTTCCATATCTCTCCCCATTTCTTTGCATCACCACCAAGAGATAAGCCAGGATGCTCTTCTTTGATTTGGGGGTGATACTCAGAACAGAACAAGAAGAAAGCCGAAGGAGGCCTCTTGGGAGCACTGGGATCTTTGAACTTCATTGTTTCCCCTTTAGGAGGGATATAGGTTTTCATTTCTCTCTCACAACGTGCCTTGTCAGCCTTTGCCATGTCTTCAAACTTTCCTTTTTCTTTAGCAGACATGGTCTTCCACCTCTCTGAGCACTTCTTAGAAAACTCTTGAGAAGTTGACAGAAGTATCAGGGTGCTGCTTCTTGTGCTCCTCCCCGCAAGTTTGCACAAAGAATGCCTATGATGACATTTTGCCTCTCAGCTTAGGATCTCCTCTGCTCATGTTTAGTGGTTTTCCTCAGCGAGGCACAGAGTCGCCCAGTGCCCGTCCGACTCTCACTTGCTCTGTGCTGTCTCTACGGAGCTCACTGTACTGCAATGGCTATGAGAGCAGGAGCCAGACACCATGTTACCTTTTTAAAGAAACTGCTTCTTGGAGCTGGAGAAATAGCTCCAAATTAAGAGCACTGACTGCTCTTGCAGAGGAATCGGGTTTAATTCCCAGTACCCACATGGCGAGTAACAACCATTTGTAAATCCAGCTCCAGAGGAATCTGACACCCTCTTCTGAACTCCTTGGGTATTGCACAACATGGGTGCACTTACATACATGTAGGCAATATACTCATACACATAAAATAAATACAATTTTTTTAAAAGATATTGTTTCTCATTACTTGCAAGATCTCCTTAGACTCCAATAATACATAGTTTGCCAGACATGGTAGCACACACATGCAATTCCAGCAGTTAAGAGGCTGACTTAGGGCAATTTTGAGTTCTAAGGCCAGTTGGAGCTATACTGTGAGACCCCCATCTCAAAACAAATGAAGAAAAAAATAAAAGAACATATGGGTCACTTAAGTGAGGCCAGCTTAATTTGCATCTATTTAATTTGCTGACTACAGATTTTACCTCATTGCAATGACTAATGCAAGCTCTCACTCCAGTATGCCTGTAACTCCAATGTATTTGCCTATTTTCTGATGCTCACTATTTATAACCCAATAGACTTTGCTGAACACCAAAGACACAGCAATAAATAAAAGATGTTTCCTACCTTCCAGCAGCATATAGTCTCATGAGGAAAGCTAATATTAACAAACTAACCAGATCAAATGTCAAAATGTAAACAAGGTAGGAGCTATGAAGGTACCTTCAGCTATGAGAATGGGAAGCAGGAAATGTGGCCTAATCGGGGAGGTTTCCATAGAGCAGTGACAATAGCTTAGAATTAGCAGGAATTACTATATGAAGAGGAAACAAAACAGATCACAGGCAGAAGGAGGAGCAAATGCAATGCAAAATATGAGGGAATACAGTGAGCAAAAGGGCCTGACAGGTCATGCTGACTAGAAGAGAGAAAAGAAGGTAAGGCTAGATGCACAGGAAGTGACAGATGAGGGAAGGCTCTGCGTGGCCTCAAATTTTATCTGGGGTTCGGCCTTTAATCCAAGAACAATTTCAGTCAAAAAATTTAATCTGGGCCAAGGGTATGTTAAGGTTTTCTTTTTTTGAAGAGGACACTGTTAACTTCAGTGCAGAGAAACGGTGAGGGAGAATGTAAGAAATGATGAAAGTTAAACAGTCAGGAAGCTGTAAAAAACTGGAGTAACACAGACCAGGACAAAGAGGGCAGAGCAGAATACAGACCATATTGCTTTAAAATGCCACAATTGAGGCCATGCCTAGATTCCCCTATTAACTAAGATTTAGAATTTTGATATATAAAATAATCCCTCTAACATTCGTATGGTTATTATGAGAAAAGTTATTTAACCACTAGATGGCAGCAAAGAAAGCAATTTCCATGGGGCTGTGCTGTGCTCGGGGGTAATGTGGTTTGCCTATCAAACACAGGCTGATTCCTAGCAACACAGAATTTAAAAAACCCACAAAGGCCAGGAGTGTAGTCCACTGGTAGAGCATTTGCCTAGCATTGCAAGACTACAAGACTCTAGGTTCAATCTCCAACATCATTCATGGGGAAAAAAGGAATTTCCCTAACTCTTGGAAAACTGCAAATTTTGCTTGCACTCTTTATTCAAACAAGCTAAACTCTTGTTCTTCATATGATAACCTATTTAACATGAAAGACACAGGTGAGTTTAGCATATTGTTGAACATAAATTACAGCCACATAATTTATAATATTATACAACATCATGGTGAAATACCACACAACTTAAGAAATGAAGAGAAAAGGCACGTCATTGTTTTCAGAGTCTCACTGACAAATTTTCTAACTATTCTACCAGACTCTCAAATTTGGGTGAGTTTCCAAATACCTCAAAAATATCATAGACCGCCTTTGGGGCTGCATAACTGTGATTCTTCTGGGAATTCATTCTGTCTCCCCGACCCCATATTATCAGAAAAAATTGCTCACATGTAAATATTTCTTGAAATGTTAGAGTAGAAGCACCTGTGGTGGTATATGCCTACAATACCAGAACTCATGAAGATCTAGCTCAGTACAGCCTGGGACACATAGCAAATCTGAAGCCAGTTTAGGATACACAGCAAGACCTTGTCTCAGAAAACAAATGTGTGTGTGCATGTGCGTGTGTGTGTGCATGCAGAGAGTTCACAGAACTTGAAACCCACAGGAATCTAGTTACAAGCACATGTATTTTAGTAATTGGAAGGGCATACCAGCAAAACTTAAATCACCAAAGCATTTAAAAAGCTGGACACTAAATAAAGCAGTAATTACGTTGCTTGATGCAGCTCTCCTGGGAATGGAGAGACCTGACAAAGGTTAAAAATGCCACCCTATGAACAATTCAAGTTGTTATATTTGGACATTAATAATGTTCATCTTAACTATATCTTATTAATAGTACCAGTAACTAATTTCTTTAGTGCTTATTGTATGCCAGGAATTGTTCCTAAAAGCTTTATACACATCATTTCAATCTTCATAGTGATTTCTCTGGTGTCAGAATTGTTATTATCTACAATTTCAGATGAAAAACCTTAGACACAAAGAATTAAAAAAAAAAAATTACCTGTCTCTAGAGCCCATGCTTTTAATCATTTCACGGAACTATCATTCAGTTACAGTATTTACATTAGCCCCTAATTACTCTGTGTACCAAAGTAATGTCAGGAATTTAATACACCTGAGACAATATAAAGCAGACTTATGACAATACCTGAAAACTAACCATGTCTATGTTTACCTTCTCTTCTAATTTGGTCAGGCAGAGCCAATGATAACAGAAGACTGCTGAAAGGAACAAAGGGGGCTATGAAAGCTAACGTGTTTGGCAATAGCAAGAGAGGATTAAAAAGAATGAGTGTGCAGATTTAGAGCACACTACGATTTATGGGTTTCATTACTCCACACCATCCCAGGTGTACACCTGAACTGTAATGCATGATCTAATAACAGAACAAGAACAAGTGATGCCACTAAAGCAAGCTCAATGATAAGGGAAATTAAGAAGGTTAGAAAACCGAATCTAATTATAGTAGTATTCTCTATAAGTCAGTTTTCTTTGGAATATTTTAAGAGGTTCCTCGTATGATCAAAAAGGATCTGTAATTACTAACTTACTGCAATATTTCCAGAGCATTTCAGTAAAAATACTTACACAAAGCAAAAGCTTTGGATCTGCATGAATCAGTTTCACCATGGACAAGAGAAGATATTTATAGCTCCTTGTCTCCAGGTCCGTAGGTTTCTCTTTAAATTTAAGGCTTGTTACTTTTTCTTTAAATGTAAGACTCTAGTAACAAAACAAAACAAAAAAAATGACATCACCTTATTAAGAATCAGACATCAGACTCAGAATAGCTACCCATCTTTATAAAAGAAATTATTTAAAAAGCTTTGAAAACAAAACTTAATACCACCAAATGTATAGGATTGGCAGAAACACAAACTAGTAAGCATAAATTTAACATTACGTTATAAGAAAAAAATTGTTTTATACCATTTACACTGTTCTTCTATAATAATCTAGTAAGTCTTAATGAAAATCTGATTAAAATATCAAAGATATAACATCAGGTTGACTCCTAGGTTAAAAAAAAAAACTGTCTTTCAAAATGTGAAAAGGTAAGAGGAAAAATACTGGGTCTGTACCTTACGCAAATACACACAGGGAAAGTCAACTCTAACAAACATGTGTCCCACACATATGTACACAAATATTTTGTAGACTATGCAACACTGTCAATTGTAAGATATGTATCACTTCTTTGTTGTACCAAAAGAAATGAAAAACTACTGCAAATCATAAGAGACCATACAAAGTAAGACACACCTCCAACCTGAGAGAAATCTCAGACAGAAGTAAAAATAAACTTGTTTTAGAATTCATGAAATGTCCTATTTAGGCAATCTTTGTATTTATGGCTTCAGTTAAAATTTTTCTTTTTATTTTGATGGCATTTTCCCTCTCTAAAGTTATAGAACACATACACTTTGCTTAAAGAACAGCAAGAACTCTTTAAGAAAGATCAAACTATAGAAAACGTGTTTCAATTACAGTAATAAACTAAAACAATTAACTGTGGATATTATTCAATCAAAAATCCAACTACATTTTGGACTCCATCACCTTGCCCTTTATTATTATAAAACATTTCCTTTTTTCCTTTAAAATAACACACACACACACACACACACACACACACACACACAAATCTGCTTTTGACTTGGATGCCTACAGTAAGCATAAATACAGACATACAGATAGACTATGTGCAGTCTCTCTTCAACCACGATGAAATGCCTAAGTAAACACTGTTTTCTTTCCACATTAACAAGCAGAGATGAACAGCTTATGACACATACTGTTCTCGATGTTTAAGAAATGATAAGCACAGATTATGTGATCATTAAAAAGTTGACAATAACAAATAATAGTATAAAACTACTTGAAAAATTAGAGATACAGAATGGGTTATCTGTTACTCTTTACTATTGCTTGTGTGAATACATCTTGGAATAGGAAAAAGCCCTTGAAAATTAGTTTTTGTATTCTGTATTGATAAGAAAGCAAATTCAAAACTAAATACCAAAATTCACAAATATTAAATATATACCAAATGTACCTAATAAATCCTGTTTTTAAGTATTTGCTCTTATTAAACCACATACATATATGTATACATATACATCTATACATGTATATATTTTTTTTCAAAGCCAAACCGAGATCAAGGTTAAACTTCGAGTAAACCAACTATGATGTAAAACTAAGTGTGACTTTCAAACGCCCTTCCCTGATGCAATCATTTCACAGGAACAGAAAATCAGAGGACAATCAGCAGATAAAAAAACTTCTCTCCTATTTATCATTATTTTTTAAAGTAACTACTAGTTTGATGTCAGGTATCAATATGTAAGTTTTGTTCTGTTATGATGGTCTAATATAAAATCTAAAATAAATGTATTTAGCACAAATGCTTTGAATGTAATGACTTAGTGGGTTATATGAAGCCAGAAACAATTTGCTGCTTAAGAAACAAATAGTTTCTTACTGGTCATGGTGGCACACACCTCTAGTCACAGCACGGGGAGGCAGAGGCAGGCGGATCTCAGTGAGTTCAAGGCCAGCCTGATAATACATAGCAAGTTCTAGGCCAGCTGGGCTACAAATTATTTCTTAACTAGAAATGTAAGAAATAATAATTCATTTACTAGCTCATCCTCTCTACCACAGACATTAGCAGGACTCTAAGCTGATATGTGCTCTGGTGAAAGAAGTCAGCTATGCCTGAACCAGAGGTTCAGGTCATCATTAGGGGTTGAAAATACTCGGTAATTTGAAACTAAAAGACTTATTCAAAGACATTAAGAAATATCTAAGACAAGATCCCATCTAAGACTGCTTTCAAATCACATTTGAATTTTATTAAAGCAGAAGATTTCTAGTTTTAAAATGTACATTATTATTGCTAAGACAAACATTTCAAAATTTAAATGTACAAAGAAGAGAAGCAAGGGCACAACATTCATATGAAAAAAGCTAAAGTTTCAATGACCAAAGTTCAACATAAAATAATAATGCCATATTCAACTATATTACTAAAAACATCATATCCAAAGCATGTTATGAAGTTAGATCTTTTGTTTTGTTTTGTTTTGTTTTTGTTTTTGTTTTTAATAGGGTCTCTCTAGCCCTATCCCATCTGAAACTCACTATGTGGACCAGACTGGCCTAAATCTCACAGAGATCTGCCTACCTCTGCCTCCTGAGTACTAAGATTGAAGTCAGATCTTAGTAAGTTATCTTAATCTTAAAAAATGTGTTAGGGGCTAAAGAGATAGCTCAGCAGTTACGAGCACTGACTGCTCTCACAGAGGACCCAGGTTTGATTCCCAGCACCCACATGGAGGCTATGAACCGTCCTTAACTCCAGTTCCAGGGTAATCCAAAGCCCTCTTCTGACCTCCGTGGCATTGCATGGCACAGGTGTACTCACATACATGAAGGCAATACACTCATACACATAAAATAAAAATAATAAAAATATTTTTTGAAAAAATGTGTTAAGGTGGTCTTTCCACAAGAGAAGCAACCCAGGTGGAGAAGGATTTTTGAGTCTAGTCAACTAAGAAATTCATTTGTTAATTCACTCAATAAATATACTGCATGCCCTGATGTATATGCCCGAGGTGTTGCTCTAGGAGCTTCAGACCCTATGCTGAAGAGTCAGGCAGAGCTCCCACTTTTATCACGTTAGTTTGTTAATAAGAGAAGCCAACTCAACAACTTAGAAAACACAAGGCTGGGTATCAAGAAACTTCAGAACTAACTCTAGTTGACCATTTACTAGTCATACGACATTTTAATTCCTTTAACGAGACTTGGCCTCAGTTTGTTTCACTATCAAAACAAGTAAAACAAACACTTTCAAAGACAGTTGACAAAATTAAACCCCTTCTGATGCTACTTATATAAAGTAAGTTCATATTAAATAAGAACTCTTAGGATACTGGGATAAATTTATTCAAAACATCTGAAAGGCTGCCTTGTGGAATAATCAGAAATAGATGACCAGAAGTGACAAGGGACATTTTTCTACTTTGAAGAGGAAAAAGACTATCAAGTAACTTGTCTCCCAAATATATGGAAGTTGTTAGACTTCATTCTATTTTTGTTTTTGGAAAAAAGATCTCCATGTAGCTCCAGCTGGCCTGGAACTCACTATGTAGATCAGGCTGGCCTTGATTGCAGAGAGATCCATCTGCCTCTGCCTCCCCAAATGCTTGCAAATAAAGGTGTGCACCACTACACCCAGCAACTGTCAAACTTTGAAATATAGATGTTGTTTTATCTTTTTATAAACAGAACTTATTTTTTTATTTTATGTGTATGACTATTTTGCCTGCATGTATGTAAGTGCACCCGTGTCATGTAATGCCCTTGGAGGACAGAAGAGGGTGTCAGATTCACCTGGCACAGGAGATATGGACGGCTGTTAGGGCAATGTGGGTGCTGGGACTCTTACAAGAGCAGCCAGTGCACTTAACCACTGAGCCATCTCTCCAGCGCAAAACTTCTTTATTTTTACTTTTTAATTTATTTTTATGTGTATCAATGTTTTGTCTGAATGACTGTAAAACACCTGTGTCATGCAATGCCTGGAGAGGTCAGAAGAGGGCACTGGATCCCCTAGAACTGGAGTTAAGGTCGGTTGTTAGCCTCCATATAGGCACTGGGGACCAAACCGAGGTCCTCTGCAAAAGCAGTCGACGCTCTTAACTGCAGAGCCATCTCTCCAGTCCCTAGACAGAACTTCTTGACTGCTACTTCTGCAGCAACCAGAAGGCTCAGATTTATCAGAGGCCCCCATCATTTGAGATGATTCAAACAGCAGATAGCCCACAGGCATATCTGTTGTGTGTTAGCACACAAAGTATATGATGGGTGATGTTTACCTTAAGAATCCTCCAAATTCCCACCCTTTCTTATTCTAGATAATCAATTCATATTAACTTTCCATTTTCTTTGGTGAAAATATCAGCCAGAAAGTCTTCCTAGTCATCATGCACATGCATTCAGAATTCCATAATACAACTATAAAAAACTTTAAAACACTCAGAAGGTGGAAGCAGAAGGATAGTGCATTTAAGGCCTGCCCAAACTACACAGCCTGGGGCTCAAGAAAAAAAGCTTAAAAATAATTCTGAAAATTAAATGTCACTGATACTTTTAGAGACTAATCAGAAGAAAAAAAAATAAATAAACCCTGTCATAGCTGTCCTTGAACCAAAAGAAATTCTCTCTATAGTTATGACATATATAACAATGATCATAACATAATATAGCTCTTAAGAGTCAACTAATAACTAGAGCTAAGAAACTTCTAAATGCAGAAAACTTCAGACTACCAATCAAATCTGTCTGTTCAAAAGAATGATTTTCATTTTGTTTCAGTGCTCATGCACAAAAATAGCAGCTATTAAACTGAATATTAACAGGAAGTGAATATGACTCTTTTACCAATTCCAATTATTATCTCTTACTATTATAAGAAGTAATAAAGCACAAAATATTTTTCCGGGGGTGGGGGCAGGCCTCATGCATATTAGATTAAGCACCTTACCACTGAGCTATATCATTGGCCCACAATAATTCCAGGCTGGAGATACAGCTAAGTGGTAGAGGTGTGCATGGATTAGCACCTGGATTTGATGGCTAGCATGCCTTCCTTCTGGGGTGGGGGGTAATTTCAAGTAATAACTAAAACTTTGAAAAAAGCCTAAATAATATTTACAAAGCTGTTGTTTATATTTACACTTATACCTGTGTTTTTTGAGACAGGCTAACCCTCTAGCCCCAGCTAGCCTGGGACTTGCTATGCAAACCATGATGGCCTCAATCTCACAGAAATCAGTCTCTGCCTCCCAAATGCTGGGATTAAAGGCATATACTACCATGCCTGACAAAATTTTTTTACATTAGAAAAAAAAAGTTGTGCCAGGCATGGTAGTGCACACCTTTAATCACGGCACTCGGGAGGCAGAGACAGGCAGATCTCTGTGAGTTCAAGGCCAGCCTGGTCTACATAGTGAGTTCCAGGACAGCTGGGGCTACAGGGAGACCCTGTCTCAGAAAGACCAAAAAAAAAAAAAAAAAAAAAAAAAAAGTTGTGCACTTGGCATCACAAAAAGTCAATTAAAAATAATCTTGCATATTGGAGGATATTTAATAAAATATCATTGAGGCAGGCTTAAGATACAGCTCAGCTTGAAGAGTACATGCTTGGCATTCATGGGAACCTGAGTTTGATCCCCAGTACCAGGAAAAAAAAAAAAAATCATGACATGCCTCTTTAGTCATTATATTTTAGGATAAATGACATCAAAATACATGGCATAGAAAACTTCACCTGACATTCTCAGAAACAGTTACTAACAACTGGATAAGAGTGAACCTAACCATATAGTACGAAATACCTGCTGACCACCGAACTTTGAAAGAGAAGCATGCCAGGGAGGAAGCTGTCTGAACTATAAGTGTGAGGTAGTTAATTTACTAGATAAAACCAACAGGGGAAGACATGCTATATTTCATCTGAAATGACATGATGGGACTATAATGGTAACTATACACAGAAAAGTCAAAGAAATAAAGTACTTTTCTGAGGTAGTTACAATGGGTCATAAATACTTACAGCCACAGAAGCCCACTGCCATGCAAAACAGTGACTGGTTGGCATCTGATCATGTGAGCGACAGCAGCCAATAAGAATAGAAAATAAGAAGCAGAAGACAAAGCACCACCAATCAATGTCAAGAGTTGCCATGAATAATGCTCTTCCCACATATAAACACCAAGAAACCACTTACACAATCATACTATTAGCTGTTCAAACTGATTTCATATGAGCTTTAAAATTTGGTAATAACTAATCTCTTAACACTTAATTTAATAAGTATGACTTTATTAAATTTAAATAAATTTCAATATCAAAGTGTCTATCATTTTTAAATGCTCAAATTTTGCTAAATGCCTACATTTGCTAAAATATGAAATAGTTTCAGTAAAAAAAAAAAAGTTTCATTTTTTTCCTAATTTTCTATGTGCACTATTCAGCATCCAAAGAACATTCACTCTAACCCAGGAGTCAGCTTCCATTGCTCATCCTTGAAAAAGAAAAGCTAATCAAAATATTTGAGCAAGAAAAAGTTATAGGAAAAAGAAACTAAAATCAGAAGGAGAAAAACAAGACTTATTAAGATTTTAACAGCATTTTCTGAGAAGAATTCTCTAAGAAAAATTAAAAAAAAAAAAGCAAATATTGTTAACCAGCCATTAATATTGCAATATACAACATACCACATTTATACAAAAAGGCCCATTTGATTCTCTAAAATCAAATCAGCAAGAATGAGAAAAAGACATTAAAGCTGCAGTAGAAAGGTAGAATTCAAAACTCGTGATTTCTTACTGGTGCCATTCGTATTGCTGGGTGTGTGCCACAGCCTTGCACTGCTTTATGAAGCGTTTCACCAAACATATTCCGAAGTTCAACTGAGTGGCAATATACCGCATCAATCTTAGGCCACCAATCCAGCGCAGACTGTAGAAAAACAGAAAACATAAAGGAAACAAGTACAAAATTACTTGAGTTATATGGTTATTTATGCCATAATTTTAGGTTTTATCCTTTAGTCAGAAACTTGCTAAGACCATGCAAACAAAGAGTATGATTTTCAAAGTCTTCGAATGATGTCTTTAAGTCAAACACTAACCCAAACATCATATTTTACAATATAATAATGAGCACATGCAAATGAGGCAGTCTTTTCTTAACAACAGCCTACTGAATTTGAAAAAGTCGTTGGAGAATTCGCTAGCCAATGTTTTATCTTTTAAAAAAAGTTTAATGTTTAACATATCTCAAGAAACACATGCATATATTATGTATTTTCCCCAGATAAGAGGTTATTATCACAGCTTTACATGAGATTAGTGGCTCAACACAATGTTGAAAGACTATGTAAACCATCAGTTAAATGTTTACAAACAACAATAATTAACAACATGAAATTAGTAAATGAAAGCCATTAGTAACCCTATAATCTTAAATTGATAAGCAATGATGGCACAATACACAAAGAGACTAACTGGTCACCATAAACAAAGACAAACTGATCCTAACTTTAAGCATTTTTACATCAGCACCCTCCCCCTATTTTTTTTAATGATGCTAGAGATCAAACCCAGGGCCTGTGCATGCTAAGTAAGTGCCTTACCACTGAGCTATGTCTCTAGCTCTAGCTAAGTATTTTTTAAAAACAATTATTTTTATATAGATACTTTTTCTATTTCTGTTTAGCCTACCAAGCTGGTTGAGAATACCTGTTTTATTTGAAAGTGTATCTTTAAAAAGATCTTTAAACTTAATTCATATATTTTGAATTAGTATGCTTCAAAAGATGATAAAATTGTGGGAAAAAATCACTAAATTAGAAAAGTTCATTCATAGAAAAACAACTAGATGAATTTTCACTAGAGAGAATGTACATGAAACAATATGATTTAAAATACAGATTTTCAACTTAAAATGTTCCAGCTAAAGAAAATATCTGCAAGAATTATAATATATTCATACAGTAAATAAGAGTGACTTAATAGCTTCACATCCTATATAGAGATTCCTTTTTATTCAAAATTAAGCTAGTCTCAACATTTAAGTTCCCCACTCACAACTCACAATATTTTGAGCTACATCAAGTTATATTAACCTTAACCAAAATTGTGGATTACAAAGTCTATTTATAAGAAAGGTAAATACAAAATTAAGGCAGGCATAGTAGTACATGCCTATAATCCTAGCACAAGGGAGGCTGAGGCAGGAGGATTACAAGTTCAAGGACAGCCTGAGCTACACAATGAAACTTTGTCTCAAATAAAATGTAAGATATTATGATTGTGTTTGTCCCTTAGCTATTTATTTTAGCTGATTCCTACAAACAGCCACATTTTAGTTATTGTCCTAGCTTACTTTTCTGTTGCTGTCATAAAATACTCTGACAAAAGCAACTTAAGGGAGTAAAGGTTTTTTTTAGCTCATGGTTCTAGGTTAGAGTTCATCACAGCAAGGAAATCACAGAAGCAGGAGCCTGAGGGAACTGGTTCCATCATATCCACAATCAGGAAATGATAAAAGCATGCATGCTAGTGCTCAGCTCACTTTCTCCACTCCTAGCCAGGCCAGGACACCCTGCACAGGGAATGGGCCACAGAGTGGGCAGGTCTTTGCTTTTCAATTAGCATAATCAAGACAATCCTCACAGACATGCTCAGATGCCCATCTTTAGATTTTATCAGGTTGATAATTAACACTACCACAGTTACATGGTGCATTTCTCAAATTTGGGGCATATAACATCTCAAATCAGCTAACACAATTGGATTTCATGTACTTGGTAAATTATAGCACTTGTGTCAACTAGCTTAAAGTAGCAAAACGATGATGAAAAGTACACTGAGTAAAGGGCCCCCTTTGTCCTACATATTGTATAAAATCAGAATCTGACAAACTAGTGAGACATGCATCCCATATAACATCCTATACAAATGGGGGGGGCACTTTTTGGTTTTCTTTATTGACACAGGGTCTTGAGGTATTATCAGGCTGGCCTGGAAATATGTTGTCCAAACTGGCCTCAGTCACTGGGATTATAGACATGAGCCACCACACCAGCTTGCTATGTAAACATTTCTGATAGCTGTATAATGTGAACTATGGTTCCAGGTATACCCTATATAATAACTTTCAGGCTTAAGATTCAATAATTTTTATCATTTTTCATTAGTTCATTTAGTTTGAAATAAAAGAAACAGTTTTGATTAGGACTAAAAATTAGACAACATGATGTTAGTAAAAAAGTATTTTAAGTAGTTATTAAATATGTCTAGTCTGAAACTAGCCAATTAAATAGATCTAATCCTCCCTTAATGTTTGTTATTTTAAAATAATACTTCTATAATATTTATAAACATGAATTGTGTGGCATTCCTCAAGAGGTTATTTAAATAATTTTCAAATTCCCTGGAAATAATTTCTTTAATCACTTCTCAGCAGAAAAAGACTACCTCATTCTCAATATACAAACTGTCAGCGGGTAAACTACAATAAACTGCTACAAGAAAAAACTTGCAATCTGTGCTATCCCAGCTGTACACAGGTCACTTACATGTCTGTTACTTTGTGAATTTCCCAATTGCATATCTGCATATCCCAACTGCTTTGAAAAGCTAATATAACACAGATCTTAAAACTACACTTTATTTCTTAAGGCATATCATTTTTAAAAAGTGAGAATATAATTACCATTCTAGAAACTACTAAAAATTTACATTGAAACAAAATTCAAATAGTGAATAAGACTTTAAAAATTTCAAAAAGTGACAAGTTTTAGATCTAAACACAGTGCTTATAAATTGTCTATAAGTACATTTCAAAGAAGCAAAATAAAACTCCACACATTACTAATTCTACATAAACCCTCAAGAGAATAATAAAACTTTTATTTGGGGGGGAATGTGATAATTTTAAAAGCTGTGAACTGGCTAAGGACCATGGAAAGGGGGAACTTAAGTGTACTGAGCCTGGAGCAGTACAGGCATGGTGGTACATGCCTTTAATCCCAGAACTTGGGAAGCAGAGGCAGGCGGATCTCTGCGAGTTCCAGGCCAACTGAGGCTACAGGGAGAACCTGTCTCAAAAGAGACCAAAAAAAAAAGGTCTATTGAACAAAGAGTATTTTAAAAAGAAAGTATATACAAATAAATTTAAGATCTGGAGTCTATATATTCAGGAAATAATCTATATGATTTCAAGACATAAAATATTTCCCTAGTAAAATTTTCCAGTGAAACTCTAATACTCAATTGCATAAATTCCCATATTTACTTTTATAAACAATTCTTTTCAATTACAAAGTACTTTAGATTCAATATCTATTAGCTGTAAGCCTGGGTGAGAGATAGACTCCAACAATTTATCAAGCAATCTCTAATGATAAAGTGTTGCTATCTAAGGTATAACTTTAAAGACACTTTGGCCTCATCTTTATGTTACCTTTCAAACTATTTCACTGAAAGGCTACCGATGCTCAGTATTTAAAAATTAATCAATATAGTTTCTTTACAAAAATAAATGTCCAGCCATGTGTGGTGGCACACAGAGGCAGAGGCAGGAGGATCTCTGTGAGTTCCAGGCCAGCTGGGGCTACAGGAAGACCCTAGGGAAAAAAAAAAATGTCCATTTGACTCCACCTCGGATATAGACACACTCCATCTCCACACATGCAGTACTCCTTGGAGTACAGGGGATGCACAACCACTTTCACTAGGTACACCAAGGCATGCATGAAGCAACACTCCAGGCATGCTTGAAACCCAGAAAGGAGCAGCTTAGCCACTTACAGCAATGCCAAGTCCATGCTTGAAAGTGCTCTATATATTCAATTATAGACAAAAATATTTCACAATTAAAGTAACTAGTCACAAAATATTCAAAGGGTATAAACTTGGATTTATTAAATTTTAATGTCTACATAAAATTATTCACTGTTAACAAATGGAATAGTTTTAGTTCTATGAATCAGAGGAAAGGAAAGTAACACCTTTTTTTAAATACATAAAGGGGAGGAAGGTGGGAAAAAAAAAATCACTTTTTGTTTCTTAGCTTTAAAATTAAATCCTGAGAGAATAATGACCTGACTTACTTGCAAATGCAAAGGATTTTAAGTTTTTAGTACAAATAGACCTTACCTATATTCAGACTCATTAAACTTGGAATAAATAATATTTAATGTAATTTCCACCTGTAATTTAAGTCAGTGACATTCGGCCGAGGGAAGTACTGCTCTCCTGGGCATTCTCAGCTGCTCATGATGCAGGAGATACAGATCAACTGCCAGGACTTGAATTGAGAACCAAAATGACTGATCAGTGTCCCCCACGGCAGGAGGCCATAGGCCATGCTGAATAACAAAGAACAATCTTCCCAAAACACTGCTATGCCACTAGATAACTTTATTAGCAGTTGTCGCCCCCCCGCCCCCCGCAGGAGTATTTAGAAGAAAATACAGGCAGCATTTGGTTTAATTCAATATATCCAAGGCAAATGAAGGGGTGGGGGCTTATTTTTAACTCACCAAAGATAGAATCTTAAAATGGACTGTAACTATAAATAGGACAAATATACTAAGGTATCAATGATCAAAGCCTTCCTTTTTTTTTCTTTTTCTTTTTTGTCTTTCTGAGACAGGGTATCCCTGTAGCCCCAGCTGTCCTGGAACTCACTATGTAGACCAGGCTGGCCTTGAACTCACAGAGATCCGCCTGCCTCTGCCTCTCGAGTGGTGGGCCTTTGAGTGATGGGACTAAAGGCATGCGACACCACGCCCAGCAATCAAAGCCTTCTTAAGGAAGGAAAGCAGGAACAAGGTGAACAATTTACACATTAATGTAAAGTATCTGTAAATGAATAAAAGTGAAACTATAAAACACAGAACCAGAGAACATCCAAATACAACTGTTCATATGAAGAACAGAAATTTAAACCTCTACAGTCCAAATCTCATAAGGTTTTGCTATCTGCTTTCACTTAGCAAACTCATCGGAAATACCTCTTCAATGTGTTCACATATTTTGTTTGATAAGCTTCTGCATCCCAGGATACCTCTTTGGAAATGTGTTAATATTTCATTTTGATTAAGGAGGATTAAAAAGTACAATCAAATTAAGGTCTCACCCTTTTGTAAATGTGCCATACTATGCTACAATATAAGTACTGTTCCTTTTAACTTAAATGGTAAGGTGAAAAGTCAGAATGTATCACACAGTGGTAAAGGGCTAAGCATGTTCAAATAATATATAAAAACTTTTGCAATGAAAGTGCTAAATTATATTTTGAGTACCACTGTTCTAAAGAGATTTTGATCTTTAAAAAAATGTTTTAAGGGTTA
Source organism: Nannospalax galili (assembly GCF_000622305.1). Classification (NCBI taxonomy): domain Eukaryota; kingdom Metazoa; phylum Chordata; class Mammalia; order Rodentia; family Spalacidae; genus Nannospalax; species Nannospalax galili. Next base: position 1,279,705 of record NW_008358318.1, on the reverse strand, counting down.
TTCTTTCCAAAAGATCCCATTAACTCCATCTTTCTTAATAAAGGCTCTCAGGTCAAGATTGAACATAAAAATACAATTGTTTATCAGATACTAGACACAATAACCTCCAAGAAACTTCCTCTACCACAGAAAGTTCTAAGTTCAAAACTTTTGTTAGACCAAGAACATCTTTCTTACAAAGGAAAAAATATATGACCCTGAACAAAAAAGTATGGATTTTTTTTTAAGCAATATAACAATACCTGTTGTACTTACATTGGTGATGATACGGTGCAGTGAATTTACCAACACATAGTGAAACGTAGAAGGTGAATTCTGAGCCAAGCAGATCTGCCGAGAAAAGAAAAAAAGTGGTAAAACATTTCTCTGAAAAAAAAAAGTTCATTAACCCAAATGAAGACAAAAAAAACACAAAAAGAAGTTCTTTTTAACAAAATGCATGTTAAGGTCTTGAAATTAGCATTAATACATAATATTAAGAAACACTAAGAAAAGTGTACCTATTCCTCTTTCTAGTCTCTTCATATTTACAGAGGATAACCACATCAATAGACATAACTGCATAAAAACGAGTTTTCTCACCTTAAAGTGTTGGTTGTTGTGAGGGCTTATACGAAAGCAAGAGACAAGGCAGTCAATCATGAGATCCACATCTGCAGGCTGACTGCCTCTAGAGAATGGTTTACTTGGATTAAAAAGCAGGTTCTATAAAAATCCCAATAGAAAACAACGACCTTTAAATAGTCACACAGTATTTTTTTCAGGGTATATAAACATCATCATCCACACAGAGTAACCTTCAGTAGCAAGAAAACTTTTGTACCTATACTACGATTTCAATATCACGTAAAACTGACCAGACCACCTAGGATTCCTCTTAAGCCCTAATTTCTACATTATTTAAGACCCAAGTATGCATATTTATGTTAAGAAACCCACTGTGTACTGTTCTTCAAGCTCTCAGTCTAGACTGATGAGCACAGCAACAGCAAAGCAAGTCCTCCGAACTTACCACCAAGGTAGTTCAGAACTTTACAGTTAGCAATTATCTTTGGCAGAACACTTACACTGGAAGTTTATTCTTCACTTAATTTCCTTAAAGTCTATAGAAGGGAAAGAATAGCACTCTTACCTTAAGATCAACCACCATGGACTGAACTAGTAGGAAAATGACAGAGTTATCCTCCCAGTTGATGTAAGTACTAGCTTTACACAGCTTGACACAAGCAATCGCAGCACTCTCTGTCAGCTGCCTGCTTCCTCCATGGCCAGCAAGTGCTTTTCGTAAACTGTCCAGAAACAGCTTCTACAGAATTGAAATACATGAAGCTTGTACTACTTCAGATTAGTAACAAATTAGAAGGCTCTAAAATCCAAACTCATAGGGGTGGGCGAGACGGCTCAGCAGTTAAGAGCACTGACTGCTCTTGCAGAGGACTGGAGTTTGATTCCCAGCACCTACACAGCAGCTAACAATCATCTGTAATTCCAGTCCCAGGGGATCTGACACCTTCTGATCTCCTTGGACACTGCACAACACAGGTGCATTTATATACATGCAGACAAACACTCGTACACAAAAAATAAAACATTTTTTAAAATTCAAACTTATGGCTTATAGCTTTCAATTTCATAATTTAAGTAGTTATCATTGATCTTTTTCAAGTCAAAAAACTCTTCTCTGTTTTCTCTACTGACTTACTATAGGAATAAAAGAAACCTCCTTTCCTATACACTTGAAATCAGCATTAGTCAGCTGATCATACCAGCCTTTTGATACTATATTTAACATCTAACTAGTATAATGTCTTGGTTGTAGCATATGTCAAATTGTTCCTTTCTTTTCTTCTACTCTAGAAATCTTTAGCCTTCTAAATAAGAATATGCTTAAGGGTGTTCTGTTGCTATAAATTCATTCCTAAAACTGAAAAATCTGAGGCCAGAGAGATGGCTCAGTGGTAAGAGCACTTGCTGATCTTTCTAGTTCTAGTTCCCAGTACCTGTGCCAGATGGATCATTTGTAACTCCAGCTCCAAGGGATCCAGTGCCCTCTTCTGGCCTCTGCAGGCAACCACACACATGAATTTAAAATTTTTAAATAAAATAATAATAAGGGGCTAGACCGATGACTCAGTGATTAAGAGCTCTGGCTGCTTTTGCGAAGGATCCAGTTTCAGTTCCCAGCACCCACATGGCAGCTGACAACTGTCTGTAACTCCAGTTCCAGGGGATCTGACGCCCTCTTCTGGCCTTGATAGGCACTGAATGACACCAGTGTACTTATATACATGTAGGCAAAATACTGATACACATGAAATAAAAACAATCCAAAAGACTTAAGTTAAATTTTTAAAAATTCACATGCATACAATGCTCAGAGAGGCCGGAAGAGGGCACTGGATCCCATAAACCTGGAGTTGCCTCTCCCATGTGGGTGCCAAAGCTTAACCTAGATCCTCTGCAAGAGCAACCAGCACTCATAACCACTGAGCCATCTCTCCAGCCCCTAAAAAAAAGCCATTTTTGTGATCCCAATGCCTCTTTTGATCTCACTAACAAATTTCTTCCTTGGTTTTTCTCCTAAATGAAAATCTCAGCTCTCTACTTCATTTCCATATATATCTTCAAATCTATTTAACCTGGTAAAAGCAAAACTCATCAACACCAGCAGAATACACATTCTAGGTGTACATAGAACATATTTCCAAAATGGACCACATGTTAGACAACTAAACAAGTTTTAATACAATTAAAGATATTAATATAATATAAAGTATCTTTTCTGTAAAAAGTAATAGTGAATTAAAGAAAAAAAAAAAGCCAAGAAAGGGGGAGAGGGGTACATTCTTAATCCTAGCAAAGGCAGAGGGTAAGAAAGGGGAGTTGTTGAAATGGGCATTAAGTTTTGATTCTACAAAATGAGAAGAAGTTTTGGAGATTGGTTATCCAACGATGTAAATTATACTTACTACTAAACCATGCACTTAAGACAGCCAACAGTAGCTTTTATTTGTAGTTTATCATGATCAGAAAATTTTAAGATTAAAAAACAAAATAAAGGGGCTGGAGAGATGGCTCAGCAGTTAAGAGCACTGACTGCTCTTGTAGAGGACCAGGGTTCAATTCCCAGCACCCACATGGCAGCTACGAACCGTCCTTAACTCCAGTTTCAGGGGAATCCGAAGCCCTCTTCCGACCTCTGCGGCAATGCATGACACAGGTGCACTCACATACATGCAAGCAATATACTCATACACATAAAAAAATGAAATAAAAATAAAAATAAATAAAAATAACCCTAACAAAAATCTACAAAGAACAATAAACATAAGATAACGTAGAAAAGGTAATTAAGAGCTGGGGGAGGGCTCAGTGGGTAAGAGCATTGGCTGTTCTTACAGAAGGCCCAGGTTTGAATCCCAGCACCCACATGGCAGCTAACAACCATCCATAACTCCAGTTTCAGGGGATCCAGGGCCCTCTTCTTTCTCCAAGGGCAGTACACAACACGGGTGCACTTATATACATGTAAGCAATATATGCATACACACAAAATAAAAATAATAAATAAATAAATAAATAGTGATCAACAGGTAGTCTAGTTCTAGAAATACTCATTGATAGCCAGTCATAGGACCGGTAGTTTCAAACTGAGGGGGAGAAAGGAGCAAGAGCCCAGCTTTATTTTTTTTTAATTTTTAAAATTTAATAACCACATGATTAGAAGAAGCATTTCATTACAGCTTTAACATATTCAGTAGCACACTGCAGAGCAAGGATACATCTTTTTTTTTTACTAGGAATATGATTTCCCATGTACAGTAGAAATTTCCTTGTGCCAATTTATTACTTTTCTTTCTTTTTAACATTTATTTTGTGTGTGTGTGTGTGTGTGTGTGTGTGCACACATGAATATGTATACATGCACATGTATCGAGGTCAAAGGACAACATGTGGGACTCAGGTCTCTCCTTCCTACCATATGGGCTCCAGTTGTCAGGCTTGGCAGCAAGTGCCTTCACCTGCTGAGCAATCTCTCTGGCTCTTATTAATTTCTTTAAAATTAATAATAAGTAAAAGTCAAAGAAAAATTTCCAAATACCAAATCCTGATGATTTTACAACTGATTTCTGTCTAATTATATAATTTCTATGATTTATATTATTCCAGGTCATAGAAAAGAGTAAAATTCCCAAATTCATATTACTAATTTAGCAAAAATTAAAATGTCATAATAGTTATGTTCAATAACAAAAATACATATTAAATACACATATCCACAGAATCATTCTGTTGAAGCATTTGGAAGAAAATACTTTATTAGCTTTCAATTTACCTACAAATAGACAAATTTAATTCATACACACAAGAATGTAACTAAATGACAAATTTCTAAATACATTTTAGATCTGAATAAAGTAAAGTATAAGTATCAAAGACCTTTGATCACTGAATAGCATTATTCATTCTTCTTCCAAATAAAATTATGTGTATGTCTCTGCTAAGACTGGCAAACCAAGAGACCTAAAATGATTACAATTCAAATGATCTCCTAAAATACACTGTTTAAAGAACAATGAAGCAAAAGTAATCCAAGCCTTGAGTAGAGCAGACTGCTCCACATCAGGTAGAGTGGGGACCAATTCTGCTTCCTCACCTTATTCATGTTGTTCTCATCAACCACATCCTTGGATATGTCCTGGATTATTTCTGGGCACAAAATAAGGAGAATGATTTGTAGTGGCCAAACTGCTGCTTTACGTTTGGTACTTTCAGCAAAACCATCCACCAAGTCAAAGAGCTTTTCTGCACACTCTAAATGAAAAATATAAATATTAAATGATCTTATTAGATGAGAAGAAAATCCCTAGTGTCAAAAGTCAAAACTACACAAAACCCAAAGCCATTAAAATACTTTATTTATTATATATATGACTGTATTGCCTGCATGTATGTGAGTGCACCCCGCCCCACCCCCTCATGTCATGCAATGCCTCGGAGGTCAGAAGAAGGCTTCGGATTCCAGCCCCCTCCCGCCCCGCCCCGCCCCGCCATTTAAAAGGATGTGTGAAAAGATTTATCTTGATTCATCCTAGAAAAGTCCAAATTTGAGAATGGCGGGCTTTGTGTTTTGTCACATTTAGAGTCTTATGGAAAGTGTAATGTACCCAAAGAACAAAGACAGGACAGTTTCCCAAAGGAAATATCCAGTTCCCCAAATATCTGTGTTCTATGCTATGCTGGTGTCCTCAAGAGTTCTTATTCACAGTTAAAAGTAATATAATCCCTTTAGATATGCCTACCTAAATACAAAATAAAGCCTTAGAATGAACACACACACACACACACACACGCACACACACGCGCGCGCACGCACACGCACACACACACACACACACAATTTTTTACTAAGAGAGTCATCAAATATTCAATCAAAACATTAAAGACTAGAGCTTCTTTTATCTACTTGTTCAAATTAAGGGGAAAGGAATGAATCCTTTATAAATTATAAATATAAGAGAAAAACAGTATTTCCTACTTGGCATTAGTTGAAAATAAAAAATGCAAAAGCACTTTTCATGCCAAAAATAACTTGAAAAGTATCAAGTTTTTACTTCATAAGCATTTAAGATAGTCACCCTCTTACCCCCCCAACCCCCCAAAAACTCATTCTTCTCCTTACCAGCCATGTCAGTCTGTGGAATCTGGTATAGCTTTGTAAATTCATCTGGATAATTTTCCACCCAGTTCCAAAAGGCCTATAAGCAAAAAAACAAACGTTTTTATATGAAAATAGTAAACTTTTCTTAATATTAAATGACCAAAAAAAAAAATCCAAAACTACTGCAATGTGTTTATACCATAAATTCGTGTGAAACTATCATAAAAGCCTTGAATTTTATACTCAAAATACTAGATTCAGTAAAAATCATAACCAAACTGAAATTTTAAAACCAAAGAGGTTGTACCTTACCTTTTCCAGGCTGTTTATAACTGCTAATTGTGCAACCTTCTTCAGGGCTTTAAATTTAAATGCTGTTTCTGGGGAGAAAAATTTGTTTTATTAACTCTGGACTATTCAACACAAATACAGCTCAGAACTGTTAGAAAAATAACTTCTACACTATTTTTCTCTCAGTACTTTTTGTTTGTTTGGTTGGTTTTGTTTTGTTTTGAGACAAGCTCTCCCTGTAGGCCCTGTAGTCTGGAACTCAATTATGTTGAACAGGCTGGCCTTGATCTAACAAAGACCCACCTGCCTCTGCCTCCCCAAGTGCTCAGATTATAGGTGCGCACCACCATGTGCAGTCCAGTATTACTTATAAGCAATGTAATGGTAAAGATAAATATAAACCCCAAACTCTTCAGTTACAGCCACTAAAGACAAAAGTAAACAGAAACGAATATGCCTTGAATGTCAATGTTTTATTGTTTAAAATAATTTTATTATTTATTTATTTATTTTTACACCCACTTCTCAGTTAGCACCCTCCCATAGCCTCCCTCCCCCGACTAGAGACCTTATACTCTGATATCCCTGCTACTGTCTGCTGTGTTGTCGGCACCCCCAGCCATTCCCCACTACTGGCCCTTCTGGTGAATCTAGTCAGCCTACCTAGAGGGCTTTGTTTTAGGAGGGTCAGCTGTTTCTCATCTAGCGGTAAGCAGGTTGTCAATATTCCTTCGGATAAGATTGGGATCTGCTGTTCATTTTCCCAGTTCTCTGCTGGGTTACTGTCTGGGAATCTCTTTAGCCACTCTGGCCAACAACTCAAAAGAAGGTATCTCTTGTCTGGCATTGTTGCTTGTTATGTAGCCTTTAGCCATATATATGGACTCTTATGAAATTATATTGGCCCCTTTAATCTTTATGGAGGAAATGATTCCTCTGTGTTGACCCTCCTCTTTATAGACTGGACATTGGTTCAAGTTCATCTGGTGGAGTCTCCTTGGCCTCCTTGATCAAGAGGACAGGTGATCCACCACCATTATAGGACATTTTGAGAGATGCTCAGAGTCCCCTGGAAATAGTTGACCTAGGAGGGCTAGGAGCAAAAAGTGTCCTTTATGTCCCTCTGACAAAATTATTATAAGCCTCAAAGCATATCTGTTAAACACCCAAGAAGGTTAGTTCCACCAGTCTGGCATTTTTAATTACCGTGTGTCATGTAGATAAATCTTGGGCAAAGACCAGTTGTTCTCAGATAAACCTTACCTAGACATATATTTCTGGATCTGCTATGTATAATTTGTCAGTAGGGTGTAGGAGTTATATGGTTCCCTCTTGTTTTCAAAACTAGCTAGGCATTGTTTATCTCTCGCATTGTCTCACTCCTCCATCATGGTTTTCCCACTAACAGTGCCCCCATTTCCCCCCTTTCTCCCTTACTAATACCCTTCTCCTACGGTCCTACCTCTCTTGAGCTCCTTCTTTCCCTTTATCCCCTAGGTTCCTTGTATACCCTTCCCTCCCTCCTCCCTTAAACTAACCCAATTTTTACCCATATCTCCCTTACTAATATAATCTGGGTGGTATTCGTATGTTAAAGTCAGTGCTAAGCAACTTTAATGTCTCTTTACTAGGCAGCCTAACTCACGGGTTCCAGAGATGAGATGTACAGTCTTTGGTAGGAGACGGGTGTTTTTTGCCCTCTACACATAGGTGGGAGAAGCTTAAAGTGGGAATCCTGAGCCACAGACCTCTTTAGGAACATTTTCTCCATGAGGGCAGGTGACATGTGACCTAGTTGCTTACCTTGTCTGAGAACTGCAGAGGGGTTTAATCTTTGTCAGCACTTCTTGGTTTTGGAGCCATTGGCTTCCCATTGAGCAATGAAGCCAGAGCACCGCCAGCTGTATGAGACCACCAGAGGACTGTAGAGCCAAGGCTTCCCTACATCTCCAAATGCCTGGGTTCCTGCTCACCTTTTATGGTGTGTCTGCTGTGTGATGCTGCAGCCTAATTTTCATTCTAATATGTCTGACTGGGGTAAGGTGAAATCTTAAAGTGGTTTTAATTTGCATTTCCCTGATTATTAGTGATGTTGAACATCTTTTAAGATGTTTCCTAGCCATCTTTACTTCTTTGTTTGAGAACTCTCTGTTCAGCTCCTTCGCCCATCTTTTAATTGGGTTACTTCTTGTCTTAGTTCTCTGTTTTTTGAGTTCCTTATATATTCTGGTTATAAACCTCTGTCGGATGTATTGCTGGTGAAGATTTTCTCCCATTCTGTGGGTTTTGTTTGCTTCCTTGGTTGTCTCCTTTGATGTACAGAAGCTTTTCAGTTTAATGAGGTCCTATTTGTTGATTCTTGACCTAGTTTCCTGAGCAATTGATGTCCAGTTTAGAAAAATCCCTTCCTATGCCTATATCTTGCAGGTTTTTCCCAATGTTTTCTTCTAATAGTTTCAGAGTTTCAGGCTT
>NW_008358318.1:1263252-1270468 GCF_000622305.1 Nannospalax galili | reverse complement strand
TTCCAATCCATGAGCATGGGAGGTCCTTCCATCTTCTGATGTCTTCCTCAATAGATTTAAAATTTTCATTATAGAGCTCTTTAATGTCTTTGGTCAGGTTTACGCCGAGATATTTTTTTTTTTTTTGCAGCTATTGTGAACGGGAGGGTTTCCATGTACTCTTTCTCTGATTGCTTGCTATTGGTAAATAAAATGTCTACTGATCACACCATCTTCTGAAAAGGTTATCCAAATTGCCGATAGGGAATTAGGGATGCAGACCACTATGGCTTCTTCCATGCTGAGCAGGGACACAGGGTGAGGCAATCGTGGTACCCTTTCAGTGGGTCTATCTAAAAGACTCCCAAATTGCATAATTCTTATTTGTTCAAGTACTATGTTAAAGAGAAGTGGGGATAGTGGACAGCTTTGTCTGGTTCCTGATTTCAATGGGAATGCTTCCAGTTTTTCCCCATTTAGAATGATGTTGGCTGTGCGTTTGTTATACATGGCTTTAATTATGTTGAGAATAATTTGATTTTTAAAACTTTATTTTATTTTATGTGTATGAGTGTATTGCTTGCATGTGTGTAAGTGCACCTGAGTCATGAAATGCCCAGGGAGGTGAGAAGAGAGCCTCAGATTCCTCTGGAACCGGAGTTACTAATAGTTGTTAGCTGCCATGTGGATGTTGGGAATCAAATCCAGGTCCTCTGTGAGAGGAGTCAGTGCTCTTAACTGCTGAGCCATCTCTCCAGCCCCAATAATTTGTTTTTTAAAAACAATTATAAAATATGTGGTGCTTGTAGAAATTTATGAAAATAGCAATAGCTTGAAATACAGTTAAAACATCTATTTTTCTACCATAGAGAGATAATCATAAATAACAGTTTGGTAAATTTTCTTCTACTTCCTTTCCTTGCTAATTTAAGACAAATATATTTAACATAACTGAGAATACACTGGCCAATGAAAACCACTGGTTATTTTTTTTTCTTTTTTAATGTTTATGAATGTTTTGCCTGTCTGTATATAAGTGTACTTAGGTGTACAATGTCCATGGAAGACAGAAGAGGGCACAGGATCCTCTGGAACTGGAGTTACAGCTGGTTGTTAGCTGCCACATAGTTGCTGAAAACTGAACTCAAGTCCTCTGCAAGAGCAGTAAGTGCTTTCAACCACTGAGTCATCTCTCCAGCCCACAAAAATCATTCTTTTTTACTTTATATATTATTCTTAATTGTTCTATATCATTAAAATTCACAATACATTTTTTTATTATACATACAAAAGTAACTTACTTGAACAACTATACCATACCAAGTATTTTCATTTAAATAAATTTAGGACCTCAATTTCCTTCAAAATTTCAACACTTGGGGCTGAAGAGATGGCACAGAGGTTAAGAGTACTGGTTGTTCATTAAGAGGACCTGAGTTCAGTTCCAGCACCCACATGGTGGCTAATACCTGTTCTTAACTCCAGTTCCAGGGGATCCAATCTTCTGTGCAGGCACCAAGCATGTACATGGCACACCTACATACATGCAGGCAAAACACTTATACATATAAATCTTAAAAATAAAAAAATTAAAAAAATTCACACCAGGTGCAGTGGCGCATGCCTGTAGTCCCAGCACTTGGGAGGCAGAAGCAGGCGGATCTCTGTGACTTCGAGGCCAACCTGGTCTAGGTAATTCCAGGTCAGTTGGAGCTACAGGGAGATCCTGTCTCAAAAAGATTAAAAAACAAAATTTCAACACTTGCAGATTGCAAATAGGCAAACTGTATGTCTACACTTGTATCTACTATATGACTGGACGACTGGGCTTCATGGCAATATTCTTTTCAGTGTACCTTGATGTCTCAGAATATTTAAGTCAACAGATTAAAATACTGGTTATTTAAATGTTTTCCAGTTATACATTTAGGTAGTTGCCAATATTTTGCTCCTATAAATGGCAATAACAAATACTTGTATATACAAACCTTTTCCCACATAATTTCTTCTTCAAAGTAAGGAAATGTTTAAAGGAAGGCATCTAGGCAGACTGAGATAAAATCTACCAAACTGCTGCTCATAAAGTGCTGCCACTGAGCAAGATAGTACAGCACCTCTAGCACATTCTTGCCAGATAGTGTCTATTTGGATATTTTTAAAATATTTGATTGATTGATTAATTGATTGACTGATTGGTCTTTTCTAGACAGGGTTTCCCTGTAGCACCAGCTGGCCTGGAGCTAACTATGTAGACCAGGCTGGCCCTGAACTCAGAAATCTACCTGCCTCTGTCTCCCAAGCGCTGGGATTAAAGGCGTGTGCTACCATGCCTGGCTTATTTTTTTATTTTTATGTGTATGAATATATTGCCTGCCCGTGGGTAGGTAGATGCACCGGTGTCATGCAATGCCTGTGGAGGTCAGGAGGTGCTGTATCCCCTGGAACTAGAATTAAGGATGGTTACTAGCCACCATGTGGGTGCTGAGAATCAAACCCAGGTCCTCTGTAAGAGCAGTCAGTACTCTTAATCACTAAGTCATCTCTCCGAGAGTCCCTATTTAGGTATTTTTAATTCTGCTAACTTGATTACACAAAATGGAGTTCACTCTATTTTTGAATTCTTTCAATTAAAAATTTTTAGGTTAGCATACAAAGAAATAGGTATCATTCTGATGTTTCATAAATGTGCCATTATACTTTGCTGTCAACAAATACCTTAAAATAAATATAAAATAAATATCTTTAAAAAAACTAGAATGAGATAAACTTTCAAAGCAATCTTAATTTGCATTTGATGACAAGGATGTTCAACACTTTTTCCAAGTATTTATTAGCTATTTTTAGTTCTTTTAAGGGCTGTTGATCAAGTTCATTAGCCTATTTATTGACTGAATGATAGTGGGGTTTTGGTGTTTAATTTTTGCAGTTCTTTATATATCCAAGATATTAATCCCATCAGATGTGTAGTTGGCAAAGATTCTGTTCCCCAGTCTGTGTTACAAAAAAAGCAAAAGCTTTTTTATTTCAAGTAATCCTATTTGTCAGCACTTGAGATTGTTTCCTATGCAAGTAGTCCTTCTTACCTATGTCTGTATCCTCAAGTGTTTTACCCAAGTTTTCCTCTAGTAGTTTGAATTTCAGGTCTCACATTAAGGTGGTTGATCCATTGTGAACTGATATTTGACACAAGGTCAGACATATGGATTTGCTTTCATTCCTGAATATGTGGAAATCCAGTTTTCCCAGGACCATTTGTTAAAGAGGTTTTTCCCCAATGCATATTTCTGACAGTTTTGTGAAAAAAATTAGGTGGCTACAGTTGTTGGGGTTTCTAGGGCCATATTTTAATATGCTAGTGTACATGTTTGTTTTGTGGTAGTACCATGTTATTTTAGTTACTAAGGCTCTGTAACATAATTGAGATCAGGTATTATGAAGCTCCAGCATTGGTCTTTCTGCTAACGATTGTCTTGGCGACTTATGGTATTTGTGCTGCTGGATGAATTTTAGGTTTGTTTTTTCCAGTTCTGTTAAAATAACATTGGGGTTTTCATGGGGATTGCATTGAATATAAAGATTCCTTTTGATACTACAGCCATTTTTCACAATGTTAATTTGGCAAATCCATGAAAATGAGAATGAAGTCTTTTCATCTTTTTTTTTTTTTTTTTAATCTTTTTTGAGACAGGGTCTCCCCTGTAGCTCCAGCTGGCCTGGAACTCGCTTTGTAGACCAGGCTGGCCTTGAACTCATAGAGTTCACTTGCCTCTGCTTCCCAAATTCTGGGATTAAAGCCATGTGCCACCATGCCTACTCTTGTCTTCAATTTCTTTCTACAGCATCTTAAAAGGCTGTTTTGTGCTTTTTGTTGTTGTTGGTGGTGGTGGTGGTGGTATGTGTGTAGGCTGAAGAAGGAGGGAGAAGCTGATTTCTTTCTTGGCAAGTTCAGTACCAGTATATGGAAAACTTACTGGTTCTTGGGGCTAGAGATGACTGAGCTGTTAAGAGCACTGGCTGCTCTTTCAGAAAGAAGATCCAGGTTCAAATCCTAGCACCCACATGGCAGCTAGCAACTGCCTGTAACTTTAGTTACAGGGGATCCAATGTCCTCTTCTGTCCTCTGGGCACTGGACAACATAGGTGCACTTACATACATGTAGTCATAACACTCATATACATAAAATAACAAGTCAAAAAAATTTTTTTGTTATTGGTTGTCGTATGTTGATTTTGTGTCCTGTTTCTTTGTTCACAGTGTTCATCAGGCCTAAGAGTTTTCTTGTGGCATCTTGTGCGGTCTCCTCTCCCCACCATAAAGATATTTAATCACACTTCTATTATGCTACTTTTAATTTTTTTTGTTCTCTTGACAATTTGATCACACACACACACACACACACACACACACACACACACACACACACACACACACAGAGTCCATTCTGACTATAGTCACGATCTCACAAGCTCCTATTCCCCACCACCCCTATGACTCTTACACACAAAAGTCCTTTTGGCCTCATTCATGTTGTTTCATGACTCATTAAGTTTAAACAAGGCCATCTGTGTGGCCAGGGTTTGCTGCTACTCACCAGAACACGGTGTGGTTCATCAATGGACAGAGAACTAAAGACATTGCTCCTCCCTGCCAGGATCCATTAGTAGTAGCTCATAGTTCAACAGGAAAGGGCAGGGCCACATGAGTCGCTCTCAGATCTATAATGGACTGTTGAAAAACCTAGTCTTGTATAGGCCCACTGTTGGCAGCCACTGCTGCTGACTGTAAGTGCACAGGCTGCATCATGCCCACAATATAGCATATCACAGCTCTTCTTGCTAACTTCTGGTTCATACATTCTTTTCACATCCTTTTCCATGCTATTCTCTGAAACTTATGAGTCATATACAAAAGTTCTTGCTTTTCTAGGAGGTCACATGAGCATTCTGTTGAGGGCTAAGCACTCAACCAACACTTATTCTCAGTATCTTGAGCAGCCATGCATCTCTGCATTCTCACACACAAAGAGAAGTTTCTCTAATTAATACTAAGAGTAATATTAGTATTTAGAAGGTAGCTTGGCACTGTGTCAATTTAGCTAAATAAATAATAATATTAAGTAACCCTTTGGGGTCTAAGCCATGTGTTTTTAATCAGGTTGACAGTATAAGTTATGGATTCCCTCTTGTGGAACAGGTCTCAAAAATCAATCAGAGAGTGCTTGGCTGTTCCCATAACAGTTATGATATTAATGCACCAGTGAGCATATCCTGCCTGGCAAGTTGGTATTATAATTAGTAGGGTTCTTGGAGGTATAAGAACACTGACACATTTTCTCTCCCCGGCAACCTGAACTGCACCTTCTGGCACTATGAGGCCTAGTCAGCAGAAGGAAACTTCCAGCTCAGTTCCAGTTTGAACTATAAAATCATGTTATCTGGAAATTGGGATCATATGACTTCTTCCATTCCCATTTGCATCTTTTTTCCCCCATCTTTTTGAGGCACAGTCTCCCTGTAGACCCAGCTGACCTAGCATTCCCTATGTAGACCAAACTGTCTCCTGCCTCTGCCTCTAGAGTGCTGGGCCGTCCGCGCCACCACACGCAGCCCCTTCGCATGCGTCTCTTTCATTTCTTTCTCATCGTGCTGCCCTACCTAAGACTTGTGAGCATTATACTGAGTACAAAGGGAGAATTGGAAATTAATTTTCCCTCAATAAATACGCTGCTCAATCTCAGAAAATAGAGAAATATTTTTCATACACAGCCTTTACTATGTTGTGCTGTTCTAGTCCTACTTTCTTTTATCATGAAGGAAGTTAACTTTATTAAAGGGCTTTCTTTGCATCAATTAAGATGATCATGTAATTTCTGTTCTTTTGTCTATTTACATATATATATTTACATATTAATTTGTGTATGTTAAACAAACTTTACATCCTTGGAATGAAACCATGGTGCTGTGGAATTTAGTTTGCTGAAATTTCATCAAGAATTATCTCTTTTTTTGTTGTGTCCTGTCTGTTTTTGGCAGCTGTGCAATGCTGGCTTTGTAGAACGAGTTTGGTAGTGTTCCTTTCCTATTTTATGGAACAGTTTGAGAAGTACTGGTGTTAGTTCTTCTTTAAAATTTTGGTAAAATTCAGCAGTTGAAACCACCCAGTCCTATACTTTTTTTGTTGGGAGACTTTTTATTACTGCTTCAATCTCATTTATTATTACAGATCTGCTTAAGCTATTTATATCATCTTGATTTAATTTTGATAGGCTAAAGAATTTATCCATTTCTTCTTGATTTACCAGCTTCTAGAACATGTTTACAAACTACTCTCTGAATCTTTTTATTTCACTGGAACTGTAGTAACCTTAACTTTTTCATCTCTAATTTTACTAATTTGACTCTCCTTTCTCTTCCTTTTGATTTCTTGGCCTAGGAGCTTGGAAATCTTCTTTGATTTTTCAGAAAACCAACTGTTTTGTCCAATCCTAGGCACCGTTCTGTTCTCCATCTCAATAGCTTCTGTTCTGATTTTTTAGTACTTCTTATTATCTGCTGCTTTTCATTTTGGACTCTTCTTGCTTTTCTAGGACCCGGAGGTGTGCATTAGATTATCTACTTGAGATCTTTGTGATTTTTTAAATTAGGCACTCTTAGCTATAAAATTTTAAAGTTGCATTACAGGGGCTGGAGATATGGCTCAGGGGTTAAGAACATTGGCTGCTCTTGCAGAGGACCTGGGTTTGGTTCCCAGCACCTACATGGCAGCTAGCAACTATCCTAACTTTAGTTCCAGGGCACCCAACGTCCTCTTCTGACCTCTATGGGAATTGCATGACATGGGTGTATTTACACACATGCAGGCAATACACTCATACACATAAAAAATAAATATTTTAAAAACTGCATTATAAGAAAATTCAAAGAAAGAAATCATGATCACATATAAAATTAGTACACTGAATTTAAGGCCAAAAAGCAAGAAAATAGTCTTTATTTTTTATTTTATTTATTATTTTTATTTTATGTGTATGTGTGTATTGTCTGCATGTAGGTAAGTGCACCTGTGTTATGCAATGCCCGTGGAGGACAGAAGAGGCTGTCGGAGCCCCTGGAACTGGCGTTATGGACAGTTGTTAGCTGCCATGTGAGTGCTGGGATACGAACCCAGGTCTTCGGTAAGAACAGCCAGTGTTCTTAACCGGTGAGCCATCTCTCCAGCCCCATGAAAACCATTTTT
>NW_008358318.1:1262921-1263208 GCF_000622305.1 Nannospalax galili | reverse complement strand
GCTCAGCAGTTAAGAGCACTGACTGCTCTTGCAGAGGACCCAGGTTTGATTCCCAGCACCCACATGGCAGCTACGAACCATCTTTAACTCCAGTTGCAGGGGGATCCAAAGCCCTCTTCTGACCTCCACAGCAATGCATGACATGAGTGCACTCACATACATGCGGGCATTACACTCATACACATAAAATAAAAAAAAACACAAATGTATAAAGTACCAATAGTGTACCTGTACTGCAAATACAATTGTACACTTTCTCCAACATGGACTTTCATGAATTGCAGTTA
>NW_008358318.1:1249630-1262402 GCF_000622305.1 Nannospalax galili | reverse complement strand
CCCTTTCCTCCCCAAGTTGGTAGTGGTCAGAGTATTTTGTCACAGCATTGAAGAACAAACTAAGACAGGGTTGATGCTGCATGTGTGCAAATGCCCAAAGAGGCTGGAAGAGAATGTCAGATTCCCAGGCGTTTGAATTACATGTGGTAAGAACCACCTGACATGGTACTGGGAACCGAACTCTGGTCCTCTGGAAGAGCAGGCTCACGTACGTGAACACATAGTCTCCAGTTGATGGTGCTGCTTTGGGAGATTTAGGAGATGGGGTCTTGCTGGAGGAAGCATGTCATTGGGAGCAGGCTTTGAGAGTTCACAGCCTGTGTTTGCTGTTGAGATATGAGCTCTCAGCTGTCTGCTTCTGCCACCTCTTGTGATGCCTCCCCCACTATTATGAACTCTTCCTCTGAAACCATAAGCCAAAATAAATTCTTTCCACTATAAATTGCCTTGGTCATCATGCTTTATCACAGGAGGAGAAAACTAATATAAGCAGAAAGCATTCTTTTTTGGTCTTTTTGAGACAGGGTCTTCCTGTAGCCCCAGCTGACCTGGAACTCACAATATAGACCAGGCTAGCCTTGAACTCACAGAGATCTGCCTGCCTCTGCCTCCCAAGCTGCTGGGACTAAAGGCATACGCCACCACTCCTGGCTAGCAGTAAACAGTCTTAACCAGAAGTCACTGCTCCAAACCCTGATTCTAAAACTTTTTTACATTTCCTCCCTGATTTCTTCAATGAAGCACTGATCATTCATGAGTATATTGTTCAAAGCAGGCATGGTGGTGTATGTCTTTAATCTCAGCACTCCAGAGGCAGAAGTAAAAAGATCACTGTGTTCCAGCTCAATCTGTTCTGCTTAGCCAGTTCCAGAGCAGCCTGGGCTACACAGCTACATAGTGAAACCCGTCTCGACAACAACAAAGAAGGTGAAAAAAACCAGTATTGTTCAAAATCCATGTATCTGTTTAGTTTCTGTAGTTTTTCTTGCTATTGACTTCTAGTTTTATTGCATTATCAGCTTACACGATATTATTTTGATTCTTTTGTATTTGTTAAGATATGATTCGTGGCTTAGAGTGCCATCTGTTTTAGATGGTTCCATGGGCTCCTAAGAAGAAAGCTTTTGAAATCTTCATCTGGAGTTCTACCTATGCTAGTATCTTTGAATTCAGTAGTTGGGGATTTATGATCTTTTGAAGGAGTCTATTGCCTTGCCTTTTGTGTTTCTTACATTTCTCCTTTCTTCTGCTTTGTGGAGGAGGGCCTTCTAACTGAGCTGCCTACTCTCAAAGACTCAATCCCCAGGACCAAATGGAGAAAACAATCTGCTTGGAAGCGGAAGCTGTTCCCTTTCCCTCTGCCAGAGAACTGCAGTTTAAGCCGTGCTGTTTACTTCTCCATACTGCCCATCTCTTGCTTTTTTTTCTCAAGTACTCTCTAGATTTCC
Source organism: Nannospalax galili (assembly GCF_000622305.1). Classification (NCBI taxonomy): domain Eukaryota; kingdom Metazoa; phylum Chordata; class Mammalia; order Rodentia; family Spalacidae; genus Nannospalax; species Nannospalax galili. Next base: position 1,260,954 of record NW_008358318.1, on the reverse strand, counting down.
AAAGCTCTTCCTTGCTGTCTCTCAGATGTACAGAGAAACACTAAAGAACTTGAGATGCTCCAGGCAAGCAAAGGTCACAACTACATCGGTGGCAGTCCAGGCTGTCAGCTATGCATTATCCCCAAATCAGTCTCCTCAGACCCAGACTCCAGGCACTCTCTAGACTGCATTTTCAATCCAATATAGCTCCATACACATGTACTGAATATATTTTAGGTTCATCTTTTATAAATTTATTTTCCTTATCTACAAAGAAATTTTCCTCTGGGAAAGATGACATTTCTATAAACTATTTTAACCTAACAGTCTCTTAGGAAAAACTCTTCCCAAAGACTTGTAATGAAGAGATACTAGATTTTATTACTTTTACATAAAGTCTTTCAAAAATAGAGATGAGTCCTCTAGTACTTATCTATAGAATCTTTTAACTGTGAATTTCTTTTTCTGGACATGCAAATGAGTAACTTGTTCTCCAAATCAGTTTTTATATTCCCTTTGCTCCTGTTCTTTCCATGATATCGATGGCATTGCATTTCTGTCTTTAGCCTACATCTTCCTGCAGTCATCAGCTTTACCCTTACTACATGGTAAGTATATTATATACAGTAATCTAGTCTTGATTTCTATGTACATTTAATTACTTCTGTTTTATGATGTTTTTTTTTTTCAGACAAGTTCTCCTATCTCAGGCTAGCCTCAAGTTTCCTATATAGCTGAGGATTAAACCTCTAAGTTTCCTGCCTCCACCTCCAATGTGCTGAGATGATAGCCATATGCCACCATAATTAATGGTGCTGGAGACTGAACCCAAGCTTTGTGACTAGGTAAACACTCTACCAATAGGGCTATACCCCGGCCCAAGTTCAACATATTTCTTATTTGACATCTTATTGATACCTCAAACTCAGTAGATCTAAAGCTGAATTTATCACTTTTTTGGCCATTTTGTTCTCTACCATTCATTCTTTCCCTTTCCTGCCTTTATCATGTGCTCTGTATTTGGTGATATCTCTATCTCTAACTTCATATATTTAAATTGATTACCAAATACTATTCTAATTAAATGCTACAGATTCTAATTCCAAAGTACTACCAAATGGGCTCCCTTATCACCCCATTCTGTCTAGACCTCTATACCACACCCTCATCATGTACATGACTATATAATCAAAACACAAGAAGTTCGTGTAATATAACCCTCTACCAAGTCACATCATTAATTTCATGCAAAGTGGTATCTAGAAAAAAGTACTAATCACTTGAGTTCCTTAGGGACAAACTCATATTTTTATTAACCTCTGTACTTCCAACAATTAATGTGGTTTCTTATATATGATTTCTCCATAAATCTTTATTTAAGAGAATTTTAAACTATTACTTACTTTTACTGTTCACCAGGAAAAATTTCTATTTCTTTGTCATTGTTAACTAGAGCTATCTTTCAGTGGCCTATTTAATATTAGCTTTATATTTTATATATTCATCTGTATATATTCTAAATCTATGCTTATTAAGGAACTGCATTCAATCAGAGGAAGCTACCTCAATATAAAACAAGTCATTCACCTGTACGCCTATGTTCTTTTATTTCAACATGAAAATCATCTCAGTCACCTACCACAGATAGAGAATCACTTAAAAAAAAAATGTTTTAAACAAATCCTTATTCAGAGCGACCTGGACTAGATTTATTTCTAAAATGTCTCTGTGATGGTTGGTCTTCACTATCAACTTTCGGGAGTTTAGAATCACCTAGGGGATACACTTCTGGGCTTGTCAGTAACCAGTTTCCAGGGAGGTTTAACTAAGGATGCAAGATCTCCTGTGAATGTGGGTGGCACCATGCCTCAAGCTACGGGAGCAGATTATATAAGAAAGCAGAAGAACCTGACAATCAGCACTCATCTCTCTGCTTCCTGACTGCAGATGCAATGTGAGCAGCTGCCTCACACTCCTCCTGTCATGCCTTCCATGATGGACTGTATCCCCTCAAATCATGAAGAAAATAAACCCTTCCTCACTTTTTTTATTATTTTTATTTTGTGTGTATTAGTGTATTGACTGCATGTATGTAAGTGCACCTATGTCATGCAATGCCCAAGGACATCAGAAGAGGGCATCAGATCTCCTAGAACTGGAGTTATAGACAGTTGTTAGCCACCATGTGGGTACTGGGGATCGAACCCAGGTTTCTACAAGAGTAGACAGTGCTCTTAACCACTGACCCATCTCTCCAGCCCCAACCCTTCCTCTCTTAAGCTACTTCATGCCAGTATTTGGTCACAGAGATAAGAAAAATAACTAATACAGTCACTTAACAGTTGTGAAGTCTTAAAAACCCCACTTAAATTTCCTTCTTTTGTTACTTTCTTATTTATTTATTTACTTATTTAGGGGGAAGTTATAAGCAATCAAGCCCAGAACTGTGAGCATGCTAAGCACATACTACAACACAGAGCCATACCCTAGTTCTTAAACTTAATGTATAAATGATTTCTAAATTTTAGCATTCAGTTAGTTAACTGTTCAACATATACTAGAATCTTATGAGTTTTAAGACTGAGAGCAGTAGCTCAGTGGTAGAGAACTTCCTTGACATTCATGAGGCCCTAGGATCAAGCCCTAGCACCATAAATAAAACAAAATCTTGAGAATTTCAACCACAGACTGAATGGTGATCTGTTAGCTAAAATAATTTCTGTCCATATCACTCATTTTTCTTTTTATTAAGGTTACTGAAAACTGATTAAATCATGACTTGATTTTTCAATAGTAATGACTCTATTTTCTTTCTTTTTTGGTGATGGTGGTGGTGCTAGGGGGTCAAACCCAAAGCTTCATTCATGCTATGCAAACATTCTATCTATGAACTATACACCCAGCTATAAATCAGATTCTTTAACTTTGAAGGTTAGCATAAGAAGACACTGGTCTCCTTGTGGCATCCTTATGCCTGTGTTCTCATTCCACATTCTCCCTCCTCCAACTGGTTCTTCCTTCTCCTGCCAGTTCTCAGAGCCAGCAGGACTCAAGGTCAGACATTAAAACCACTTTTTGATATTTTAATACCTTTTGATATCTTCTTTCTGGAGATGAAGGTCCCACTCTGTAGTCAAACATGGTCTTAAACTGACTACAAAGTCCAAGTAGCCTCAAATTCTCCTGCCTCAGCTTCCCAAGTGCTAGAAGTACAGGTATGCAACATCTCATCCAGTTCAAGACTATATTCTTTAAGCACTATAAGTTCTATGACAGCGAAACATTTAACTTATTTAACTTCTACAACCTAGAGTGAGCCTTAAGGGATCAAATCCCCCCAAAAATATATTCTCTTTATTAAAAGCAAACATTTTGGCTCCAGAAAACTTTCCACTGCCAAGATGTAAGATATTCATTTTTCTCTACTGCATTATTTTCAAATATTCAAAACTTAAGCTATGTGCATTACTGGCCGTTTCATAAGAACATCTGCACTATAAAAATGTATTAATAGATTTTATATTTATATATAGTTCACTTAGAATTACTATATTTGTAACACTGAGATTTGACCCATGGTGATTAATCTCAGGTATATAGTACATTTAAACCTACCCTTCAGGAGTCGTTTTAATTTTGCACAATCCACATTGATATACTGTAACAATTCTATATCATGGACATCAATATTGTCTTCTGAACAAACTGTTAACTCCTGTAACCTGAAAAGTAAAATAAAAAATAATAATTCATCACTTTGTCTTAGAACAGGCCAAGATTCTATTCAATAAGAGATTATGAGTTTATGAATAAAGACACACATAAAATAAGAGCAGATATAGCTCTTACTTAAAAGTTAAAGGATATAAGCCATTTAAGGAACATAATGGAAAAACTGATATTCCAGTTAACTTCATAGCTCCATCTTTAAGACCCAGGTTGTCTAAATTCTATTTCTCACTTTAGATAGGTTGCTTTGGCAAAATTAGTTAATTCCAAGATTGGGGTAGATTTTCAAAATGTCTAGGTCTCCCTGAACTTGAAAACGAGGAAATTAGCAATTGCTATAGTCTCATCAAAAATAGATGAGGTTGGAAAAATGGCTCGGCAGTTACAAGCACTTGCTGCTCTTTCAGAGGACTCAAGTTCAGTTCCCAGCACTCATATGATGGCTTGCAACCTCTGTAACTCCAGTTCCAAGAGATTCAATGCCCTTTTCTGGCCTCTGTGAGCACTGAACACAAGTATACATACATATGTGCAGGAAAAATACTCACACATTAAAATAAATCTTAAAAGAAATCATACAGATGCACTTAAATGGACTCCCAACTGTCAAAAATTAGACAATTTGAGCATCAAAATCTTTTTTTGATCGCATTTACTTATTTTGTGTGCACACTAGCACACACATGCCAGTGCACATGTGTGGAGGACAGAGGATGACCTGTGGGAGCCAGTTCTCTCCTTCCACCATGTGGGTTCCAGAGATCAAGCTCAGGTCATCAGTCTTGGTCATTAGGCACCTTTACCTGCTGAGCCATGTCATTAGCTCCCACAAAAAAAGTTTTTTTCTACAACTGTAAGACACCCAATAAAGAAAAAGTATGCAATAATTACTGAAAAAGAAAAAATTATGGGTAATCTTTTACAACTCTTAGAATACCAGCTCATTCTGAAAAATAATGGCAGAGTAAAGGCTCTATCATGCATTATCTATTTAGACCATCTTATAAGAAAATAGTATTAATAATGAAGGAAAATTCTTCTACAGGAATCACACTTTCAGGCAGGTATGGTAGTTCATGTCCATCATCCCAGTACTCAGGAAGATGAGGCAGAATGATGATTTTGAATTTGAGGCCAGCCTGAGCTATAGGGTGAAAACCTATCTCAAAAAAAAAAAAAAAAGGCAGAAAAGGGGATGGCTCAGTGGTTAAGAGCACTGGTTGTTTTTCAGAGGACCTGGGCTGGGTTCCCAGCACCCACATGAAGACTAACTACATCAGTAACTCCAGTTCCAGGGAATCCAAAGCCCTCTTCTAGTCTCTGCAAGTTTGAAGATGCATGGTGCACTTATGAACATGCAGGCAAAACACCCATACAAGTAAAAATAAATTAATTTTTTTTCTCAAAAGACAGAAAAATAGGCGTGGTGGTGCATGCCTTTAATCCCAGCACTTGAGAGGCAGAGGTAGGCAGATCTCTGTGAGTTTGAGGCCAGCCTGGTCTACATAGTGAGTTCCAGGCCAGCTGGGCTATAGGGAGATCCCGTCTCAAAAACACCAAAAATAAAAGAAAAAGACAGAAAACGAAATTACGGTTTAATACAAAAGAACCTGGATTCAATTCTTACAAAAAAATAGTAAGTCCCGATTTAAAAATAAAGAATGAAAGATGGAGTACAAAATGCGTTATTTGCTGTTCCCAATAAATAATGGGTCCAATGATTATCAGCAGATAATAAAAAACACCAGGCAAAAGTTCTACAAAAAAATGTTGGATAATGCTGGTAACATCTAAGTCTGACAATGGGGCTACATAGTGAGATCTGTTCCAAATAGGGGGAAAAAAATCAAATTAAATATTTTGAATGGTCTTCCCACCACAAAACAACTAGGTCTAGTACAGTTATACAGAAATTCTGTGATGAAATTAGCTAATCTTCTATATAAGATAGTACAGTAGGCTGAGAGATGGCTCAGAGGTTAAGAGCACATATTGCTCTTCTAGAGGACTGAAGTTCAGTTCCCAGCACCCACGTTAGGCAGCTCACAACCACCTGTAACTCCAACTTCAGGGAATCCAAATCCCTCTCTGGCCTTCATAGGCACACACAGGAAACATAGCCATAAATAAAAATAAAAATATAAAGTAAGTATAGTCTACCCAGAACACAAGATATTTCAGCAGAATAAAGCTATGTTATAATTTTTTCATTAAAAAAAGACACCATGTCTGGTGGTACAGGTCTATAATCACAGTCACTGGGAAAGCTTAGGCAGGAAGATTCCAAGTTGAAGGCTAGCCTAGGCTACAGAATGAGTTCGAGGTCAGTTTGAACACCATGGTGAGACCTTGTCTGAAAATAAAAAGAGCACTGCGGTTCTAGCATAGTGGTAGAACATATGAAGGCCTGGATTCAATCTCCAATACTGTTCCCCATGCCACCAAAAAAAGCAGAGAATTTATCAATAAGAGAACTGGTAAAGCTCAACTAATCTTATAGTATTACTTCATTAAGAACGAAATATAAAAATCAATTTTCAGAAATAACTGCTATAGTTTAAGTCACCTGGCTATAAGAGCAACATCCTAAGACGTCCCCATCTAAATCAGATCACCTTAATGGTCTGCTAAATGAGTAGTCCTCTAGTAAGATCAGCTCCTATTTCTGGTGTTAACTAATGAAAACACACATGCAATTACATGTTATTTCATAGATCTGGCTAGTCTATCCCCAAAGCCAATGACATTCTAGCCACAACTTCTATTCTGGGAACAGAGAGTGAACTAGATTTGGGAAATAAACAAAAGTTGTGCATTTGTATGAACTAATGCTATAGAATCCCACAGAACAAAAGCTGTGCTGGATAGCTTCAATTGTCAACTTGACACACCTTGCTAGAGGGAATTTCAATTGAGGAACTGTCTCTATTGGACTGACTTGTGGCCATGTCTGTGAGACATTTTCTTGATTGTTGAGTGATATGGGAGGACCCAGCCTACTGTGGGTGGTGCCACCCCTGGGCAACTGGTCCTGGGTTGTATAAGAAAGCAGGCTGAGCACCAGCCAGGGAAGCAAGCCAGTAAAGTGTTCCTCTATGGTCTTTACTTCAGTTCCTGCCTCCATGCTCCTGTTCTGAGTTCCTACTTTGGCCTCAGTGATCAATTATGACCTGGGAGATGTGAGATCAAATAAACCCTTTCCTCCCCAAGTTGGTTTTGGTCAGTGTTTTTATCACAGCAATAGAAAGAAATTAGAAAAGCCTTTGGTGACTCTTAAGATTTCTGGGGTTTTCAGGGGCTGGAGAGATGGCTCAGCAGTTAAGAACACTGACTGTTCTTGCAGAAGACCTAGGTTCGAATCCCAGCACCCACATGGCAGCTAACAACTGTCCGTAACTCCAGTTCCAGGGGATCCAGCAGCCTCTTCTGTCCTTCGCTGGCATTGCACAACACGGGTGCACTTACCTACATGCAGGCATAACATTCGTACACATAAAATAAAATAAATAATAAATTTAAAAAAAAGATTTCTGGGGTTTTCAAAGATGGTACACTATTGTATTTTATAAAACAACTGATGCATGAATAGACTAAGAAACATTGTGGGTTTTTTATGTTTTCTATCTTCAATTAAGATTTTTTTTTCAAATAGTAAAGCTAATCTAGTAGTTGCTGAATGAAAAGGGTACTTCTTATAACTTTCCAGCATCCTGTTTCCGTGTTTGTTACCTTGCTGACTCCACTGAGTATTATAGCTCAAAATATAAAATGTGGTTACTCAAAAAATTTCATGGAAACACTGTTGTGTCATATAAACATTAACCAAGATCATTAATCATAGACCATTAAGTAAAAAATTTAATTTTCTTTTAATAGTCAGGTTATAGAATATTGTTGCTTAGCATCATAATGACAAAAATAACTTTTTTTTTACAACCTCAAAACACCATGGCTCAAATTCTTAAATTATCATGTGTATTATCATTCACCTTGGTGGAAAACAATTAAAGAGGAAATCCAATAGAAGCCTGTTGTATGACACTGACAAGTCAAAGCAAGGCACCAAGGCACCTATGTTTCTAAAAGACTTTATGTTATTAATTCTCTAAGTGGTATTTGTTATACTTTTTACTTGGTCATAATTAAGAGCCCATTTGATTTGACTTGTATAAGAAAGGTAAATCATTTTCATGAAAGCAAATTCCAAAATTACTTTATAATTTCATCCCACTGAGCAAAAATTCAGACCAGTTTCTCCATGTGTAACATCACAGTTAGGATTCTGACTTGTAAGTAAAGGCTTAAATTGCACTTAAGACTTTTTATTTCATTTTTTCTACAATATATTTTCTTAAGCTTTATTTTTTTTAACATCACAGCTATGATTTTGATTTGTCAGTAAAGACTATTTTCTACAGTACATTTTAAAAATCTTATTTTACTCTGTGTCTGTGTATGTGTAACCACACATGCATGTGTGGAAGTCAGAGGACAACTCTGCAGAGTTATACTCTCCTGTCTTCACATAGATAGAACTCAGACCATCAGGCTTGTGCAGCAAGCACCTTTACCTTGACCTTTGTGGGGTACTTGCCTGCCCCCTTTGTTTGAATAAAGATAGCACGGTGCATATTATGAACACTCAATAAATGGTACTCCACATACACTTAAAACACAGTCCACTTTCCAGAGAATTCTACTTTTCAATTACTTCCCCATGTTTCTGTATTTCCTGGTTTGTTTTAGTAATTCAGAATTGTGTTTACACAGCTAGTAGATTATTAGAATCTTCACTATTACTTCTCAATCATTCTACCTGATTCATATAGTTTAATTTAAAAGAATATGTGAAAAACACCAAAGCAGGACTAGGGATGTAGCTCAGTGGTGGTGCTCACCTACCAAGTACAAGACCCTGAATTTAAAACTCTGCACTGCAAAAGAGATAACAGCTTGGCCATGGGAAGTATCTTTTCCTAAAATTTAAACCTTCAAGTTTATAATAATACTTGTATCTAATTATATACATCAACATCTCCAACACAACTTCCAATATTACATAATTAAAATTTCAAAGAAATTAATACATAAAATTTCAAAAAAAAAAACCAGAAAATGGTCATTCTGTTGACTTTATTTTTATATTGATAAGAATTCTAAAATGTATGTTTCTTTAATAGCCCCAAATAATTTATACACTAACCTTGTAGAAATGCGACTAAAGACTGCATTGAAGTTGTTGCAGCTGAGAGAAAATAAAACCCCAGAGGCAGAATTCCGAAGTTCAGCTGCGTGTTGGTTTCCTTCACGACAGGTATGAAGAAAATGGCAGATTTCTGGCAGTAACTGTTTGACCAGCATTGTTTCATCTAATCTCATTGTGTCCTTTGGTTGCTAAAATGGAAATAATCACATAATTCTAAAACTTTCTTAAGTTTACCTGCAAGCATTTGCTATTATGAAAATTTTCCAGCATACAGAGAAGCTGAACTAGGATGACACTCACACAGCCCCCATCATCAATTCGGCAACTGCTATCCTTTCCTCACATCTGCCACATGGACCTACAGATGGTCTAATACAAAACACACATCCTCACCCTATGATTAAAACGCAAGTCCAACTCTTCATCCACCCTCATCAGTCCCCAACTTCTGCTTGCTCCCTAGTTTATCAGTCAGTCCCTTCCCTTTTGGGAAATCTGAAGTTTACTGTGAACTCTCAATATATTTTATTCTTATTCAATGGTAAATGTAGTATGTCATTTGTCTTTAATAGCCAGAGAAATTCCTGGGTAGACATCACACCCACTTTTGTACAATCTGACCAAAACACATATTATACACTACAAATACTGGGTTAAATTACTTCAAAGTAAGTTATAAACATTATACTATCTCAGCCTTTGTGAATGTCAACATATCTTTTCTCCAACATAACTTCAAAACAATTACACTAAGGAATAATACAGTTCCATATATCAGGTAATACCCAATCTAGATTCCAATTTCTCCAAACTGTGAAAATGTCTCCCATAGCTTTTTTCTCAACGAGGATCTAAAAATGACTGTTATGTTCCTTCAATTTTCTTTATTTTACAATCTCCCCATACACTCCACACATACCATTTTAGCATTCCATGACACTGACTTTAAAAACTGGGTCAACTGCATTACAGACTATTTGATTATTTCCTAATGGTTTAAATTACTAATCAAATACTGGCCCAAGTGGTACATGCACAAGAACATGAATAATCCCCAACTCCACAAAAGCAAACAAAACACAAGCCAAAAATAAACATTTTCAGTAGTAGAGCAAGAAAGGTAATATATATTTTATACATTATACAATTTATACTATGGCCACTTGTACCAGCATTACAATTAGGCTATCTTCAAAGAGTAGTAAAATCAAACAGGAGTCAATAATATAAATGATCACTCTCCAAAATATATTTATTAATGTATGAAAATTTTTTAAATGTTAATGAAAAAGTTATGGAAACTGAAAGAGGCAACACAAATATTCTACACAACTCAACATAGGCATGCCTGATATATGGGAAATTATGAAGTGCTAAGACTGCTGCCAGGAACTAATGCAGACATTTAAAACTGCCCAGTGTCCTAACCCCACCCTGCTATATAACGTTTTTTCACTCTTTCACTCCATTTACAAATTAACAGAAGACACAAAGCTAAAACAACCAGCTCCCCTTATTTTAAGTGGAACTCTTAACAAGACTGTCTTACAATTTTGGCTTATGGCCAAGAGTCAACAAGAATTTAAAATAATATGCTGTGCTGGCAAGATGACTCAGAGGGTAAAGCCCTTGCCATGTAAGTTTGATGATCTGAGTCTGATGCCCAGAACCCACATAAAAGTGGAAGGGGAGAACTAAGTCAACAAAATTGTTTTCTGACTTCTACACGTGCACAGTGGCATGCATAACCTCCCCGAAACAATATTCACAAATCACACAAACACATGATAATAGAAAAAATAAAAATAAATATTATGCTTAGATTTTTCTGGTCCACAGGCTTTCCTAATTGTTTTTTCTTCCAATTCCCAGCCTAATCCCATCCACTTCTGACAATTCCTTCTCTTCTCAATAATACACCCAGTCTGTCTGTCTGTCTGTCTGTCTATATACATACATATATATATATATTTTTTTTCTTTGTGTCTTTTTGAGACAGGGTCTCCTTGTAGCCACAGCTGGCCTGGAACTTGCTATGCAGACCAGGCTGGCCTCGAACTTACAGAGATCCTCCTGCCTCTGCCTCCCAAGTGCTAGGACTAAAGGCATGTGCCACGATGCCCGGCCCAGTACTCATATATTAAAGTCTCTTCCTTCTAGTTTTACTGTACAGAACCACAACACATGTATACGAGTGAAGCTATTCTGAATAAAAATAAAAGTCTGAATTCTTGTGAAATGAAGAGAACATAAGAAAATAAGTTAACTTTAATGTACATGAATAGACAAATCTTTTAAAATAGACGTACTTACATAAACATTTCCCCATGTTCCACAAAGAATTAAAGTTAATGAAGATTAAAACACTTTGCTTCACACCACAGAAATATTCTTTTAAAAAACCTCACAT
>NW_008358318.1:1218632-1249606 GCF_000622305.1 Nannospalax galili | reverse complement strand
ATATATATTAAAAAAAAAAAAACCTCACATGAAGTCATGGTTGAAATACACTTAGAGGAAACCTGGAAGAGAACCCTGTGGTACCCTCTACATATCTAGTATGTATGTTCATATTTATGCAAAGTAATTATGATGGTAATATCAAGCCTCAAAAAGAAAGGCATTTTCAAGGTGTCTTTTATATAGATTTGAACAGTAAATATTGAAACCATCTTCATCAAAGAGGGAAAAGAAGGTTCCTCTTGGTCTTCTGAGTCACATTCTTCCAGCTACATAATGCTTCAGGCCTAAAAATGGCTGAGAACATAACTAAAAAAGTGACTTCTTTATAAACATCTTTCCACAGTGCCAAGCATGGTGGCACACCATTTACTCCTAAGACCCAGGAAGTGAAGGCAGGCAGACTGAGTTTAAGGCCAGCCTGGTCTACATAGCAAGTTCCAAGCCAGCCAGGGCTATATAGTGAGACCCATCTGAGAATTTAAAAAAAAACAAAAAAAAAACAAAAAACCTAAGAGATATATGACCCAAATGTAAACATTTTCTAAGTAAACTTAATATCTATATAGTGTACAAGTTGAGAGAATAATTTTCTCTAATTCTACACCACCTAGTCAACTATGTTAACAAGATTCATATTCATACATCTTAAACAAAAGCTCTTCATGCCTCAATGTCCACACCAAGACTTTACTATGTCAGTTCTTTCTCAACATTGAATTCACAAGCCTGCTTACTTTAGAATTGACTTACCCCAGCAAGACATTTTTCCAGTGTATCCAATATAATCAACTGAGAGAGATATAAATTTTTTTCAGCAGCTTCTCCAAATATCCTCTAAAAGAAAAAGATATTCAGAACATAGAAGCTGATTAACACTCTCCACTATAAATCAGCACACACACATGAAATATGAGACTAAAAATCAAGAAAAATTAATGATCTTCTATTTTTACCTTCTGTGTGTAAATATATATATATAATTTCTTATTTTACTCCAACACAAAATAAATTTCTGGGCAAACGGGTATTTTCTTAAAGTCTGCCATTAGCCATGTAACAGTAAAATATGTTGGCTTTATGTTATAAAACATCCATATTTTGCCAGGCATGGTGGGAACACATTGGTAATTACAGCACTTTGGAAATAGAGGCAGGAAGATCTAAAGTTCAAGGCTAGCCTCAGCTACATAGCAAGTTTGAGGCCAGCCTGGGCTAAATGAGCCAATAACAAAAGAAAAAAACAAGAAAAGAGGGAGGGAGAAAAGGGGTTAGGGATGGGGGGGAAGGGAAACAGAAAGGGGGAAAAGAGAAAAAAAATAAAATTAATGATTTAGAGACCTGTACAAGTCTTGAGTTAACCATCCTTTCCTACCACAACTACTCTTAATTCTTATCAAAACAAAATGATACTCTACCTTATTATTACTCTGCGTGTGTAGCATGGTGCACCATGATACACATGTGGAGGTCAAAGGACAACTTTCAGGGATCAGTTTTCTCCTTTCATCATGGGTTCCGAGGATGGAACTTGGGTCACCAGGCTTGTATGGCAAGTGTCTTCACCCACTGTGCTATCTTGTTGGCCATGTAATTTTTAAGTAAATACTAAATAAATGCCAACATCACAACAGTGTTTTTGTTTTAGATAGGATCCCAAATACCAAAATATTTCAATATACTGGCAATGTGACCACATTTTCATACAAGGAAAATTCTACTACTGGGCTCCACACAGCGGGCAAAAAGAGCGATGGCAAAACATTAAATGTATTTCTGTGAGTCATTTTACATTTTATAAAAGGTCCTGTGCTTTTCAGAAAAGTTTGCTTTTTTCCACAGAAAAGCAATATATTTATAAGACAAATAAATGACTGCCCATGTCTCCAATTCATCAGTCCTATAACTCTGAGATAACACTTAAGCCAGTTTTCTCAAAAGGAAATGCACCAAAGATTATGCTTGCTAATAAAACAATGAAGCTGCTCCTCAAATTTTACAACTAGAAGTTGTCTCATAGCTCAATAAAAACAGTATCAGTTGAGATTACAAGTACTAGAGAAAAGCAGAAAGTTGAGAAAAACCCAGAACAGTTGCTTCAAATAAAGCATGAAGATTATTGGACAGAAGTTGTTAGAGGGAGGGATTACCTCAGATTGATGAGACACTGTACGCTCAAAAGTACTGAGGGAGAGCAGCTAGAGTACATTAAAGTTAAAGGAATTGGAAAAGGGGGAGTTTTGAGCTTTTAATATTGGAATTACTTAATGAAATTAACTGCTAAGAAACAGGAAAGTTGTTTCAACACTGATTAACTACTATACAATTTGTCACAGGTTGAGGGGGTATGATCATAAAAATTAATCCCACATTTTAGGAGTAAAGGTTACAGTTTATTCATCATGTATTTGGGACAGGGACGATCTGATACGTGAATACAAAGAAGCAGTAAAAGAAAGCACATTAGCAGATTCTATACTACAGGGCTGGAGCTGTGGCTTAGGTAGGAGGGGACGGAAGGAAGAAGCAGAAAGAAAAGAAAAAGAAAAAGGAAAAAGATTCTGTACTATGATCAGTCCACATGCAATACGAAAGTCAAGAAAGTACTGGAAAAGGAAAGAGTGAATAAGAGAAGCTTCTGAGGGATAAGAATAAAAAACTATAAAAAAACGAAAGAGAGTTAAACTTATGCTCATCCATAAAATAAATGAATCCTGACTTAAATCCACAGAAAATTATTTCCCATACTTTAAAACATACTGCTTCAAACTTCCAGGTCAGAACCAAAATAAAGCAATTCTCCAAAATGAAAAAAATCAGTAAGCCAAATACTTACCATATTGTTAACATTCTTTAAGATAGTAGTGAGGCCACTTATAACCAAGGAAAACTTGTATTTGGAAATATTAATCAGACATTCCTTATTGTGTTCGGTGCTGACTTTGGTATGCGTGTTCTGCTGTCCTGTTTTTATTGGAAGCTAAGAGGGAAAAATATTGAGACTTTACCCATCAAAATGACTCAACAACTATTTTTCACTGAAAATCGTGCCATTTTAGGAAACCTTTATCAACCACAGCTACCAATATTTATATCACAATCTCTAATTTCCAATATATAACAAAACTGAGCAAATTTTAAATTTAGAAATTTCAGTTTTCACAGTTTCTTTGTGGAAGTCATAAACTTCGACCTTCAAGATGAAATCTTTCACCTGGCACTATGTAAAGAGGGACTGATGGTGACCCACAGAAATAGAGCTGTTTCCTTCCAACCAAAAGCAATTGAAGAGTGTCTGCAATAAATGCACGTAACTCGTTACCTTACACACTGAATTCAAACTTAAGAAAAACAGATCAAGAAAAATCTAGGCTGCAAGCCTGTGGTCAATGGAAAACAACAGGAAACTGTTCAGAAATAGTTGAATTTGTAAAACCCAGAACAAAGTTAAGACCAACTGAGGTAAGACAGTCAACTGTACACCTGAGGGAGTAGCTTAACAACAGCTCCAACGCACATGAAAACATTTTCTTTGAGGGGATCGCATTTACACTGACCTAAAGAAGAAGCTCAGTCACACTGCCTAGGAATGCATCTCTACTCCACTCCAAAGTGGCATTCTATATGTAAGTATCAGAACTGTGTTCACTGTTGATATTAGACCCTGTTAATGCTGATAGAATTCCAAAGAGGTTCTTCTGCAAAACCACCCAAGTCAAACTTTCTCAATTTGGAAATGGTGCAAGTAAAGTAAATGTGATATGCTCAAAGTTTTGCTAAGTCAGTAAGAGATAATGAATTTGACAATAGAGACAACCAAATGGAGGGGTGGGACTTAGGGTGCAAGGGAACTGGTATAACAGAAGCTATAGAATTACATAATTACATAATTAACTCAAGATTATGGAAGAAAAAACCCTGAAAGTTCAAAAGAGAATTTTAGAAGATGAACCTGGTGACAATACAGCTTGATTCTCCATAAGCCCCTCCACAGACTAGCAGAGAACTCAGAATAGTAAGGCTACAAGCTCACGGGCATCTACACCTAAATGAGGACAAAGTGCAAATATATGCATGCATGCACACTAATAAAAACCTGAACACGACACAAAGGAAGTAGAAGTACACACACAAGAGCACAGTAAGCCTAGCGAATATGACAGATTCCCAAATGGTAACACATCCTTATGAAAAGCACAACCAGCCAATTCAGGAACAAAACAGAAGAATATCTGAATGCTGCTATGTGCAGACGTGTGCAACAGGTCTATGGTTGAGTATGAAGAACTGTGGCACACTCTAAATCCCCATTAGGATTTTCTGCAATGATATTCTGTATCAGCAACACCTGCTAGCCAGCTACATGTGACTTTATCTTTTTTTTTTTTTTTTTTTTTTTTTTCAGTCTTTTTGAAACAGGGTCTCCCAGTTGCCCCAGCTGGCCTGGAACTCACTATGAAGACGAGGCTGGCCTTGAACTCACAGAGATCTGCCTGCCTCTGCCTCCCAATTGCTGGGACTAAAGGCATGTGCCACCACGCCCAGCTATGTGTGACTATTTTAAACACCTATAACATGGCTAATACAGGTGAGAATCCAAACGTTTGAACTGTTAAAATTTAACTTTAAGTACCGATATATGTAGCTATCAAACCCTGTTGAACAACAAAATTCTGAACTATCTAGTCGAAGAATCACTCTGCCAAGAAACCCACACTGAGGAAATAATGCTGAAATTAAACTCCAAACTGACCTTAGGGAAAAAGTGAAACAGGTTTAGATAAGGGTGAGAAAAAGAAAAAAAGGCCAAGTAAATTCTGAATAAATGAAACCATGAAACCACTCTTTTT
Organism: Nannospalax galili; assembly: GCF_000622305.1. Lineage (NCBI taxonomy): Eukaryota > Metazoa > Chordata > Mammalia > Rodentia > Spalacidae > Nannospalax > Nannospalax galili. Next base: position 1,244,756 of record NW_008358318.1, on the reverse strand, counting down.
TTTTCTGGTCTTTTTGAGACAGGGTCTCTCTGTGACACTAGCTGGCCTAGAACTCACTATGTAGACCAGGCTGGCCTCAATCTCACAGAGATCCACCTGCTGGGACTAAAGGTGTGCAACACCAATTCTGAATGAATGAAACCACTTTTTTAAAAAATTTATAAAAATGGGCTGGAGAGATGGCTCAGTGGTTAAGAGCACTGACTGCTCTTGCAGAGGACCCGGGGTTCAATTCCCAGCACCCACATGGCAACTACGAACAGTCCTTAATTCCAGTTCCAGGGGAATGTGAAGCCCTCTTCTGACCTCTGCAACACTGCACAACATGGGTGCACTCACATACATGCAGGCAATACACTCAGACACATAAAATAAAAATAATATTTTTTAAAAATTATGAAACTGATTTTACCATGTGAGTCTCAGGAATCAAACTCAGATCATGAGACTTGATGGCTCAGCCATCTCATTGGCCCCATATATCTCTTTCTTGCCTTTTTTTCCCAATGGTCTGACTAAGTTACTCAGGCTGACTTTGAACTGGCTATGTAGCTCAGACTAGCCTCAAATTTGTGACCCTCTTGTCTCTGACCTCTAGGTGAGAACCTAAGCACTTGCCTGATGCTTTTCTTTTTCTTAAGTTTAAAAAGAATTTTTTTTTCTTTTTAAAATTTTTGAGATAGTGTCTTGCATGTAACCCAGACTGGCCTAGCACTTGGGGTGTTTCCTGACTAAACCTCTTGAATGCTGGGATTCTAGATGTTTACTATCCCATCTGGACAAGAGGGGGGAACCACTTTAGACTATATATTTATATATTTAAAGGGCAACCACACACCTGGAAAAACTGACCCAAAATGACCAACATCAGAACACAGTTTAAGAAAACTATTTAACTTTGGTTTAAGGAGGGGAAAAATCCTTTGAACATTCAGGTAGAAAGAGGAAATCATTTATAAATAATAAAAAAAAATAGGCTCATCAGATTTTAATAAAACTTTATGTTAGGTGAGAGTAACATGAATTACTACACTCAAAGGAAGAAATATAAACCCAAGATTTTATATAAATAAAATCCTGAGATTCTCTACCTCAAGAATCTCCAGAAGTTGATGGGCTAGCTAGCCTGGCTTACAAAGTGGAAAAGAAACCTTGCCTAAAACAAGCTGGAAAAGCAAGGACCGACACCCAAAGGTTGTCTTGTTACCTTTCCACACATACTATGGCACACACGTTCACACTCACATCCACATGCATACATATATTCACAGATCTCACACATGTACCCACACAAGCACACAAGATCAGGGGCTGAGGAGATGGCTCAGTCAGTAAAGTGCTTGCCTCAAGCATGAGAACCTGAGTTTAGACCCCAGCACCCACATAAGAAAACAAACATGGCAGCTCCTACCTGCAATCCCAGTCCTGGGGAAGCAGAGACAGGAGGAGCCCTGGGGTTTGCTGGCCAGTCTAGATGCCCAGCCTTTCTACCTTATTTTTTGAGACAGAGTCTCTCACTGAATCTGGAGCTCACTGTTTAGGCTAGACTGGCTGGCCAGCAAACTCCAGAGATTTGCTTGTCTCTATCTCCCCAGCTTTTTACATGGGTCCTGGGGATCCAATCACAAATCTTCATGCTTGAACGGCAAGCACTTTACCAACTGAGCCATCTCCCCAGCTCCTACATATCACTTTTTAAAAATATGAGATCTGGGGATGGAGAGATGGCTCAGTGGTTAAGAGCACTGACTCCTCTTGCAGAGGACCCAGGTTCGATTCCCAGCACCCATGTGGCAGCTAGGAACTGTCCTTAACTCCAGTTCCAGGGGAATCCGAAGCCGTCTTCTGACCTCTGCGGCACTGCACGACACGGGTGCACTCACAGACAATCCACTCATACACATAAAATAAAATAAAATGTTTAAAAAAATATGAGATCAGAAAAAAATTCCAACAAATATTTATTGGATACCTATTATACGCCCGCCATAAAAGTAAATGCTATGAGTCCAAAAATTAACATATTCATTCATATCTTCTAGGTATCAATAATTCTGAAGTTCTGCCTAATTCTCTCTTCTCCCTGAACAAAGTCAGTTCTTGGGCAATCTCATGCATTAACTATTTGGATGCTGCTGCTATGACAACTGCTAATGACTAAGATGGCCCCTGAAGTCCCACTCCCTCATATACACACCCTGCAATAGTACTTTACCTGAGTGTGAGAAGGATTTGCAAATAGAGTAGGATAACACTGTGATTGCTACATTATATGGCAAAAGAGACTCTGCAGGTTTAATTAAGGTCCTGAATCAATTACTTTGAGATAATCAAAAGGGATGTTATCCTGGCTGGGCCTGACCTAGCCATGTGAGCTTTTAAAAGAGGTACAAACAGCTGGAGCCGGAGGGAGCTCAGTGACGCAGTATTTGCTCAGCATGCACAAAGCTCTAGGTTTGATACTCAGCACTGCAAAAAGTAATGAAGCAGTAAAGCTACTTTCCACTGGAAGTGAAGAAGCAAAAGGTCTCCATAGCAAGTGGCCTCTAGGAAGCGAAGTGCCTAAGTCCTAGAACTGTAAGGAACCAAATTCTACCACCAACCAGTGAAAATGGAAGAGAAGCCCAGCCACAGCTGAAACTGCAGCCCCACAGGGCCTGTGACTGGATCTGGTGAAAGCCTGACCACAGAACCCTGCTCCTGACTCACAGAAACAGCTGTTATTTTAAGCTTCTATGCTTGTGATAGGCTGTTATATAGCATTATAAATTAATGCAATAATAGAAAATCTGTATGTATAGTGTACATTTCCCTCTTGAATTTCAAGTTTATCCAAATGTCTATTTAGATTCTCTACAAAGATATCTTGTAGGCACTTCAAGCTCAATGTTTCTAAGACTTAATTTATAACTGTCCCACTACATTTCCGATCTTAGTGCGTATATATCACAATCCACTGTTTCCTGCGTCTGAGACCTGAGAGTTACCCTGACACTTCCTTTATTCTGTTTTGTCAAACTGACAAAAATGAGAAAATTCAACTCTACCAGTCTTTACTTGGGAACAGGCTTGCTAATGAGCATAAGAAATGTCCTCTGCCTTAGCATTCCAAGAGTTGATAGGGTCCTAGCCTGACCATGAGGAGTAGCCGAAACTACCTAGGAATGGGTGGGTAAATCTGCCTAATAATTAGTAGGCCCCATTTGGGTCATCAACTTAGCACTGATCAATTATACATATTTGTGACATAACATATACATATGTATGTAATTATGTCTTTATAAGGTACACATAAATATTATAAACATAAAAATTTTAAATATATTTTTGGTCTCCATCTTTATTCTTATTTCTCATCTTGCTCAGAAGGCAGGTAGGGAGCAAAAGTTGTATGCAGGCCTCTCAGGTTCCTACAAACAGCACCAATATTTATGACCAAGAAAAGGCAAAATTAAGAATAATTAAGTAAGTGAGCTGGGCGTGGTGGCACACAAGGCCAACTCGTGCTAGAGTAAGACCCTGTCTCAAAAAATAAAATAACAAAATAAAATAAAATAAAATAAAATAACCAAGTGACTCGGAATTCATCTAAGAAGATGGTCTGGGAAAGCTCTTTGAAGATACTGCATCTGAATAAAGATGTAAATGAAGAAAATGGGCAGGCCCATGAAAAGATACAAAGAAGAGCATTCAAGGCAGTCGTTGCAAATAAAATGAATCTGATGCAGGAAATGAGAATGACACGTTTGAAGCCTAGTAAAGAGATCAATGTAGATGAACCAAAGGAAGCAAAAGAGAAAATGGAGACAATGAAGTCAGACAGAAGCAGAAGTCAGATCACAAAAAGTCTTCTAAGCTATGTTAAGTGCTTTGAATTTATTTTGATTTTGATGATATGGCAGATTATATTTTCCAAATATGATCACATTATCTCTAATCACATGGGCTTTTCTCCAATAAGACTTTGTCAATTTTTCCATTAAAAAGTAGAATCTGGGGACTGGAGAGATGGCTCAGCAATTAAGAGCATCTGTTGATCTTTCTGAGGACCTGAGTTTAGTTCCCAGCACCCACATGATGGCTAACAACCATCTATAACTCCAGTTCCAGAGGATCCAACACCCCCTTCTGGCCTCCACAGGCACCCCAGCCACAAATGTGGTGCACATACTTACATGCAGGCAAACACTCATACACATAAAATAAGGGAAATAAATCTTTCGTTAAAAAAAAAAAAAAAGTAAGCCAGGTGTGGTGGTGCATGCCTTTAATCCCAGCACTCGGGAGGCAGAGGCAGAGGCAGGCAGATCTCTGTGAGTTCAAGGCCAGCCTGGTCTACATAGTGAGTTCCAAGACAGCTGGGGCTACAAGGAGACCTTGTCTCAAAAAGACCAAAAAAAAAAAAAGTAAAATTTTCCTTTTTATTTCTTTGTTATCTAGTAGGTCCTATGATTAGCTGACCAAATAAAAGATGACAGAAGGTAAAAATATATGATAAAGAGCCAGGTATGGTTGTGTGAGCCTTTAATCCCAGCATTTAGGAGGCAAAAGCAGGCAGATCTCTGTGCGATCAAGGCCAGCCTAGTCTATACATAGCCTGTTACATTCCAGTTGGGGCTACAGGGAGACCCTGTCAAAAAACAAAGTATATACATTTATGACAGATCCAGGCATGAAGCAGGCAGATCTCTGTGAGATGGAGACCAGCCTAGTCTACTTAGTAACTTCCAGGCCAAAGACAAAAACAAAACTAGATGTGTGTGCGTGTGTCATTTATACACACACACACATTATATATATATATGGCAGATGGCACACAGTGCTACTTCCAAGCATAGTCCTTAAGTTGGTCTGATGCTTTTTATTTTCCATCTCCTGGAAGGCAGCTTGCTATTCAAAATATGAATGAATGCTCTAAGACCATCATGCTGTGAGCAGCCAAGGCCACACACAGAGATTCTGAAGAATGGGACACCATCATGGAAAAGCCAAGAAGCACTGAGGTGCCAGACATGTGACTGAAAAAGCCATATTAGAAGGAATTCTCCAGCTTCAGCCAACACCATACAGAACAGAGAACTACCCAACTTTGTTGTTTCTAGGCTACAAAGTTTTGGGATACCTCATTATGCAGCAAGAAATAACCAAAAGCAAAGACATTGAGGGGATTTAAAGGAAGGGAGCTTATGGGGTTATTTTTTCGTTTGGGTTTTTTTTTTTTTTTTTTTTTTTTTTTTGGTCTTTTTGAGACAGGGTCTCTCTGTAGCCCCAGCTGGCCTGGAACTCACTGTGTAGACCAGACTGGCCTTGAACTGACAGAGATCTGCCTGCCTCTGCCTCCCAAGTGCTGGGATTAAAGTTATGTGCCACCATGCCCAGGAAGGAGCTTATGTTTTAAAAAGAATATTCTTGTTATATATTGGAAAGAGTCTAGGCAAGAAAACAGAGTAGTTTTATATTATACTAAAAAGGGCAGAGATACAATGAGAGTGAAATTTATTTGGAAGAATAAATTTGTGAGACTACCAATAAACTTTCTAAAATAAGATTAAGAGATTTGTATTATTAAGTACTTAGTTTATTACTAAGAGTTTATTACTCTTGTAAAAAATACATTGTAAGCATAAACTAATTACAGTCTCACATCAGATATTAGTATGTGCAATAGTTCATTTTCCAATGCTACAACAAAATAGCTCAGGCTGAGTAATATATAAAGAGGTTTGTGTAGTTCAGTTTGGGAAGCTGAAAGTCCAAGATCAGCAGCCCCCCTTGTACCACCTCTGGTCAGAACCTCCTTGACTCTATCACAGTATGATAGATGCAACATGACAGAAGCGTATGGAAAAAGATCACACAGCAAGATAGGAAACCAAAGTGCAGGAAGGGGCCAGTCTTGACCTTTTATAAAAACCTCACAGGACCTGAGGTCCCACATGTACTGTGGTAAGCACTTCTAATGGCATCACCTCCCACTAGAGGGATCCATCAGCTCCCAATAGTGTCACACTGACCAACATTCTAACACAATAACCTTTGGGTAATATACTCAAAACAAACATGCCAGTCATGGTGAGACATACCTTTAATCCCAGGACTTGGGAGGCAGAGGCAGACAGATCTCTGTGAGTTCAAGGGCAGCCTGGTCTACATAATGAGTTCCAGGCTAGCCAGGGCTACACAGTAAAGACCTTGTCTCAAAAACAAACACATATGAAGGTCATGATGGGACATGCCTTTAGTCCCAGCACGTGGGAGGCAGAGGCAGGTGGATCTCTATGAGTTTGAGGCCAGCCTGGACTACAGAGTGAGTTCCAGGCCAACAGGGGCTACAGGGAGACTCTGTCTCAAAAAGACCGAAAAAAAGAAAGACAAAAATTTAATATGATAAATGCACCATTTCAGGGTCGAGGATATGGCTCAGTTGGGAGAGTGTTTGCCTAGAATCCATGAAGCCCTGGATTCCATTCCCAGCATGGCATAAAACAGATGTGGTGGCACACACCTGTGATTCCAGCACTCAAGAGATGGAGGCAAGAAGATCAGAAGTTCATTTTTGGCCACCCAGTGAGTTGGAGGCCAGCCTGGGTTACACAAGACCCTATTTCAGAAAACAAAGGCACTGGAGCTGGAGAGATGTCTCAGTGGTTAAAAGTATGTACTATTCTTGCAGAGGAACAAAGATGGGTTCCCAGACAAAAACAGGTATTATTTGCCTACCAAAAAAGTATAAATTCAGGGGCTAGAGAGATGGCTCAGAAGTTAAGAGCACTGACTGCTCTTGCACAGGACCCAGGTTTGATTCCCAGCACCCACATGGTGGCTATGAACTGTCCTTAACTCCAGTTCCAGGGGAATCTGAAGCCCTCTTCTGACCTCTGAGGCATTGCACAACATGGGTACACTCATATTCATGGAGGCAATACATTCATACACATAAAATAAAATAAAGTTTTTAAAGTATAAATTCAGTGATAAGAGACTCTAACTCTACATTTACACCTAAGAATTGTACATAAGGGCTGGGTATGGAGATGCTTACTTTAACCTCAGCACTCAGAGACATGAGGCAGGTGGATCTCTGTGAATTTGAGGCCAGCCAGGGTTATACAGTGAGACCCTGTCTCAAAATGAAAAAAAAGAAAGAAAAAAAAATTCCACCTACACCTAAGATCTGTACCTAGAGGGCTAGGTGAAATGGCTCAGCTAGTAAAGGTACAGCCTGAGGACCAAGGTCAATCCTTGGGACTCACATGGCTGAAGGAGAGGACCAATTCCACAAGTTGTCCTCTGACCTCCATACATGGTATGCTTGCAGCCACATGTGTACACACACACAGGCACACAGAAAATAAAATTTTTTAAAAAAGAGAACAAGCCAGTCCAAAACGAAAGCCTCTACCTTTTGTAACCTAATCTCAGAAGAGACACTGTGTTATACTTGTCTTACTGCTCTGACAAAAGCAATCTAAAGGAGAAAGAATTTATTTTGGCTCATGGACCAAGGGTATAGTGCATCATGACAGAAAGTCTGGTTGCGGCAGCTTGAAGCAGCTGGTCACAATGCATCAGTAGTCAGGAAGCAGAGAATAATGGATACAGTACTCAGCTAGTGCTGTCCTTTATAAAAAATATTTTATTATTTTTATTTTATTTTATGTGAATGAGTGTATTGTCTGAGTGTATGTAAATGCACTGTGTCATGCAATGCCCACAGAAGTTAGAAGAAGGTGTCCAATTCCCCTGGAACTGGAGTTACAGTTTTTAGCCACCATGTGGGTGGGGGAATTGAACCTGGGTCCTCTGCAACAGCAGCCAGTGAGTGCTCTTAACTGCTGAGCCATCTCTCCAGCCCACAGCTTTGTCCTTTTTATGTAGTCCAGTATCCACAAACATGGATGGGCACTACCCACATGTTGGGGTAGGTCTGCACATCTCAGTGAACCTAATCAAGCTAGCCAGTCACTCAAAAGCATGGCCAGAGGCTAACTTAATCTACAAAATCACACACAGGTATATCCAGAGCCTTGACTCCTAGGGGATCCTGTCAAGTTGATATTAACCATCACAGACACGTTTTCACTTTTGCTAAATTCTGTTAGTTCCAGTAACCAACTTTGGTTCAATGTGGAAGGTCTGAATACCAGGGAGCTCAGTGAGGACCAAAAGCTGGGTACCTCATACATCACTAGCAGAATCAACTTCTCCCACCCCAGTGTATCAATTACATTTAGAAGTACGTGTTAATTAAACTAGTACTTGTATCTTATTTATGTACCAAATTTAGATCTCCTATTACATTTCTGAGCTTATTAGTTTGTTACTCTGAATTTTTTTTTCCTTTTCCACTTTTTTGGTCAGAAGAGCATTTCTTATCCAGGTAATAGCTCACTGTTTTCATGAGTTGCTTACTACTTTAATCTTGAACTTGGGGACCACACAAAATTGAATCCAGCAGATGGCCTCTTCTCTTTAAGTTCCAGTACTCCTTCCTGCCCCTGTTCCACTCTCCAGTCAATATGGATATCGTCTACTCAGCTTAGGCTTGAATGCCTTGTCCTGCACTGCTTCCCAGTGTGCATGGGAAGCAGTTCCTTCATCTGCTCAACCTCTTGTGCTGAGACACCTGTCTTATCATACAGAAGACTCACACTGCCCAGAAATGCTTACTGGGCCCACCTTTCTTGTCTCTTTAGACCACTCAGGCACTACACCCATTTAGGGCTACCTTTCTTATAAGTGCCATCCACATCCCACTGGGTCACCCTCTGTGGACTATTCTCCCAAGTAGTTACCCTTTTCTGCCTGTTTGGATGCTTAATACCCTGTGTCTGCCCTCTGGAGTCTCTCCTTATTCCATTCATTATGACTCTCTGCTAGGCCTGCCACTTGCAAACATTTTTTTTCTGCCTTACACTGGTTTCCTCCAGAGGAATGCCCTCCTCATCCTGATTAAACTTTTCCCCCAAGCACATACACAGATGCCTACTTGCTCAGCTTTTCCTAATGGCTTTTGCACTGAAGGAATGTACAGAAGGGAATGAAAGAAAAAAAGAAGGAGTCACCATTTTCTGTGGAAACAGTATGATTGAAGTTTAGGTTTGACAGAAACAAATCTCCTGCTTAGGTGGTAGGTATTTAGAGAAACTAGAAAGGGCCTTTGGGAATTGGCTTTTGGTGTTTCAGTGATGGTTGGGATAACTGGTGTAAATAGGTTCTTTATTTGTGAATTGAGTATAAATAGGTTCTTTATTTGAGAATCAGGGTTTCTGTGTATGAAAAATTTGGGAAGTCTGTAAATTCAGAATAGTAGGAAGGGAATAAACTAAAAGGCAAGCATTTAGGGTACAGTGAGGTTGGAATGCATTTCTTGGCAAAACCAGTTTGATTCCATGCTAAGTCCTTTGCCTAGAGACACCTTTATAACATCCAAATTGTTTTTTAAATGTTTATTAGATAAGGCTTGTTTTCTCAGCTCAATATTAAATTTTGGGTTGTTATCCTACTCTGCCTAATTTTAGTCACTTCTGTACTATCAGCTTAGCCATCTCCTGTATCATTCACTCCTGGCACAGCAATTTGCAATTGGCTTACCCTTTGTTAGCCCCCCTGATCATGCTGTGTGTCATTTTGATGCTTGCTCCCTGTTTCATATAATTTCTTCACCAACAAATTACTACCATTGCTCGAATTACTACCAAGCAGGTCATGGTCAATTATCAAACTTTGGATTCTCCCGAGATAGATGAATTGGCTCTTAAGGCTTGTGATGACACTTCTCCATTTTAAATCAAACAGGGGGAGATGTTGGGAAACCCTGCTGTTAGGGTTATAGTTCTCCATGTCCAGATAGCCCTAAGGGGCTCGGCCCCAAATGGAAGGACTCCCCTTCTCAGTGGGGGCCTCCTGCTCTCTTCCTGGCTTACCTGGAAAGTGCCACCAAGCATGGATGCCTGACCTTATTTGGAACATGACCTTTGGCATAGTTACCTGGAGTAAAAACTACCCCCAGGTTTTTTCTATATGATAATCAGGCATTGCCTGATAGTCGGACGATAGGAGCCCACTGCCACATGTAAATAAAGCATACTATGAGCACCTATCAGCTGAGGCTTTGGCTACTGCCTCCACACTATAATTTCTCTAGTTCTCCCACTAATAAATGGAGCCGTTTCACTGAGTCTGGAGCTGTATCACTGCATTTGTTTCACTGCCCCATGAAACCAGCCTCCCCAGAAGGGCTTTCTTCCATCTGTGCTCACTGGCCGTCCTGACTCCGTTCACCACTTCTGCTCCCCCTGCCCTCGTGGACCAGTGGCCAACGACCCGCGAAGAGAGGGAGAGACCCCCGCATCATTTAACTTTGTTGAAAGAATAATAGCTTTGAGTGCCAATTATATACTTAAAATGACATTACAATGAAAAAAAAACTTCAAAAATTTTAAATTTGGGGCTGGAGAGGTGGCTCAGCGGTTAAGAGCACTCACTCACTAGCTGCTCTTGCAAAGGACCTGGGTTCGTTCCTAGCACCAACATGGCAGCTAACAACTGTCTGTAACTCCATTTCCAGGGGAACTGGACACCTTCTTCTAACTTCTGTGGGCACTGCACAACATGGGTGCACTTACATATACTCGGGCAATATACTCATACACATAAAATGAAAGATAATAAAATATATATTTTTTAAAGTTCTTTGGGTGTTATGTTAAATATAGCACATACCAATGACAGAATCCATTCCAGGAAATGTGCTTAACCAGCTGTAATGTTTGGTACCTTTTCTTTATGTGTTTTTATTTCCTGATACATAAAAAAGATGAGTTAGGTACTTTTACTAGTAGAGAAAACTCTATGTACATTAAGTGAATTTTAATAAAATCTCTATTCCCCAGCATAGTCTGAGGGGTCTTTTAGAAACTCATTAGAATGTACACAGAAGCAAAATTTTAGCCTGTGACCTTTTGAAGAATTTCTGAGTGAAACTAGAAACAAATTATCCATTGTTCACAGTGTGTTGCTTAATGTTAGGCCTTGCTTTATGAAATCTGTATTTGCTGAGATTTTGTATCTTAAGCAGATCATAATTCAAGGTGGTTATTTTTCTTTGTCAATTTAGACCCCAGCATGAGATTAAATTCATTTTTTCCCCAATTGTGAAAGTAATATATGCTCACTGAAAAGAAACTCACAAAAATGAAAGAGAAAACCTCTCAAATAAAATGACCTTAGCTTTTTAAATTTTATCTTGCTAAACAAAAAACAAAAACAAACAAACAAAAAAAAAAACACAAAATTTTATCTCTCTCCCGGGGCATAATTTTTTATATATTACGTGTTTTAATTGTACTTTTTCTATCAGGAGGAGTGAAAAATGTCACAAAATGGTCCAATTTTATGTTGGACTTTTGTGTGTGGTGCTAGGACTGAATGCATGCATGTCTCTACCCTGGTTTTCACATTTGAAATTGCTAATGACATGACACAATGCATATATTTATGACCATGTATCTTCTCTAAATTGCTTCTTTTTTGCTAAGTATTCTCATTAATAGATAAAAATAACCTTATCTAGCCAGGTGTGGTGGTGCACACCTTTAATCCCAGCACTCGGGAGGCAGAGGCAGGTGGATCTCTGTGAGTTCAAGGACAGCTGGAGCTACAGGGAGACCCTGTCTCAAAAAAGACCAAAATAAAATAAAATAAAATAACCTTATCTGTAGTTATATAAATCTTTCAGTAGCTAGTTACAATTCTTTTCTTTTTTTTTAAGAGATACCTGTTTCTTTTTTTATTACATGTATTATCTTTTTTTTGGGGGGGGGTTTATCTTTTTGAGACAGGGTCTCCCTGTAGCCCCAGCTGTCCTGGAACGCACTATGTAGACCAGGCTGGCCTTGAACTCACAGAAATCTGCCTGCATCTGCCTCCCAAATGCTAGGATTAAAGGCCTGTGCCACAATGCCAAGCTTTATTCTTTTAAAATATCTACTCTAGAGAAAACCAACAGCAGCCAAGTCAGAGGGTCACTCATACCACCTGTGGAGAGGTCATTGTGGTAAGGAATCAAGTCCTCCTTCCAACAATCAGGAAGGAACTCTAAAGTACATCCTCCTGATCAGGCAGGCTTTTAGGGGACTGCACCTTCAGGAGACTCCTCATAAGAGGTACCCTCCCATATGCCTGACCCATAGAACCTGTGAGATCGTAAGTATCTGCTGTTTTTTACACTATTAATCTTTAAGGTAATTTGTTTTACAGCAACAGATAACTAATTCATTGATAGTTTAGGTGTTGGAAGGCTGGAGAGCACCAATTATAAAACTTGAAGAAAAGAAACACCCAGATACAGTGTTGTATGCCTGTAATTCTAGCACTTGCAAGGGGAAGACAGGAGGATCATGAGTTCAAGCCCATCCTTGACTACATAGCAAGTTCAAAAGACTACCTTGGACTACATAAGCCCCTGTTTCAAAAAACAAAACAAAACAAAACAAAACAAACACCAGGCCTGGTAGCTCATTCCTGCAATACCAGAAATCAAAAGACTAAGGCAGGGGCTAGAGAGATGGCTCAGCAGTTAAGAGCACTGGCTGTTCTTATAGAGGACCTGGTTCAATTCCCAGCACCTAAACAGCAGCTGACAACTATCCATAACTCCAATTCCAGGGGAATCTGACACCCTCTTCTGACCTCAGTGGGGCACTGCATGACATGGGTGCGCTTATATATATATGCAGGAATTACACTCATACACAAAAAAATAAAAAAAAATTTTAAAGCCTAAGGCAGAAGGACTGCCACAAATCTGAAGCCAGCCTGAACTACAATAGTGACCTCTAAACCAGCCTGGGCCACAATGGAAAACACTGGCTTAAAAAAAAAAAAAAGAAAAGTCAAGTTACACACCTTTAATCCCAGCACTCAGGAGGCAGAGGCAAGCAGATCTCTGTGAGATTGTAGCCCCAGCTTTCCTGGAACTCACTATATAGGCCAGGCTGGCCTTGAACTCACAGAGATCCACCTGCCTCTGCCTCTACCTCCTGAGTGCAGGGATCAAAGGCGTGCGCCACCATGCCTGGCAAGAAAACTTTTTCTAAAAGGTACTTGTTGGTTACACAAAGGTATAAAAAAGGACAGTATTTGCTGGGCGTGGTGGCACACGCCTGTAGTCCCAGCACTTGGGAGGCAGAGGCAGGCGGTTCTCCGTGAGTTCAAAGCCAGCCTGATCTACATAGTGAGTTCCAGGACAGCTGGGATTACAGGGAGACCCTGTCTCAAAAAACAAAACAAAACAAAAACAAACAAACACCAAAAAAGGACAGTATTTAACATAACATTAATAATTCCATTAAACAGACACCAATATAGTATAAATAGGGAGAATAATATTTCTTCTACGACAAATCACATACCTTTCCTAAATGTCTCAAAGTTACCTGGAATTTCTAGCAAATATTTCAGGTATTAAAAATAAACACAGCACCTTTTATATGCCAGGCACTATGCTGAACACCAGAGATAAATAAAACTGAAGAAGTTAAGCTTGATGTCTGTCCCAGACAAGAATAAATTTCAGTGTGTATATTTTGTTTACAACAAGATATGAGACACATGGTAAACTGGTTATTCTAATGAAGCAAATTAGCACAGTATCATCTCATACACTACATGGGATAAGGTACCACTGTTTTCTCTGTAGATATTTGACTCTTTCGTGATTCCACCTGTTAAATTATGCAATATTTTCTATGTTTGATTTATTTTGGTTGACATAATACCCACTATACCCTTCAATTTTATAACAAATAGCAGATTGACTTTTCAATAAGGCCCTTTTACCCCCAGATATGCAATTATTTTGATACTTTTTCCTAAGAGGCAGGATCTTGCTATTTTGTCCAAGATGACCTTCAACATTTGGGATCAGGTGACACCACAGACCCATGACTTTCATGGGTCTACATACCTAGCTTCTTTTTATTTTAAAAGCTAACTAACATTCCATTATATACGTGTGCTGTTCTTTATTATTTCACTAACTGAGGGGCACTAAGGTTATTTCTATCTCTTGCCTACTGTGGCTGATGCTGTAATGAACACAGTAGTTCGAGTATCTTTATGAAATGGTGATTTCATCTCCATTAGGTACACACAAGAGGGACTTATTCAGCAATACTTTTGAAACACCAAAAGTTTTAAACTGTTAGGAATTTTTAATTTTATTTATTTTATGTGTATGAGTGTTTGCCTGCACATCAATGTGTTCCTGTGTTGTGCAACACCCAAGGAGGCCAGAGGAGGGCATCAGATCCCCTGGAACTGGACTTACAGATCATTGCTAGCCACCATGAGGGTGCTGGGAACTAAACTCAGATCTTTAGTAAGGGCAGTCAGTGCTCTTAACTGCTGAGTCATCTTGCCAGCCAATTTTTTTTTTTTTTTAGTGATATACAATTCTATGGATAAACTTCATTGTACAATTGAGAGAAAAAAACTTTATTTTATTTATTATTTTTATTTTATGTGTATGCGTGTATTGCCCGTATACAGGTAAGTGCATCTGTGTCGTGCAATGCCTGTGGAGGTCAGAAGAGGCTGTTGGATCCCCTAGGACTGGAGTTACGGACAGTTGTTAGCTGCCATGTGGATGCTGGGATTTGAACCCGAATCTTCTGCAAGAACCAGTGTTCTTAACTGCTGAGCTACCTCTCTAGCCCCCAGAGAAAAAACTTAAAAAAAAAATTATTGAAAATTTATACATGCATATAAGGTGTTTTGGTCAACTCCATGCCCACTCCCTCCCCTCCAATTCCTCCCATAGCTCCCCATCACTTTTTTCTGATAACTTCATGTACTCTTTCTTCTTCTTCTCTTATTATTTTTTTAATGGGGGCTTTTGGCTACTCTAACATTCCCCCCACTGAAGAAGTAACCCTAAAGTCTTTTAAGGATTAGATAAAAGCTCCTAAATACTTTTGACATTTTTGGACTTTGGAACGGAGTATATTGCTAAGAGGCCCAAGGACATTGTGAGTTTGAGCCAAGAAACTGGCTACTCTTCTTTGGGGTCTTTTTCCCTAACTGCCTAGCCATTCCTACCTCCTGTTCTTATCACCCCATCCTCTGAAGGTGTTACCCAAATTACCAATAGGGAATCAGGATGCAGGCCACTCTGGCTTCTTCCATGCTGAACAAGGGACGCAGGGTGAGGCAATTAGGGTACCCCTTCAATGGGTCTATATCTAGACTCCCAAATTGCTTAATTCTTATCTCTAGGGGGAAAAGAAAGTCCTTGATTGGTGAATAGGAGATGTGAAGGAGAAGTAAAGGCAAGAGTAATTAGCATTACAAGTTCCAGACAGGGAACTAGAAAAATGTCAGAACAGGGCAATTTTCAAATGTTCATATGAGAGTCCATTGGAATTTCTTGACAAGGGCTTCCAAAAGCATCCCTCTATTGGGTTCCTCCTCATTTTTCTTTTGTCTGCCAAGGCTGGACTAAAAAGTGATGGATTCAGGATTTGCTTTCAGGCATTACTGAGAGCTGTTGGAGTGGTTAGAATCAGTGTCAGTTCCTTCCCTCTCAAAGGCTTCTAGATAGGAGGAGAAAACAAATTTATCCATCATCTTAGAATAATAGCTGGTTGTCTCCCTTAGGTACAGGTGGGCACTACATTATTGGAGACCAAGATTTGAAGTCTTACATCTGAGCAGCACTTTCTGATTAGGAACAAAATCATCAATGAGAAATAACTGTCCAAACAACTTTTTAGATGGACTTTAGCCTAATACACTTTAGCCTGAGAAGTGTAATCCCTTGAACTCTTAAAGAAATATACTGATTACTTTACTCATTGGTTATACTTTCCTTTTGGGTATTTAAGACCATACAGTTGGCCCAAATAAATCAATTTATTTTTACACTTAAGGTCGTTTGAGGATCTGTTCCTCAGGGGTCACATGGGCTTGGGAGGAGCCCCTGGTTCCATCTATGTGAAGATAGTCAAAAATAGTAAGACAGTCAAAGGTCCTGCTTGACCATGTCTAGCTTTACTTGGAAGCATGGATGAGGTGTTTCCCCTGAGTTGACCCTAATCTTTGTAGATGGGACACTAGTTTAAGTCCATCTCATGGGGTCTCCATAGCCTCCCTGGACAAGAGGACAGGTGACTCACCATGGTTACAGGACATTTGGAGAGATGTTCCATAGTCCCCTGAAACTAAGTCAACCTTGGAGGGCAAGGGGCAAAAACTGTCCTTTAAGTCCCTCTGACCAGATTAGTATAGGCCTCAAAGTATGGCTGTTAAACATCCCAAGAAGGTTAGTTCCACAAATCTCGTACTTTTAATTACCATGTGCTGGGTAGATAAAGCTTGGACAAAACCCAAATGCGCGCAGATAAACCTTGACTAGATATATATTTTGTTCCTTAAACTAGCTGACTAAACTATGACCTTAGAAATGGTAAGATTATGTGTATATTATTTTTGCCTCATCCTTTATATATCATAACAAACCTACACAGACCTTCATTACTTGCTTAGGCTTTCTCATTTTTTCTATTTTGGAAAATATCTCCATCCCCATATCCTTTTAACATCTTTTACATTCTCATTTTCTTTTTTGTTTTTTTTAATAATTATCAGACATAATACTATTAACAAATAAATTCTCCATCTGTTATGAGAATTCTTTTCCTGGGGATACTAAGCAATGCTTATTCCCTTTTAAGGTTCTAGTGTCAAGCCAATGTTTGATTAAAGTTTTACTGGGGAACTAATGAATTTACTGAGCTTACTTTAAGAGGTTGCTGAGGTGTATGTATGACCTGAAGGTATGCACACTGGAAAGCCTTTACCCAGCATGGGTTATGCCTTCTCTTCCTAGCCCTCCCCAAGAGAAAAAACTTTTGTCTGTATAAGTTTAATCCTAGGAATCTATTTGATCATCCAATATAATAGAATTTTTATAAGATATAATTACTGGGGCTGGAGAGATGGCTCAACAGCTAAGAACACTGAATGTTCTTACAGAAGACCCGGGTTCAAATCCCAGCACCCACATGGCAGCTAACAACTGTCTGTAACTCCAGTTTCAGGGGATCCAATGGCCTCTTCTGGCCTCTTCTGGCACTGCACAACATGGGTGTACTTACCTACATGCAGGCAACACACTCATACGCATAAAATAAAATTTTTTTAAAAGAAGATATAATTACTTAGGCCAGGTATGGTGGTGCATGGGCAGAGGCAGGGCAGATCTCAGTGAGATTGAGGTCAGCCTGGTCTACATAGATTTTTAGGCCAACTGAGGCTACAGGAAAAGCCTGTCTCAAAAACACAACAAATATGTATGTATGTATGTATGTATGTATGTATGTATGTATATGTATATATATAATTGCTTTAACACTTATTCAGCACAAGTACTAGACATTAAACACATAAAACTCTAATCAAGCACTTATCCCAATTAATCAGTCTCATTCTCTGCCACTCTGACCTCATTCTACCTAACCTTCCTTATTTATTGATACTTTTAGAGCTGCCACCAATAGCCCCCAGAGGATTCTCCTACATGATGTGTGGGCCTCCTTAAATTTCTATATGGTTGTCCTCCTCACCCTCCTCCTCCTCCTTCTTCCTCTCTCCCCAAGTGTCTACCAACTAAGCTACATTCTCAACATGGCTACATGGTTCTTGTAACAAATGCAATCAACCAGATGATAAAATTGTTTAATGCAGATCACTCATGCTAGAATATCCATTCCATGGGAGCGACGAAGGCATCTTTCTCATAACCTGTTTCATCCTGCAGTTGGGAGGTTTCAAGGCAGTTAATAAACATCTACTGAGTAAAAGAATGAATTGCCTCTCCTATCTCCTTAAACTACCTTTTTATTACCAAGGGCAATGTGCCTCAAGCTGTGGTCCAAGAACAACAGGTAGTACCTGCTAGTCTGCAAATTACAGGCAGTTAAGTGATTTTAGAGGGAAAAAAAACAATCGACCATTTCCTTTGCCTGTATTTTACAACTTGAACTATAAAATAACATTTCCACAATAATCCTATTACTTCCTTAATGAGTGAAAATCTCTGTAACATAAACCATCAGCCTCTTGCCTTACTCCTCTAGTCAGACATTATCTTCCCAGGCAAATAATAAAGCAATACTTTCCTGGAGAAACTAGATGCTCATAGAAAGGCCTATGTTTGGACAGTCCACAACTACTAAGTTAGTCCTCCTGCCAAGTTACCCTACAGAAAGGCCTATGCACAGGAAGCTTCCAAGTATCCTACATTTAAGAGTAAACTTTTACATTTGTTTTCCCATTTAATTGAGGCATAAGTAACAAAAATTGTATGTATTTAACTTCTGTAATATGATTTAAGTATCCTGTGAAATTATTAACACATCCATCACCCCACAGAGTTACCTTTGGTGAGCAGGGAAGGATGAGAACACTTGAGATCTAAGAGTAGAAACTCAGATATTTAAAGTGAGAACAGGGGTAGAAGATATACCTCATGGTGGAGTGCTAACCTAACATGCATCAAGGCCCTGAGATCAATCCCCAGCACCATAAAAAAATAAAACTAAAGTAAGAACAACACACAGCCTTGAACCATCAGCCAAAAGAAAAGTCTGTTAATATAAAAACACAGGAAGCAAGTAAACACAAATCAATTTTGAGAAAAAAAGACAATACAGGAATGAGAAGAAAACAAACCCTCAGGAAGTTAATTATTCACATCTAGATCACAGTGCCCTCCTATATTCCCAGTCTGTCAGGAGGCTGAGACACAGAGGTTGAAGACAGCCTGGGATACATAGTATAACCTTGTCTCAAAAATAAAAGACATTTTAAAAAGATTAAAAGATAGTATTTCAAGGCCAGAAAGGCAGGCAGATCTCTGTGAGTTCTCTGTGAGCCTAGTCTATATAGGGAGTTACAGCCAGGTGACCTGGAGCTACAGGGAGACTCTGTTTCAAAAAAGATTAAAAAAAAAAAAAAAAAAAAAATTAGGAGATAAAGTCTAAGGTTCATCCCAGGCAAGCAAGCCAAACAAATAAATACTATAATAGAAAAAAATATTAAAAATTACATCATTGATCAATTCTAACACATGGGGGAAAACAAGAAATAAACATAGATGGAAGATATCAAAGAAATAATACAAGAAATTCTCCCTTTCTCAAGTACAAATTCTCCAAACTTACAAAGACCCATTTGGCATCCAGGTATGTTAGTACTAAACTGTAGCACAGGGAGGTAGGGTATAACCATCACCACACCCTACAGGTATCTAGAAATGAAAAAGTAGGCAAGTTGCTGACAAAGTTATAGGGATCAAAACAGCATTTGAATTAGCCATGAATCTCAGTGATAACTACAAAGTAATGGAGAAATGTTTCCAAAATTCTGAGAAAATACTTCCATACAAGAACTTAATACCTATACAAATGGCTGAATAGTAGAAAGAATAAAGGCCTCTCTAACAGGGCTGAAGAGATGGCTCAGTGGTTAAGAGCAGTGGTTGCGCTTACAGAGGACCCAGGTTCAATTCCCAGCATCTACGTGGTGGCTAACAACTGTCCATAACTCCAGATCTAGGGGATTCAATGCCCCTTTCTGACCTCTGTGGACAACGCACAACATGTATGCACTTATTCACAAGCAGGCAATACACTCATGCACATAAAATATGAATAATAAATATTTTTTTAAGACCTATAACATGTAAAGTCTCAAGAGTCATCGCTGCAGTTTTTTCCCAGCAAAATAACAGAGGATGAGCTCTGAACTAATGACATCCACAAACAGGGGTTCAAAAGAGAGAGAAACAGAATTTCCAAAACAGTGATGAAGAGAGAACATAGACCTATTGCACACCTGACCTAGCAAGCAGCCAAGCCTCAACAGGAAAATGGGAGGATATCCTCAAGAAAAAAAATTGTAATGGACACATGGACAGGTCTGATCTTGTATGAAAATACTGAGAACATGCTCGTGATATAAAAAGAAATAGTAACAGCATAATAAAAACAAAGCAAATGAAAAAAATTAAGCAGCTATTAATTTTAGGATACATAAGGTTTACACAAGAATGTAAATTTAATCACAACCTACTACTTGGCTCAGCCTCAAACAATATTACATACATCTAACTATATAATCCCAGGAGAAGACTAATAAAGACGTATTATAGGATAAACAATACTTGAAGCAGTAATGGCTGACTTCATAAAACTATCAGACATTGATAATCCCTGATTCCAAGAAGTAGAAAACCCTCAAAAAAGATAGTTTTAAATACACACACACACACACACACACACACACACACACACACACGCTTTTATGAAATTACAGAGCAACAAAAAACAAAGATGGGCTGGCAAAACAGCTCAGTGGGTAAAGGCCCTTGCCCCCAAGTCTGACAACCAGAATTAGATCCTAGGACCCACATGGTAGAAGAAAACTGACTCCTTCAAGTTGTCCTCTTTCACATATGCACACATATTTATCGTGTGTATACACAATAAATAAATGTAATAAAAAACTGAAATAAATAAGACTTTAAAAAAGTCAGAGAAAAAAATATCACCTATAAAGTAGCAGCAATAGTGACAATGAAATTCTCAATGGTAACAACGTAAGAGTAAGGAAATGGTACCTTTAACATACTGAAGGAAAAATAACTGCCTAGAAGAATATATAACCAGTAAAACTATGATTCAGGGAGGAGGAAGAAATTAAGATATTTTCAAGAAAAAAAATAAATTACTACAATTACTACAGTATATTGCAATATCATTACAATTACCACAGTAGGCTCTTATTAAAAACAGTTCTAAAGAATATGTTTCAATCATGCTGGAGAGATGGCTCAGCAGTTAAGAGCACTGGCTATTCTTCCAGAAGACCTGGGTTCAGTTCCCAGTACCCATATGGTGGCTAAGAACTGTCCACAACTCCAGTTCCAGGGGATCTGATGCCCTCTTCTAACCTCTGCGGGCATTACACAACATGGATGCACTTACATGTAGGCAATATAAAATAAAAAAGACATTTTTCCTGCAGTTGAGTTTGAAAGGGAGGAGTCTGCAACCTAGGGTTTCAGTCCTCCTCATCTTCTCGTTGAAGTCATCATCGACATCATCCTCCTCCCCAACATAGGAAACGGGGGTCTCCACCCTGGAGCCGCTGTATTGGGACCCACTGGAGCTTGTGGCCAGCATCCCATACGCACCATTGCTCAAATCACTGCTGGAAAGCCTTGTGCCATCAACGTAGAACCTGTTGTGTCAAACACCCTACCAATGGATCCCTGAGCCATTTCTGTCACGTATGATTCTAGAGCTTTGGTACCAAACTTCTTGCCATCTTGAGGTCTTCAGTAGAACAACGCCCTGATTCCAGCCTGCATGCCCATGTGCTTGAGCACCTCGATGTCATCACGGATCTCAAAGGTGTTGTCAAAGTTAAACAGATACTTGAATTTGTCATTGAAGATACTGTGGTCGATCACGGTCTTCCTGCTGGTGTTAACAATGATGAAGAGCAGGTGGGTGACGGGGGCGGGGGGGTTGGCCTGCTCCGCTTGGCGGTTTCTCTGCACCAAGTTCTTGAAAGCAAGTAGCTGCAGGATGAGCTCCTGGAGCTGAGACTGCTTCTGTTTGATCCTCTCCCGTTTCCGCTGCCTCTCCACCTCTAAGTCCTGGCACTCCTGAGCAGCGTTGGTGGGCAAATGGATCTGTTTAATCCCTTTCTTCTCCTTGGACATAATGTTCATGACCATCAGCACATTTAAGGCATCATAGACCGCCGCCAGATGTTCTTCTGGTCACAATCTGATTCATGTGGTAGGATGTGGTTGTTGGCAGCGCTGGGCTCTGGGACCAGCTCAGCAGCTAGCTACCTCATTGTAGGAGGCAGTCCTTTTCCTCTGCACCTTCTTGTACACCTTCATGCAGAAATGCAGGCCCTTGCCATTCTTCTCCCCTTTTTCTGTTCCACTTTCCAGTAGACCAAGGTGAGGAGTGGGACGGCTAGTTTTGGGACACAGAGTGAGTGTTGAGGGTGTGTGGGCTTCCTACCATAATACTGTTTGATGCTGCAGGTCTCTGAGGTGTGCCAATCACTACTTGCTGTGTGATACTGACACTGGACTGTCCAAAGGCTTTTGACAATAGCTGCTTTCCAAGTGTGTTCACTGAAGATGGGTGGACAGCCACTAGGGATACCACACATCTTTTGCCATGTTACCATATCCAGGAAATCAAAGCTGTAACTGCACATCCTCCACAGAAGAAACTGAACTTACCCTGGGTGGAGCATGACATGTGGGCTACACTGTCGCTTTCTTTTTATTTCTTTCAGTGGCATTTGGATTATTAAGCTGTTTTACTAAAAATGTCAGGTATCTTTTATTAAAAAGTTGCCAAAATACAACCCCCCCCCTAAAAAAAGAGTATGTGGCATGGTGGTGCACGCCTTTAATCCCAGCACTTGGGAGGCAGAGGCAGGCGGATTTCTGTGAGTTAAAGGCCAGCCTGGTCTACATAGTGAGTTCCAGGCCAGCTGGGGCTACAGGGAAACCCTGTCTCAAAAAGACCAAAAAAAAAAAAAAAAAAGAGTATGTTTCAAGCAGAAGAAAAATGAGCCCAGAAGAAAAGTCCGAGATTCAAGGAGGGGAAATGAAAAAAACAAATTAAAAACAAAAAATTCAAATATGCCAGCAATCACAATGAATGTAAATGAACTAAGCATTCCAGCTGGAAAACAAAAGTCAGCCTGGCTTCACACAGACTACTGGAAGACAACAAGCAGCTGGTGGCAACACCAATAAATAATTAAAGCCCTCTTCTGACCTCCGAGGCACTGCACAACAGGGGTGCTCTCACATACATGCAGGCAATACACACATACACATAAATAAAAATAATAAATAAAATATTTAACAACAACAACAAAAAAAGCTAAGTACAGCCAGGTGTGGTGGTGCATGCCTTTAATCCCAGCATGAGTGCTATCCTGATGTACCAGCTTTGTTGAAAATCAAAACCGAGTTGTCCAGTATCTCAGAAGACAAGAACGGAGCTTTTACATGGAGACTCGGATTCCAGTTTGTGTGCCACAGAACAAAGAAGGAAACTAACCAGGAAGCTGCAGTTGAAGTGTCCCAGATGAGGAACCTACCAACATGACCTGGAGTGAATAAAGCAATCTGAAAAGTCATCTTGTCAGGTGCCTCACCCATCTTGATTGTGTACCCAATGGCTATTACTGTCCTTGCCATGGTGCACGCCATGATGAGTTTGGCAGGATGAGGAAGCAGCCTGCACCTCTCAATTCTGCAATACCCATCGTTGAGTTCCAGTGATACACAGTGGATGTTGGCCAGAGACTTAAGACTCAAGCACTAAGTTTCTTTCAGTCTTTATGTCACCTCAGAAAAGTTAAGCGCAAACCTCGTATGCTTCCAAGTTGATCAATTTTAAATATTTAAGAATTGTTAATAATCTATTTGTAAACAATGTAAAATAACGAGTTGGTTGCTGAATACTTTAAGCATTCACTTAATAAAGCCACTGTTAACATTAAAAAAAAAGAATACAAACAACAATAAAGAGAAATGAAGGGGATCAGACAAGTACATGGAGAGCTTCAACTTTATGTGCAACATTCTGCAAATTAGAAACACATATCCAAGCCACGCAAAATGGCACACACCCATAATCCCAGTATTGAGTAAGCTAAGGCAGGAAAAGAGCCAGTTCTAGGCCAGAGTGAGTTCAGAGTAAGACCTTGTCTCAAAATCATAGTAAACCCCTCTGTGGTGACTAATCTTGACTGTGAAGTTGACAAGATTGAGAATCACCTCGGAAACAAACTTCTCAGCCTATCTGTGGGCACTGCAGAGGGGTTTAACAGGAGGAAGACTCTCAATGAATGAGGACAGCACAATTTCATGGGTTGAGGTTATGGACTCAATAAAAAACTGGGGCTACAGGGAGACCCTGTCTCTAAAAGCCAAAAAAAAAGCATTTACCTGTTGTGGGGGCAGGCAGATGTCTGTAAGACTGAGGCCAGCTTGGTCTACACAGTATACATAGTGATTTCCAGGTCAGTTGGGGATACAGGGAGACCCTGTCTCAAAAACGAAAACAAAAAAGAAAGAAAGAAAAGAAAAATGGAGGGTTGAGAAAATAGCTCAGTCACTAAATTACAAGCATGAAGACCTGAGTTTGGTCCCTCAGAACTCATGTAAAAAGTCAAGCACAGTGGGACAACCAGTAATCCCAGCACTGGGGAGGCAGAGATAGGAGGATCCCTGGGACTTTCAGGTCAGAGAGTCTACTCAAATCAGCGAACTCGAGGTTCAGTGAGAGTTTCTGTCTCAAAAAATAAGATGGAGAAGAAACCAAGACACTCAACATCCATTCTGGCCTCTCTCTCTCTCTCTCTCTCTACACACACACACACACACACACACACACACACACACACACCTACCTCTGGCCTCCACATGTACAGACACAGAGGATGGGAGGGAGGGAAGGATGGAGAAAGAGAGGGAGAGCTGAAAATAAGTATTTCTAAAAAGACTGAAAATAAAGGCTGTCCTAGTTTGTTTCTTCATTACTGTGACAAAATACTCTGACCACTCAGGGAGCCCAAGGTAGGAACTTAGGGCAGGAACCTAGAGGCAGGAGCTGAAGCATGGAGGAACACTGCTTACTGACTTGCTCCCCTGGTCCCTGCTCAACCTGCTTTCTTATGCTACACAGGCCCACCTGCCCAGGGGTGGCACCACCCACAGTGGGCTGGGCCCTCCCACATCACTCAACAAGAAAGTGCCCCATGGACACGGCCACAGGCCAGTCCAATGAAGGCAATTCCCCAATTGAGGCTCCCTCAACCCAGGTGTGTCAAGTTGATACTCAAGCTATCCAGCACAAAGGCCAAAGAATTTAATCAGATTTATAAAAGTGGTTGTTAATTTTCCCATAAAGTCAAACAGGGACAGTTAAATGTTTATGATGCTTACATATAGGATACAAAATTTTAAGGCCCTAACAAAATATCCTAGTAGAGTTCATAATTTCTAAATTTTACTAAGTTAAAAATTATATAGCCAGGCATGGTGGCACATGCCTTTAGTCCTAACACTCGGGAGGCAGAGGCAGGTGGATCTCTGTGAGTTCAAAGCCAGCCTGGTTTACAAAGTGAGTTCCAGGACAGCTGGGGCTATAGAAAGACCCTGTCTCAAAAAGACCAAAAAAAAAAAAAAAAAAAAAAAAATTATATAAAGTCAGTAGTCAGTGAAAATTCTCAACTAGGCTTCACCTCCTTTATAAGAGTTGAGGTAACTTTTTTTAATAACAAAGATGCTATGTGCTATTTGTAACATGGCATTTCTAATAGTTTAGCCACCTGTCACTATGCTGAGTTTACAACTTGGTTCAAGTCAGAAGTGGGAGTATTTAGTCGTATGCTAATAGTCATGTTACTTACTAGGCTGAATGAAAGAGAACTTCATTCATAAAAAGAGCAAGATGCAGATTAAAATAAACTTGGAATCATCATGGAGAGCAGAGCCAAGAGAAATTTAACTTCCAGGCCTAAGCCTGGAAGCCCTTTCAACTAGTCTACTTTTAACATCCTCATGTCAAAGTGATTCCATTATAGCCAATCAGGAAAAAAATTATATATATACAGATTTATAAAATCTATATATATATTAAAAAATGTTTCCCAGTCACGATCCAAGCTCAGTGGTACCCACCTATAATCCTATCTCTGAAGGACTAAAGCAGGTGGATTACAAGTTAGGAGCCAGCCATATATTGCAATCCTGTGTATCCTATCACTGCCAAAATAGATACACACATGTACACAATTAGCATGCCTGGAGTGTGCTGATTCAGGCCTTAATCTCAGCACTTGAAGATAGGAGGAGCAGTAGAAGGATCCGGAGTTTAAGGTAATCCTCAGCTGTATAGTCAATTCGAGGCTTGCTTGAGCTACAATGAGACCTTGCCTCAAAGACAAAACATAAAATGATTATATATATATATATATATATATATATGTATATATATATATATATAT
>NW_008358318.1:1199506-1218488 GCF_000622305.1 Nannospalax galili | reverse complement strand
TTTGGTGGGTATTTCAAATCACACTTTTTTGTGGTGCAAAAGCTCAAAATTAAATGCAGGTTCTTGTACTCTAACACTAAGCTACATCCCTGTCCCTAAAACATGTGTTTCACATAGTATATTTGTCATTAGTTTACCTGAAAATTAACCTCCAAATGAAATTATAGAGGGAAGTGTTCCTTTGGTCTATAGGCAAACAATTTAACCATAAGAGGGAAAAGGTGAAATTGGGAATCTGAAGCAAAACATCAAACAATGTGCTACTGGAGACCGCATGTAAATAAGCTGAAAGGCCTCGGGATGTAGTTTCATGGCAGAACCTAGCATGAGAAGGCTCTGGGTTCAATCTTTAGCACCACAGGGGGTCTGGGAGTGGGGGATCCCCTAGCAGCATATAAAAAGTCAACCAAGGCCAGGCATGATGGGGCACACCTTTAATCCCCACACCTGGGAGGCAGAGGCAGGCGGATCTCTGAGAGTTCAGGGCCAGCCTGGTCTACATAGTGAGTTCCAGGCCAGCTGGGGCTACAGGGAGACCTTGTCTCAAAGAAAAAAAAAAAAAAAAAAAGTCAACCAAGGTGGCATTCTGGTCATCCTAACACTGGGAAGGTGGAGACAACCCTGTGGTTCAATGGCTAGGTAGCCTAGCCTCATCTGCCAGTCCCAGGTCCCAGTAGAATACCTTATCACAAAAAATAAGATGAGAAAGGTAAGTCAATTTTCTTCATGGATGTGGTCCACAATAGGTTACCCATGCTCCTGTGGAAGGCCTTACCCCCACGCACATGGGGGTAGCACTAACTACACTCCATGTTTTTTTGGTTTTGTTTTTTCAAAAACAAGCCAGCCAGCACTACACAGTGAGACTCTGTATCAAAAAAACAGTAAACAGGGCTGGAGAAATGGCCCAGTGGTTAAGAGCACTGTCTGATCTTGCAGAGGATCAAAGTTCGATTCCCTGCACTCACATGGCAGCTAAACGTGGTCTATAACTCCAGTTCCAAAAGATTCGACTCCCTCTTCTGATCTCTGCACTCACAACATGGGTGCACTTACACATATGCAGGCAATACACTCAGACACATAAATTTTTTTTTTAAAAGTAGTTTTTAAAAAACAGAAAAAAGGCTGGGCAAGGTGGTGTATCCCTTTAGTCCCAGCACTTGGGAGACAGAAGCAGACGAATCTCTGTGAGTTCAAGACCAGCATGGTCTACATAGAAAGTTCCAGGCTAGCAATAAATAAATAAATAAATAAATAAATAAATAAATAAATAAATGGATGAAGACATGAAGCTGAGAAGGGGACAGGAGATGCAGAAGGAGTGGGAGAAGGGAAGGGAGGATAAGTATGATCTAAACATACTGTAAACATGTATAAAATTACCAAAGAATGAAAAATAAATAAACAAAATAAGGAACCTGGGAGGAGGAGATCCTGAGGAACGACACCTGAAGTTGACCTCTTGCCTCTACATACATGCATGTGTGCACCTACACACACAAACATGCAACAACAACAAAAGAAACGTGTCATTCATAACTCCTTCCTCTCAACTAATTTACTCCCTTTCATTTCTTCCTGTCCTCTTTAATCATTCAACTCAAGTCTTCCACTTTCATTTCCCATACAAATCTCACCTTCAGCAACCCCCTAAATTCCTACAGTCAAGGCCCTAGTTCACAGCATCATGCCTAATTATAACAATTTCTTAATTATTCTTGCCTTTAATACTGTCCCCTCAAATCCATCTACAGTATAAATACAAAGAAACAGTTTTGTTTTTTGGTTTTGTTTTGTTGGTCTTTTTGAGATAGGGTCTCCCTGTAGTCCCAGCTCGTTTGGAACACACTATGTAGACCAGGCTGGCCTTGAACTCACAGAGATCCACCTGCCTCGGCCTCCTGGGACTAAAGGCATGCACTACTATGCCCAACTCCAAAAAAACAGTTTTTAAAACATGTGATCATGTGGGGCTGGAGAGATGGCTCAGCAGTTAAGAACACTGACTGCTCTTGCAGAGAACCCTGGTTCAATTCCCAGCACCCACATGGCGACTGCAAACCATCCTTAACTTCAGTTCTAGGGGAATCTGAAGCCCTCTTCTGACCTCCTCGGCATTGCATGACACAGGTGCACTCACATACATGCAGGCGATACACTCATAAACTAAAAAATTAAAAATTAAAAAACAAAAACAAAAACGTGACCATGCTTAATACCCTTCAATGGCTCCCCAAGACCATGCTTAAAACCCTTCAATGGCTCCCTGTCAAGACAGTAAAGTCAAACTCTTTTATTCAACACTTAGATTGCCTCTTAGAAACTTCTGAGCAAGAACTGTGCTGCATCTGCAGGTACTAATGGGGCATTCTTTTTTTAAAAATTTTTTAAAAACTTGCATTCTTCAGATCTAGAATGTTAGTAGGATGAAAAAGTCAAAATAAGTTGTTCTCAGAAATAAGTTTTCAGCATCTGAACTGTAGCTGAAACTCCTGTGACATTTTTGAGAATCCACTGTAATTTGTGATTATTTCAAAGTCAAAGAGTAAAAGTCCAAAAGCTTTAGTCTCAGCACTCAGGAGGCAGAGGCAGGCAGATCTCTGTGAGTTCAAGGCCAGTCTGGTCTACACAGCAAGTTCCAAGTCAGCTGGAGCTACAGGGAGACCCTGTCTCAAAAATACAAAAAAAAAAAAAAGGAGGGGGGAGGGGGGGGCTGGAGAGATGGCTCATCAGTTAAGAACACTAACTTCTTGCAGAAGACCCAAGTTCGAATCCCAGCACCCACATGGCAGCTAACAACTGTCCATAACTCCAGTTCCAGGGGATGCAATAGTCTCTTCTGTCCTCCTTGGGCATTGCAAGACACAGGTACACTTAACCTACATGCAGGCATAACACTCATACACATAAAATAAAAATAATAAATAATTTAAAAAAAAAAAAAAAAAAAAAAGGAAAGGGGGCTGGAGAGAGGGCTCAGCAGTTAAGAGCACTGACTGCTCTTGCAGAAGACCTAGGTTCGATTCCCAGCACCCACATGGTGGCTACAAACTGTCCTTTAAACTCCAGTTCCAGGGGAATCCGAAGCTCTCTTCTGACCTCCACGGCATTGCACGACATGGATGCACTTACATACATGCAGACAATACACTCATACACATAAAACAAAAATAATAAAATATTTTTTAAAAAACAGGAAATGTCTATGCTTATGATGGAACACACAGAGTAAAACTATGGAACACCGAATAAAAACTGCATTTACTTCATTTGCTCTATTAAAAACCAGTCCGTATTAGTTAATACATGTACCATAGTTGAGAGGTATAATTTTTTCTAAAATTCAAGCCTATAAGTCAGGTTACACCCAAACTCTTCATTCATAGATGCTGATATAAATGTATTTTAGTATGTTCTCAAAAGTTCAAATATAAATGTCAAAGAATGCTAACTAACCCCCCCAAACACATACACCCCAAACCACCACACACACACACACACACACACACACACACACACACACATCATTTGGTTGGAATAAGATGAGAATGGAAAATAAAAGCAAATCTAGGGCCAGTGAGATGGTGGAAGGAAGAAACTCCCACAAGTTGTTGGCTGACCTGTACATACACATACCATAGCAAGCATGCCTCCCCACACCCATACACAAAGTAAATAAAGAGCCAGTCCAGTGAGGTGGTACACACCTTCACACCTTTAATTCTAGCATTCAAGAGGCAGAGGCAGGTGGATCTCTGTTAGTTAGAGGTCAGTTTGGTCTACACAGCAAGTTCCAGGCCAGCTGCCTTTAAAAGAAAAATTGTTTTTTTTAATTAAGAGCCAACCTAAAATCTGGTAAGAACACTTTTCTGGCAAACACTTCTTTTGAAGAACACAGAAAATCCTATTTCATATATTCATTCAGTAAATACTTAGTCTCTTCTATGTACACAGCACATATAGTGAAAAAATAAAAATCCTTGCCTTCCTGGAATGTATAATACAGAAGGTAATTAGCAAAAATGGTTTGCAAGTTCTAAAAATAAGATTTTCTAAGTCCAATAAGCAATAAGTTTTTGGTTAGGGTTTTGGTTTTTAGACAGGGTCTCACTATGTAGCCTGGTTGTCCTAGAACTCACTACAATCAATCTGCCTCTGCAGGGATTAAACTCAAGCACCACCACACCCAGCAACAGTAAGTTTTTTATGAAGTGGTTATGATGCTTTAATAGGGCATTAAAAGGAAGGACTTTATAGTTTTAAGTTCTTCAGTTCCAAATTTCCCAAGACTCCTGTATGCTTTCCAGGTAGACTACATAGGTTCAGTAAAGGTAGACACTCGTATTCTTCCAAAATACATACGAAGCTCTACAGCTGAAAATTACTAGTCCCAGTAATAAAAAAGCTCTTTAATTCACCCAATTACTATTTAGCTTCTATCCCTGTAACTTCTGATTAAGTTAATTTTATCTAAATTTGGTGAGCTACCAGAAATCTTAATTATATTAATTCAATATGTATCTTGAAACAAATGATAGTTACATGCTTCATAACAACAGACTTTTCATCAAGTAGAGTTCAATAAAATTTGAAACATGGGTAAAGGTAATAATGGTAAACTTGTACAGGTAAAGATAACATAATTCAGGGGCTGAAGAGATGGCTAGCGGTTAAGAACACTGACTATTCTTGCAGAAGACCCAGGTTCAAATCCCAGCACCCACATGGCAGCTAACAACTGTCCATAACTACAGTTCCAGGGGACCTAACAGTCTCTTCTGTCCTCCTCGGGCATTACACGACACGGGTGCACTTAGCTTGTAGTTGATCAGCACAGAGGCGGCGTCCTCATGCAGGGCCCAGTGATGTCTTTGCTTTCCTTTATTTGGGTTGGCCTAAGAGGTCAAAGTGGGAGGCTGGAGAAGATGGCTCGGTGGTTAAGAGCACTGACTGCTCTTACAGAAGACCCGGGTCAGATTCCCAGTACCTACATGTTGGCTAACAACCATCTGTAACTCCAGTTCCAGGGGACTCTGACATTCTCTCCTGTCTTCTGTGGGCATTGCACAACACAGGTGCACTTACACAGATGTAGGCAATACACTCATAAACATAAAATAAATAAAATATATTTTTAAAAAAGATAACATAGCCAGGCTTGGTGGCGCACACCTTTTATCCCAGCACTCGGGAGGCAGAGACAGGAGGATCTCTGTGAGCTCAAGACCAGCCTGGTCTACATTAGTGAGTTCCTGGACAGCTGGGGCTACAGGGAGACCCTGTCTCAAAAAGACCAAAAAAAAGATAACATAATTCAAAACTCACTAATCTACATTTGCTGTAGGTCCCAGCTTCTTAAACTGTGAGTCACATAGGGGCCATGAAAAACTTGGCAACAGTAAAAGGTTTCTGAAGGTGCAAAAGTCAAAAATGAATTCAAAATTATATAATGAATTTGAAGTGTCTCTGGAAGCACCTGCCCCTGTTACATCCCACGACTTTGTTGCAGCCTTTGTTCTGAACACACAGCATGTCCAGTTTGCAATGTACATGCATGCCATCATGCCACACAACACCTAGAACACTCTGGCTCAGATCCAGACTATTGTACATTATAAACTGCAGTCTTCTAGTTTGCCTACAAAGTTTTCTACTCTTACAGAAACATGTTTAATTATGGAAAACAAAGACTTTTTCACATTTTTCTACCAGGATTCCTCAGCATTTAAGTAGCAAATTAGCATACCTTTGAATTGAATTGCGTTAGAATGTTTGATTTTTAAAATTACTCTGAAAGAACTAGAGATAGCTCAACAGTAAAGTGCTTGCCACACAAATGTGAAGCTCCAAGTTCCATCCCCACTGCTCACAGCACCCAATGTGGAATCCTAGTGCTGGGGAAGCAGAGACAGAAGGATCACTGAGGCTCACTGGCCAGCTAGTCAAGCCAAACTGACAAACTACAGGTTCAGTGACAAATCCTGTTTCAAAAAATAAAGTGGAGTGCAACTAAGAAAGATATCTGAGCTGGGCATGGTAGGACACACCTTTAATCCCAGGCAGAGGCAGGCAGATCTCTGTGAGTTCTAGGCCAGCCTGGTCTACAGAGTGAGTTCCAGGCCAGCTAGGGCTACAGGGAGACCCTGTCTCAAAAAGCAATCCAATATATACTCTGAAATTAACGATATCAAATGGGATAAGAGAAAGGTTCCGGGTGGGTGGGGGTTAACGGGGACCCCGCTTTAAAAAAAAAAAAAAAAAAAAAAAAAAAAAAAGAAAAGAAAAGAAAAGAAAAGATCTGGGGGCTGAAGAGATGGCTCAGCGGCTAAGAACACTGAATGTTCTTACAGAAGACCCAGGTTCAAATCACAGCACCCACATGGCAGCTAACAACTATCCATAACTCCAGTTCCAGGGGATCCGATGCCCTCTTCTGACCTCCGTGGGTAGTGCACAACACAGGTGCACTTACATACAGGCAGACAATAAACATAAAATCAAAACAATTAATTTTTTTCTTTTTAAAGACCTATGTAGGGCCGGGCATGGTGGCGCATGCCTTTAATCCCACTCGGGAGGCAGAGGCAGGTGGATCTCTGTGAGTTCAAGGCCAGCCTGGTCTACATAGTGAGTTCCATGACAGCTGGGGCTACAGGGAGACCTTGTCTCAAAAAGACCAAAAAAATAAAATAAATAAATAAATAAAAATAAAGCTGGGCATGGTGGCACACGCCTTTAGTCCCAGCACTCAGGAAGCAGAGGCAGGCGGGTGTCTGTTGAGTTCAAGGCCAGCCTGGTCTACATAGTGAGTTCCATGACAGCTGGAGCTACAGGGAGACCCTGTCTCAAAAAGACCAAAAAAATAAAAATAAAAAAGATATCTGATATCAACTTCTGGGCTCCACACATGTGCACACAAATGAACACACACATATACACACAAAAATGTTCTTTGAGTTGCTAACTCTTTTTTTGTTGTTGTTTTTGTTTTTTTGAGACAGGGTCTCCCCCTAGCCCCAGCTGACCTGGAACTTGCAACGTAGATCAGGATGGCCTCAAACTCACAGAGATCCTCCTGCCTCTGCCTCCCAAGTGCTGGGATTAAAGGCGTGCACCACCACGCCCGGCTCATTTCATTTTTTGAAAAAATGCATTAAATGAATTTTGGCTTGGAATGAAGGCAGAATTTCTAACAATTTCTAAAATGATCCAAAATATATTTCTGCTATTGTAGACTATGCATTTATGCAAATCAGCATTCTCAACATGATCATAAAATCAGAGCATCATTAACTCTGAAAAACAATGAAGATGCTCTATGTCCTGCAGTATCGTATATTCAGTCAAGATTTAGGAAGCTGGGAATGGTGGCTCACATCTGTAGTCCCAGCACTTAGGAGGCAGAGGCAGGTGGATCTCTGCAAATTCAAGGCCAGCCTGCTCTACGTAATATGTCCCAGGATAGCTGGGACTATAGGGAAACTCCGTCTCAAAAAGACCAAAAAAAATTGCTGTAGCCCCAGCTGGCCTGGAACTCACTATGTAGACCAGGCTGGCCTGCATCTCACAGAAATCCACCTGCCTCTGTCCCCCAAGTGCTGGGATTAAAGGTATGTGTTACCACACCTGGTTATTTATTATTTTTATGTGTATGGGTGTATGGCCTGCGTGTGTGTAAGTGCACCCATGTCATGCAAAGTCCATGGAGATCAGAAGAGGGCATTGGATCCCCTAGAACTGGAGTTATGGACAGTTGTGGGTACTGGGAATTGAACCTGGGTCCTCTGCAAGAGCAGTCAGGGTTCTTAACCCAAGTCATCTTTCCAGTCCCAAGATTAAGTTTTTTTATGTAAAAGTAAATAAGAATATCCATTTCATTAGCATGTAAATTTACATTAATTTGTAATAAATAGTAAAATTGTATGCATATCAGAAAATAATTACCTTTATGATTCATTATGAATGTTTGATTTATATATCTTTTTATGTATCTATATACTCTTGGCTGTGAAAATTTTTCTCAACAAAAAAGGGATAGCAAGTGGAAAAACTTTAAGAAGTCTTGGTCTAGGCTGTTAGAAAGATAACTTAGCTTGAAAAAGTCTGTAATTGTCCTGGCATGGTGGTGCACACCACCTTTAATCCCAAATCCCAGCACTTGGGGGGCAGAAGAGGCCAATATCTGTGAGTTCAAGGCCAGCCTGGTCTACATAGCAAGTTCCAGGCCAGCCAGGGCTACAGGGAGACCGTCTCAAAAAGACCAAAAGGAAAAAAAAAAAAAAAAAAAAAAAAAAAAAAAGTAAAATGTTCATAAGGTATTAATGATAGTGGGCAGTAACATACTTTAAAACAGAAAATAAATCCTATGAATACAAACATACACGGAAATAAACAAAACAGACATTTGTCCTGTTAGCACAAACATATTCTAGATATGGGTTTGTATCCATTCCTAAAATGCTTCTGTGAGCAATATCACCAAAAGACTTATGAAATTATCTGGTTTATCACAAGGTATACTGCTGAATGATCCTTCTGATCTAAGAACTCATTTCACAGGGAAAGAAATGTAGGCATGGGCTCTACACCTAGATTCCCTGGCTCACAACATGGTCCATCACCCAGAAGCAGCTCTTCTAGTAGAAAAGCCTCCTGGACTCAGTTTCCAGTCTACCTGAGACACCAAATCCTCAAAACTGGGGCTGTTAGCTACAGCACTTATTCTTTGAATCAAATACTGTTTACTCCATAGCCAGAAAACATGAACCTCAATATTAAAGAATAAAAGTAGTTACTCTTGGTATTAGCCCTAAAAACTCCACTGACAGAAGTTTTGCTTCCAGTATGTCCAACTTTGACATCTGTGGTTTGGAGGCTTTTATTACTAAAGAATTATTCCACCAGGATCCACTGAAATGAAAGTTGAAACTGCTTTGTGATTACTGTCTGTAGGCCAACTACATCAGGCTTTCTCAACAGCAGCAT
Organism: Nannospalax galili; assembly: GCF_000622305.1. Taxonomy (NCBI): domain Eukaryota; kingdom Metazoa; phylum Chordata; class Mammalia; order Rodentia; family Spalacidae; genus Nannospalax; species Nannospalax galili. Next base: position 1,209,500 of record NW_008358318.1, on the reverse strand, counting down.
TGCTGGTATTTGTGACTGGATAATCCTGTACTGCGGAGAGCCAACTCCAACTTCCAGCACCAATCCCAGCATTATAGAATGCTCAGCAACAACCTGGTCAAATCTCTGACCTCTCCCCACTAGATGCCAAGAACACCATCTTTCCAAAGTTGTAACTATTAAAAATGTCTACAGACATTGTCAAATGTCCCCTAGGAGATAAAATAACTGCTGGTTGAGAATCACTGCAGGACACCAGCAATCAAAAAGGTTATTCCATTCAATGGTCTAATTCACCACATAATTAAGGAGATACTAGACTGCTGCTACATCAGGAAATAGAGAGGGCTGTAAGTGGAACCCTGAGTATATGAAATCTCCCTAAACTCACACGTATTAAGAGCCCATGTTGAGGCTAGAGAGATAGATGGCTCATCAGTTAAGAGCAGTGGTTACTCTTGCAGAGGACCCAGGTTCAGTTCCCAGTACTCACAACCCTCCAGCTACTCCAGTTCCAGGGAAATCCAACACCCTCTTTGATCTCTGTGGGCACTGAATGACATGGGTGCACTTACAACACATGCAGGCAATACACTCATACACAGAAAATAAAAATAATTTAAAAAAAAAAAGCAAGTCAGGGCTGGAGAAATGGCTCAGCAGTTAAGAGCACTACTAGCTGCTCTTGCAGAGGACCTGGGTGCAATTTCCACACCCACATGGAAGCTAACACCCATCCACAACTCCAGTTCCAGGGGATCCAATGCCTTCTTCGGACTTCTGTGGGCACTGCACAACATGGGTGCACTTACATATATGCAATCAAAACACTCATACACATAAAGTAAAAATAATAAAATATTGAAAAAAGTGAAAGTTAATGAAAAGCAACAGCCTGATGTGCACGCGCGCACACACACACACACTCACTGTAGGCCTAGTATGGACTCAAATTCTCCTTAAATGAAGATCTGGATTACCATAGTAGCTGAGGTACAAAAATGAGGGCCAAGGAAACATAGATCAGGCAACACCAGAAGGAAGTTATAAACTACATCCCTCAACCAGTAAAAGGAAGGTCTACAGTAGCTACGTGTGTTTTCTTCCTTGCTTACCAGAGGGGTGTGTTGTCAATTTCTTCACTCCCCAATGTTAAAACTTTGTTAGCAAAGGTTAGCTTTAATATTTAATCTTTAAGTAACAGGATTTTTTGATGTGGCAATGAATCTAAAGCATAGTTTACAGAATCCAAGAATGGACAGTGTGGCTATCACTCAGAGATGAATACAATGAACAGCGGACTTTGCTGTTTATTTTGGGAAGCAGGCAAGGAATCTTCATTTTAACAAGGAACATTTTATCTTTTTAGGCAAAACTTTTAGTTTGTTCCTCCTCACCATAAGATGAAATGCCTGTATAAAGGGTGTGGCTGCTGAGGACTCCAAGGCCCACACCACACCAATTGCTGCGCTGTGTCGCTCATCTTCAAACCTATCCTTCCACACTTTGTTTTTGGTGCTGAAGCTACTCTACAAATTACATTTCTCATTTGCCATCTGAGTCTTTAAAGACCTGCCAAGGGGCTACTAAGAAGATACTAGAAGACAGAGGAATAAAAGACTTAATTTTCATGTCAGCTCAATTTCTCTGTAAAACATAATGAAAAAAAAACAACAACAACAATTCCTTATACTTACTCCAGTTTCAGAGAAGTTAATCAGAGAACCTTTGGAAATTTATGATCTAGGGCCAGTAAGATAGCAGGTAAAGGCCCTTGTCACCAAGCCTGACTGCCTAAGTTCAATCCCTAGAACACAGATGGCAGAAGGAGAGAACCAACTCTCACAAGTTGTCCTCTGGCCTCCACTTTTGTGCCATGGTATGTGCACCCACACATACACACATAGACAGACAGACAAATGTTTCTTTAAAAATCTAGCTGGGTATGGTGGTGCATACCTTTAATCACACACAGAGAGAATAAAGTAAATAACATACTTTTTTTTTTTTTTTTTTTTTTTTTGGTCTTTTTGAGACACACTCTCCCTGTAGCCCCAGCTGGCCTGGAACACACTATGTAGATCAGGCTGGCCTTGAACTCACAGAGATCTGTCTGCCTCTGCCTCCCAAGTGCTGGGATTAAAAGCATGTGCCATGCCTGGCATCAGCACTGCTATAATTTTAACAAAAGCAAAAAAAAAAAAGAAAGAAAGAAACATTGGCAAGGATGTAAGGATGTGGAGTAACTGGAACTCTCATAAATTTCTGAAAAATGAGAAAACCCTTTGAAAAATAGCTAGGTAACTACTTCAAAAAGATTACTTATGGGGGCTGGAGAGATGGCTCAGCAGTTAAGAGCACTGGCTGCTCTTACTGAGGACCCAGGTCCAATTCCCAGCACCCACACTACGGCTAACAACTGCCAATAACTCCAGTTCCAGGGGAATTCAATGCCCTCTTCTGACCTCCTCGGGCAGTGCATGACACAGGTACACTTACATGCAAGCAATACACTCATATACGTAAAATAAAAATAATTTTTTTTGGGTCTTTTTGAAACAGGGTCTCCCTGTAGCCCCAGCCAGTCTGGAACTCACTACATAGACCAGACTGGCCTCAAACTCAGAGATCTGCCTGCCTCTGCCTCCCGAGTGCTGGGACTACAGGCATGCGCCACCACGCCTGGCATAAAATAATAACTGTTTTTTTAAAAATTAAGTGCACAGTCGGGCGTGGTAGCACACGCCTTTAATCCCAGCACTCAGGAGGCAGAGGCAGGCAGATCTCTGTGAGTTCAAGGCCAGCCTGGTCTACATAGTGAGTTCCAGGACAGCTTGGGCTACAGGGAGACCCTGTCTCAAAAAGGCCAAAAAAAAAAAGTGCACAACTCCTGTATTTCCTCAAGAGAAATGAAAGTATATATATCCATAAAGTAATACACAGCAATCTTCCAGAAAGCTTTATTCTCCTATTATCCATCAATAGGTGAATGAATAAACAATTTATGATACGAAATAAAAACAGTACAATGGTTACCCAGCAATAGGATGGAAGTAGAAACAGCTAAGAGGGATGGAGGAAATATTATCTTGACTGCAGTGAGATATCACAGGCTTATATGTATATCAAGGCTGATCAAATCATATATTTTAAATATGTAATGTTTATTACAGGCCAATTTTATCTCAATATAATAGTCATAAAAATTTGATTATTCCAGAATAGCAAAAGGCAATAAAGCTCCTAAATTTAGGCAACCCCCCCCCCAATATTCCTGTGTCTTTCCTCGTGCTAGTTCAGTTGAACATTCTTCGATTCCTAGTTTCGTACTTTAATTCTATGTAAAGGACTTCATTGAGTCATTTATAGTTCAAGTCTGTATGTGTTCAATCCCCAGCATAGCATAAACCAGGAGTGGTGGCACGTAACTATAACGCCAATACTTGGAGGAAGCAGGAGGATCAGGAATTCAGTCATTCTTGGCTACATCACAAGTTTAAGACCAGTCTGGACTACATGTGATCCTTTCTCAAAAAGGTTTTAAATACCTTTGTTTCAGTGTTTCTGAAAGTTATCTCTACTGGGGATAGAATTCTAGCTTAACCGCTGCTTTTTTCTGGGGATTGAACACATGCCCTCATGCATGCTAGGTAAGTACTCCACCAACTAAGCCACAAGCCCTGCTTCTGTTGTTTTTTGTTTTCGTTTTTCCTTTTGACACTTTCTCTGATTCTGTAGGTAAGTGGGGGGGAGGGAGGGGGGGAGAGGGGGGAGGGAGATATCACGTGTGCGTACACGGAGGTCAGAGGACAATTTCAAGTGTTGTTCCTTCAGAGCCATCTACCTTTTATTATTATTAATTTTGTGTGTATGGTATATGTACATGTGTGAGCACAGAGGCCCAAGGAAGACACTGAGTGCCCTGCCCTATCACTATCAGCCTCGTTCTCTTGAGACAGGGTCTCTCACTGAACCTGGAGCTAGGCTGGCAGCCAGTAAGCCCGGCAATCCTTCTGTCTCCAAACCACCTCCCACCATCACCCCCTCAGTACTAAGGTTATATTACAGGTGCCCATGTGGCTATACCTTTTTTAGGTAGATGCTAGATGTGAGTCCTCTGTTTGCATAGCACGTGCTCATACCCAACTGAGTCATTTCTCTAGCCCCTACCTTGTTTTTTGAGAAAGGATCTCTCACTGGGACCTGGAGATTGCTAAATATGCTAGGCTAGCTGGCCAGAGAGCCCAGGGACCTCCTGTCTCCATCTCCCCTGCACTGGGCTTACAGTGCGTGCCACCATGCCTGGTTTTGGGCTTGCTCTGTTTTGCTTTTTTGCCTGGGTGCTGAGGATCAAACTCAGGTCTTCACATTGTGCAGTAAGCATTTTACCAGTTAATCTCTCTCCCAACCATGTAAAAATCTTTTTAAAAACTGTTGTTTCTCAGGTTCCACCTATTTTTGTAAAATATCAATAATCAATCAATAATCGGTTATATTACTGCTTCTTTGAAAGGAATGTTTAAGGTTTTTCCTTTTTGGCTACTTTGATTACAGTTTTCAATAGTTCAAGCTAAGCATAGTTTTCTTTATTATACTGTTTGGAATTTGCCAAATTGTTTGAATTAGGAGTTGACATCCTTCACAGGCTCTGGAAAATACCACTGTCTGTCTCTTTAAGTACTTGCTTCTATATTAATCTCGGTTTTCTGCCTCTAGGTTTCAATTACATTAGACTTTTGAGTCCTGTCCCCAGTATCTCTGGCTCTGGTCTGCTTTTTCCACCCTTTTTTTCCTGTACTTCTCTACAAGTTCTCCAATCTTGCCTTTGGCTGTGCAGTCTACTATTAAACCCAACCAGTGAATTATTTATCTCAGATACTACAGGGGGCCTGGGGTGAGGAGGGTCTTTATTTTTTAAAGTGCCAGGCTTTGTAATAAGGCCTAAGAATAACACAGCAGTGAACAAAACATCAAACTTAAATAGTATACACTCAACTGCAACTTGGTCTGAAACTTGGTGATATTCCCGCCTCAGCCTCCTGAATAATGGGGACTACAGGCATAAACCAGCATGCCCAGTTGCCCAGCACAGGGACTCACGTTAGCCCAGCCTAACCTTGAACTTTTGCTCCTCCTGCCTCAACCTCCCAAGGGCTGGGATTACAGTCATGCACCACTACTCTTGGCTTCATCTCACATCTTTTTTTTTAATTCTGTGTGTGTATGTGTGTGTTTGTGTGTCCACACACATGTGGCACATGTGTAGAAGTCAAGAGAAAACTTGGAGGAACTGACTCGCTCCTTCCACCATGTTGGTACCGGGGACTGAACTCAGTCGTCAGGCTTGGTGGCAAACATCTTAACTCACTGAGCCATCTTGTCAGCCCTTATCTCACATCTTTAATGGTACCCTCTCATCTAAACAGTGCCAAAGGCTCAGGAACAAGCACCCATATGTGTGTGTATATATGTATATATATATACATATATATTTTTTTAACTCTTGTTTTTGGTTTTGGTTTTGGTTTTTTTGGTCTTTTTGAGACAGTTTCCCTGTAGCCCCAGCTGGCCTGGAACTCGCTATGTAGACCAGGCTGGCCTCAAACTTACATCCACCTGCCTCTGCCTCCCAAGTTCTGGGATTAAAGGTGTGTGCCACCTCACCTGGCACAACAAGCACCTATTTTAATCATTTCACTTCTAATTTACCTTACTGAGACCACACTTTAAAAAAAAATATTTTATTTATTATTTTTATTTCTATGTGTATGAGTGTACTGGTTGCATGTATGTGAGCGCACCTTTGTCATGCAATGCCACAGAGGTCAGAAGAGGGCTTCTGGTTCCCCTGGAACTGGAGTTAAGGATGGTTCTGGGTGCTGGGAATTGAACCTGGGTCTTCTGCAAGAGCAGTCAGTGCTCTTAACTGCTGAGCCATCTCTCCAGCCCGAGACCACACTCTTATGCTAACCTTACACCACTGAAAATTAAGTTTTTGGGTTGTTTTACTGTTGGCTTTTGGTGGTACTAGGAACTGAACTCAGAGCCTTATATATGTTAGGCAAGCACTCTACCACTAAGTTATATCCCCAGTCCAAGACCATAATTTCTTATATATATATATATATATATATATATATTCTAGTTATACTTTCATATTTGTCAGAAATGTTTCTTTAACCTGTTACTTTTCTAATTATAAAAATGTATGCTCAGCATAGCAAAATTAAAATTATGTCAAAATACAGCCGGGCGTGGTGGCACACGCCTGTAGTCCCAGCACTTGGGAGGCAGAGGCAGATCTCTGTGAGTTCAAGGCCAGCCTGGTCTACACAGTGAGTTCCAGGGCAGCTGGGGCTCTTTTTGAGACCCTGCTTCAAAAAGACAGAAAGAAAAAAAAAAGATCATGTCAAAATACAAGGCCAGCCTGTTCTACATAGTGAGTTCTAGGTCAACTGGGGCTACAGGGTGACCCTGTCTCAATAAAACAAACAAAAAAAAACTATGTCAAAATATTTTAAAATTACAAGTACATATAATCCCTGAAAACTTAAAAAAACGTGGAAAAGATGTTGATATTATAAGTTTAAAAAAAGAGCAATTAGATAATAATGTATCCCATTCGATTCCAACCATAACCACAGCAGCGGCATGGGCCAAGCTCCCTCTGTGAGCCTTCTATGCCACATGCTTCACAGGACTTCCTTATCTAATCTCACAACTACCTCTGCAAAATAGGTACTGTCAGTGACTCTTATAAGCGAAGAAACTGAAACCCAAAGAGGTTAAATGAGCTAATGGCTACTAAGTAGCCAATGGTTACTAAGCAAGGGCAAAGGGCAATACTTCAAACACATGCAGCTGAGTTTCAGAGTGAGCATGCTTAATTACTTACATCTCAATGCTGAACAATGCTTCTGAGTCATGGTACAGTAAATAACTTATTGATTCTATGATTGTACTGTACTTCCTGTATCTTTAGATATGAATTACTACTTTGTTTGCTTTTAATGTCCAAGTACAGGTCAGATAAGCATCTGTAAGAGTGAAGGCAGGACGGAAATAATCTCAGACTCCTCCTAAGGATCTGACTAAGCAATTAGTGACTGGAATTATTTTTTTCAGTCAGAGGATGGGGGGGAGGAAAGGAGAGACAGAGACAGAAACAAAGACAGAGACAATACATTTTGAAGAATTATACTGTCAGATTATATTTGCATTTTACAGATCAAAGAGTCAGAATTCTGGAGATTTACACATCACCAAAGTAGTTTGTGTCAGGGTAGAAGTAAGAAGTCGGGTCTCCATCAATATTTGTTGCCAACATTTGACTGAAATAAAACTTACTCTCAATATTCCCTGCAGATTCACTTATGAGACCAAAAATAGGAAACACAAATGCTTCTCTTCTCCCTACATCTCCTTATCAATTACCCCAAAAGAAGATCTACCTGGCACATAAAACCAAATTTTCCTAGCCCCAAAGTGGAACTGAAGTAAAAGGTATTTATAAAGACAGAACAGAAATAATACTCTAAAAGACAAGATGATAAGTCAGAGATATAGCTCAACTGGTAAAATGTTTACCTAGCATTCACAAAGCCCTAGGTTTAATCCCCAGCACTGCATAAAACCAGGGGCGGTAGCATATGACTGTAATCCCAGCACTCAGGAGCTGACTTAAGATCAGAAGCAAGCCCGGTATAGTGGCGCACGCCTTTAATCCCAGCACTCAGAAGGCAGAGGCAGGTAGATCTCTGTGAGTTCAAGGCCAGCATGGTCTACACAGCGAGTTCCAGGCTAGCTGGGGCTACAGGGAGACCCTGTCTCAAAAGAACCAAAAAAAAAGATCAGAAGCAATTTGAGGGCTTCATGAGACCCTGCCTTTAAATTAATTAGTTAAAGACAAGATGAAAACTTGAGAGCTGCTAAATGGGAAATTAAAAGCTGAAATAGTAGGAGAACCAAAAAAACAGAAACTAGGAACTCATCAGAAGGCACTTAAATACTATCATCTACTTCAGAGCTGGAGCAACTGCACAATGGTTAACAGTACCTGCTGCTCTTGCAGAGGATCGGGGTTCAGTTCCCAGCACCCACATGGCAGCTAACAACCATCCATAACTCCAGTTCCAGGGGATCTAACACCCTCTTCTGTCCTTCATGGGCACTGCACAGAATGGGTGCACCTACACACATGCAGGCATAATACTCATACACAGATAATAATAATTAAAAATAAACGAATTTTTTTATTGTTTCAAGTGTAATCAAATTTGAAGTGAAATGTTCTTACAGAAAGAAACCCAGACTCATGATGTACCTAAATTGGTAGCATGCCTGCCTAGCATTCAAGAAGCCCTAGGTCCAATCCCCGGTACCTCACAAACCAGATGTGGCAGCCCATGTCTGTAATCCCAACACTTGGGAGGTGAAGGAATGAAGAGCAGATGTTCAAGGTCATCAACCTAAGGTACATGAAAGCCTGTCTCAAAAAAGTGGGGGAGGTGGCCTGGAGAGATGGCTCAGTGGTTCAGAGCACTGGCTGCTCTTCTAGAGGACCTGGGTCCAGTTCCCAGCACCCACATGGTGGCTAGCAACCATCTGTAGCTCCAGTTCCAGGGGATCCAACACCCTCTTCTGACTTCTGTGGGTACTGCACAAAATGGGTGCACTTAAACACATGCAGACAAAACATTCATAAACATAAAATAAAAATAAAATACTTTTTTAAAAAAGACCAACACCGGGCGTGGCACACACCTCTGATCCTAGCACTTGGGAGGCAGAGCCAGGCTCTGTGAGTTCAAGGCCAGCCTGGTCTATATAGTGAATTCCAGGCCAGCTGAGGCTACAGGGAGACCCTGTCTCAAAAAGACCAAAAAAAAAAAGTCATTCTTTTTAATCATAATTTTACTCTAGTTCCTAAATTAGCATCATGCCTCTTGCACTAGCTATGCTACCTCACTTGGTTAGGGATGGGGTGGGGGGTGAAAGGAGGGACACACTTCTTCAGAAAAAATAAGTTATCTGAAATTCAATAGAATAAGATATGCAAAGCTATAAAATATGAGTACGGGCAGGCAGCAGCTTGTTGGCTATAGTAGCAACCCCAAACCAAACCAGGAGTGCCAGACTGTAGTTTATAGAAAATATGCAGTCTGGAAGTTTGTACGTGAAGTCATTTCTACTGCTAAGTAATGAGTACTGTTTAGGGTAAAAATATGGAACATGTTAAGTCTTCATTATAACAAGGTGGAATTGTAAATTAGCTTGAGCTATCTTATCTCGACAGTTCTTTGGATGATAGCTCAAAAGCCACTCTTACATTCAAAAACTAACATATTCACAGGCGCGCACATCTTAAGTGGTCCCCTTTACTTTTAAGACACTGTAGTAAGGTGTCAGTAAAATAGTTATTTATATTTTAATAGTGAAATTTTTCAACTGCACATCTCTAAGAGTGCTGTGTACTGAAGACTCTATGCCATAGTGACACAGAAATTTGCAAGTTGCTGAAACCTCCAAAGCAATTCACTCACTACAACGTAAAACAACTTTTCTATTCTTCAAGGTCAAACTCTGATCTTTCCTTCCTTATCCCCAATAAATGGGGGTATTATAAAATATGTTGGATGAAACAATCCAAGGCTTTTATAAAACAAGTCAATCTTGCTGCAAATAGCTTAAGATGTCCATACTCTATTTCAGTATTGATTTTAAGTCTTTTAACAGTTTAAGCTGACCACAAACCTCCCCTTCCACTTCTTTTATAGAACATTCTCCTCCTTAAACTTCCGTTAAAAAAAACAAACAAAATGAGCCTTCCTATACCTCCCAGTCCTCCTCTTCCACATTCACAAGCACAAAACTCCCAATGAGAAATGGGTGTAACATAACATGTGAAAAGTGTTTTTAATTAAAATACTACTTTACCCTTAAAAAGCATATTGTAAACAATATGGCCAATGCAGAATCCCAGAATACCAAATTTTAAGGCTACAACAAAAATGTC
>NW_008358318.1:1176059-1199477 GCF_000622305.1 Nannospalax galili | reverse complement strand
TATGCCCATATTCTCATATTCTCTCTCTCTCTCTCTCTCTCTCTCTCTCTCTCTCTCTCTCTCAAAAACAATAGTAATAATAAAGTTTTTAAGTCAAATAAAAATTGTGTGAAAAATTGAAATAGATGCCATGCATGCCTTTAATCCCAGCACTCAGGAGGTGGAGGTAGGCATATCTCTGAGTTTGAGGCCAGACTGGTCTACATAGCAAGTTCCAGGCCAGCTGGGGCTACAGGGAGACCCTGTCTCAAAAAGATGAAAAAAATTTTGAGGGCTGGAGAGATGGCTCAGCTGTTAAGAACCCTGGTTGTTCTTGCAGAAGACCCGGGTTTGAATCCCAACACCCACATGGCACCTAACAACTGTCCATAACTCCAGTCCCAGGGGATCCGACAGCCTCTTCTGACCTCTGTGGGCACTGCACGACATGGGTGCACTGACTTACATGGGGCTGGAGAGATGGCTCAGTGGTTGAGAGCACTGACTGCTCTTGCAGAGGACCCGGGTTCGATTCCCAGCACCCACATGGCAACTACAAACCATCCTTAACTCCAGTTCCAGGGGAATCCAAAGCCCTCTTCTGACCTCCGTGGCATTGCACGACACAGGTGCACTCACATACATGCAGGCAATATACTCATACACATAAAATAATAAAATTTAAAAAATTTTTGAAATATTTAAAATAAAGTGGAAGTGGCTCAATTCACACCTTGTTTTACTGTATTTTCCAAACTTTAAGAACCATTATTTTATTTATATGTATACAAAATATATATACATCACAAACCAGATAAAGCAGGAAACAGATAAATTACTGAGACCTGTAAGTTATACAATAAAGCCAGGCATGGTGATGCATGAATTTACATACCAACACTGGGGAGGCAGGGACAGACGGATCTCTGTGAGACAGAAGTAGCCTGGTCCAAATGGCAAGTTCCAGGCCAGGTGGGGCTACAGGGAGACCCTGTCTCAAAAAATAAACAAGCCGGGTGTGGTGGCACGTGCCTGTAGTCTCAGAACTTGGGAGGCAGAGGCAGGTGGACCTCCGTGAGTTCAAGGCCAGCCTGGTCTACATAGTGAATTCAAGGCCAGCTGGGGCTACAGGGAGACCCTGTTTCAAACAGACCAAAAGTAAAAATTAAAAAACAAAACAAAACAAAAAAATCAGAAAACCATGTGTTATAGAATAATGTTATCAGTACAATAGGTATTTGTCAATAAATGCTCAAGAGTAAGGTGTAATATACTGACCAAAGTATATTCCAGGGAATATCTAGAGACCAATCACTCTTCCGTATTTAGTGAAAACACAATAGTCAGCAAGCTTTAAAGAAAATGTATAGTTCTAATGTTTGAATAAGCTCAGACTGTCAAAGTGCTCACATTTTCTATTCAGATGACTATACTAACAGTGACAAATCCAAGATCACAAAGGTAAACAGATCTGAAACGGGATTCAAAATATAGGTCAGAGCTAGATGAGGAAATAGAAATATGTGTAAGTTCCTCCATCAAGCACACTTTTTTCAACCTATTCCTACTCATCTCCTAATTGATTATAGACACTGAATTAAAATTCAGCTTTTCACATTTAAAAAAAAGGCAAAATTATCACTCTTTTTTTAAACCAGTCCACTCCCCAGCCCTGGACATACAGAAGCCACATTATTGGTGGTGCACTGTGTGGCCCTGACTGTACCTGCCTAGAATGAGGATTCTAACAGAGGCTTCTAGCTTTTCAGGAAGTTTACACCCTATTTGGTAAAAACAAAAGACAGAATGAAGTTGTGTTCAACCAAGTCTTCTAAGGGTAATCTGCAGTGTGCCTCCATAAAATCTCTGGGCAGGCACGATGGCATACACCTTTGATTCCAGCACTCAGGAGGCAGAGGCAGGCAGATCTCTATGAGATAGAGGCAAGCCTGGTCTACATAGCAAGTTCCAGGCCAGTTGTGGCTACAGGGAGACTGTCTCAAAACGGGTCAAAAAAGAAAAAGTTTGCTCTGTAAAAAAAAAAAAAAAACTCTTGTCCATATTCTTTTTACTTTTATAACTGTTTTACATGACCACATATGGAAAATAATGGGGTTTTTATTCCATTTATTTGTTTTATTATTTTGGGGTATGCACACATGCCACAGCACAACTTGTAGAGATCAGAGGATAAGTTAAAGAAGTCAATAATTCTCTCCTTCCACTATGTGGATCCTGGAGAATGAACTCAAGTCATGAGGCTTCTTGGTAAGTACCACCTCATGCCTGAAAATGCTTTAAATGAACCTACTTACAACAAAAAATTTGGGGTGATTTCTAATTTTTTAAACTTTAAACATTCATATTTTTCCTGATTTCCCTTCAGCAATAAAGCCCCACAGAAACCAATGGTATACACAGCTAGGTGAGGCATGCGACATAGCTTTAATTGTTAAGAAACAGAGCTAATGAACTATACCATCAATCTATACCTCATACCAGCCAGTTTTAGTTTAAAAACTTAGTTGGCACCATAAAACCAGATTAGGAAGGGACAGAACAGGTGCTGGTCCATTCAGCTTCTGCCTGTCCACCTTTGCCACTGCCACTTCCCGGTCAAGGAGAGAATTGCTTCTAAAACTGCTAACACTCATTCAAGTTAGGCTATAAACATTATACCTAAATGCAATGTCATCAAATGGAAGCATGGATTTGCATTCAAAATATCAAGATAAACAAAAAAAACATTTGAAATCAAGGTGGAGGAGAGCTGGGGGTGCAGCTCTGTGGTAGAATACCACCATTTCTTTCCACTGGGTCTAGTGCACCAGCTGCACCAAATTGCTAAGCAATACCCATATGCCTGGTAGCAGTGACAGCTAGAAATTCACTTCTGCTTCAATTACAATAGTCAAAGTACAACCCAAACATCAATTCAGTCAGAGCTGCCATCTTTACATATGTGCATGCTCCCTGGGGACTGAAGCATCCAATATACATGTCCTGGCTGTAATGAAGAGAAGCTTGTCATCTCTTTAACCCAGTGAAGCAATATAGACAACATGAAAAATTCAAAAGGTTCAGAAACAGTTGAAATAACTAAGAATCTTGTACAAATATCAGTATATAGTAGGCTTCTTCTCCCACTGATAAAAATGTACTCTTCTAACTACACTTAATGGGTTACTGAAACAAATTCCATGGTATTTTTAGAAAAACCATTCCCTTAGCCTGTTGTGGTAGCACACACCTTTAAACCCAACACTTCCAGAGGTAAATGTAAGTGGATCCCTGTGAGATCCAGGCCAGCCTGGTCTATTGGTCTCTATAGTAAGTTCCAGGCCAGCCAGGGCTACAAGAGACCCTGTTTCAAAAATAAAAAAAGTATTCCCCTGATTGTCCAGCACTCAATACTTTGCAACTTTGCACACTAAGGTGCTTGCTGGGCCTATTATATCATTTAACCTCTCTCTGCCTCAGTTTTCATGACTTAAACTTTGAGATGAACTCTAGGGGGCTGGAGAGAGAGATGGCTCAGTGGTAAAGAGAGTTTATTGTTCTTCCAGAGGACCCAAGTTCAGTTCCCAGCACCCAAGTAGGACATCTCACAACTGCCTGTAACTCTAGCTCCAAGGGATCCAACACCCTCTTCTGGTCTCTGAAGGCACCAGCAAACACACACACACAAATAAATCTTTTTTTAAAAAGAGCTCTAATTTGAATTAAAAATGTATTATTTACATGATAAATTAACATATAAGTATCTTCTGTTAAGCTATGGAAACCTTATATATTTTGCATCAAGAAAAGTGTGAGGAATACCCCAGCGTGGTGGCACATGCCTTTAATCCCAGCATTTAGAAGGCAGAGGCAGGAGGATCTCTGTAACATAGAGGCCAGCCTGGTCTCCACACCAAGTTCCAGGCCAGCTGTGGCTACAAGGAGACCTATGTTTCTCTAATTACAACACAAGAAACAGCAAAAAGTTTTAAAAACTAATGTCGCTGGGGCTGGAGACTAAAAACAAAACAAAACAAAAAACAAAAACTAATGTCCTGGGGCTGGAGAGATGGCTCAGTGGTTGACAGAACTGACTGCTCTTGCAGAGGACCTGAGTTTGACTCCCAGCACCCACATGACAGCTAACAACTGTCTGTAATTCCAGTTCCAGGGGATCTGACATCTTCTTCTGACCTCTGCAGGCACTGCACAACATGGGTGTACTTAGACACATGCAGGCAATACAGCAGTATACTCATACATAAAATAAAAATAAAATACTTTTTTTTTTTGTCTTTTTGAGACAGGGTTTCCCTGTAGTCCCAACTGTCCTGGAACTCACAAAGATCCGCCTGTCTCTGCCTCCCAAGTGCTGGGACGGCACCATGCCCGGCAAATAAAATACTTCTTAAAAAAGATTTGTTAAGGGGGCTGGAGAGATGGCTCAGCAGTTAAGAGCACTGACTGCTCTTGTAGAGAACCCAGGTTCGATTCCCAGCACCCACATGGCAGCTATGAACTGTCCTTAACTCTAGTTCCAGGGGAATCCAACAAAGCCCTCTTCTGACCTCTGCGGCATTGCACGACATGGGTACACTCACATACATGCAGGCAATACACTTATGCACATAAAATAAAAATAAAAATTTTTTTTAAAGATTTATCTAAAAAACAACAACAACAAACTAATGTCCTGGTTGGAAAGGTGGCTCAGCCCTGGCTGCTCTTATAGAGCACCTGGATTTGGTTCCCAGCACCCACATGGCAATTACCAATCATCTGTAACTTCAGTTCCAGGGGATCTAATGCATGCACACGGTGCACTTACACACATGCAGGTAAAATACTCGTACACATAAAATAAAAATAAACAAAAAAAATTTTTAAGCAGACAAATGTCCTTAAGGTTTAACAGATGATGTGAGTCTGATTCTATAGCAAATATGAACAATAAAGGCTAAGGTTCATAACACTGGAACAGAGAAAAACTGAGTCTTTAATCATAATCATTCCACTTTTAAAATTTAGAGAACTATCATTTTCTTGTATGATAAATTAGTCTAGAGATCAACAGGTAAGAAGTGTGTAATCCCAGCACTCAGGAGGCAGAGTCAGGAGGATCAGAAGTTTAAGGTCCTTCTCAGTGACAGAGCAACTACCAGGAAAACCTGAACTACATACAGGATATACTGTCTAGGAAAAAAAAAAGTAGAAAATTTTGAATCTATATTTTTAATTTTTAAAAATTAGGGGAAGCTGGGGCCCAAGGATGGCCCAGTGGTTAAGAGTGCTTGCTGCTCTTCCAGAGGACCCAAGTTCAGTTCTCAGCACCCAAGTCAGGTAGCTCCCTATAACTTCAGCTCCAGGTGATTCCAGGCACCCTCTTCTGGCCTCTGCAGGCAACCACACACACCTATACATAAATAAAAATAAATCTTTTAAAAATGGGGGAATCTAGGTGTAATGGCACATGCCTTTGATTCCAGCACTTGGGAGTCAAAGGAAGGTGGATCTCTGCATTCAAGGCCAGGCTGGTCTACACAGTGAGTTCCAGGCCAGCAAGGGCTACACAGTGAGATCCTTTCTCCAAAAAAAAGGGGTCAGGGAATTGCAAGGTGAATCATTCTCAGTCCTTCATTCAGTTTATGCTGTCTGTTACACTCAGTTTTTATTTGTCTGTGTGCACTTCAAATCACTTTTTAGGTTGCACACAGCAAGTCTTTTCCATCAAGTTTTAAATCTAATGCTTTATGTAATGCAATATATTTACACTGATATTTTACTTCATCAGGTGGATTACTAGTACAGTTGGTTTACATACTTTTTGGTCTGGAAGCAGGATGAGTAAAACCAACTTCAGGTCTCAGAGAGCTGTGACATTTTATCTATGTAGCTTCTCAATTTCCTCTGCCCTATTCCCAAATCTGTCAGAAAGACTGAGTCCTGTAAAGAGATGTTTACTAGCCAAATTAAAGAGGAAGCCCTTCCCCTACCTGTCAGCTGCCATAATCAGTTATGTGATTGCACCCAATAAACAAAATAGACTGGCTCAATCCTAAACAATTCCCTCATCACAGGAAGCCCCTGGTAGAATTGTAACTTCAACTGAAAAAAGAAAAAAGAAAAAAAAAATCCCTTTAAACCAGCTCCAACTATCTACAACAGTATAGCAGCAGCACAAATTAAACCAATTCTCACTGAAGAAAGGCTATGTGTGGATTACCTTGGATCAGCCCCAAGATCTAATATGCAGACACTCAGCGAATAACAAGTCACCTCCCTAAACTATGAAACTTTTTCCTTCATCCCAAATAATCTCAATGAAAGTTCTCATGTGAACCAAGAATCGAGAGTCAAAAACAAGTCAAAACAACAACAAACCACAAGGAGAATTATCGGCTCTGGGACCACATCCCAACTGTCTCAGCACTCTAGACAGAAGTTCAAATGCTGTTTTCCTTTCACCCTCCTGCCCCTAACGCCCCGAGATTCTTAAGAAAGCAATATTCACATCCTCGGACCGCTGGCAAGAAGGGGATGGGGTTGCAATTACCAAGGAAGTTAAAAAGGAGGGAATTATTTCAGAACCACGGTTCTCCCTGCAAACGGAAATGTAAACGACAGCCTTCGGGGGACGCCGGTGGGGACATTAAAAAGATGTGCAGGGTGTGTGCATTTGAGAGTCTCCAGGCAGGCTGAGGACCCGGAGCAGAAAGTCAGGAAACCTGTGCTTTCCCTGCTGGCTTCCACTCTTTCCCAACAGGAGAGGAAGCTAAGAACTGGGGGAAGGGAGGGATGTTATCGTGCTCCTACTTGGGGGTACACAAACAGGCCTTGAGGCTCCTTCAGCTACTCCCCGTAACCAGGGTGGAGGAGGTTTTAAGGGACGAGGGAATAGTACTACCCACCTCGGTTCAAAAGGGGAGAGTGTGAAAATAAAGTAAGGGAGAACGAAGGAAGCCAGATGGAGCGCCCCTAAAGGAGCCCCTGGGTCACTCGTCCCCAAGAGCAAGCAAAAGGGCTGGGATAAAGGGGACGGAGGGCTGGTCCGGGCAAGGCCCCACCCCCCCGGTTTAGGAGGGAAGGGGAGCCCCAGCTCCGCCGCCCCGGATCCCCGCACCTCCCCCCCGCCGCCCCCTCTCGCCGCCGCTCCCCGGCCCTGCCCCGGCCTCCCGAGCCCCCCGCAGCAGGGGAGGCGGCAGCTCCGCGCTCCCCTCACCCACCGCATCTTCACCCCCACCCGCGCCCACCTCCGGCCCGCTCAGGCCCGTTACCTGCTCGTCGAAGCGGCTGACCACGGCCTGGACCCATTCCACCGGCCTGTGCGCGGCCATGTCCTCCCCGCGGCCGGGGGACGGCGCTGAGGTGAGGCAGCGGCCAGCCGAGGGGCTGAGAAGGGGTGGCAAGCGTTCCCACGGGGGTGGGGACCGGGGCCGCGCGGCCCGCCGGGAGGGGGAAAGGGGAAGGGGGCGTTGGTGAGGAGGCCGGGGGAGGGGACGGGGAGGGGGCCCGGGGAGGGGAGGGCGCCTCTCGGTCGCTCTCCCCACTAGCGCCGTCTCCCCTCAGCCATCACAGTCCAAGACGCCGCCATGACACCCCACCGGAAGTGGGATCCTTTCCACGGCCCGGGGAGAGGGAGAGCGAGCGAGCTCGAGATTGAGAGCGCGGCTGGGAAAGGGAGGGGGAAGCGAGAGGGAAGGGGCCTGCCGCGCATGCGCCCGCGCCGGCCGCTTTCATTAATGAAAAAGTGAGTCCTCCTGGAGGTGACGTCACCTAGCTGCTCCGGGTCCGGCGGCGGCGCGCGTCGATCCACACTGCTGGTGTCCCCACGTAGACCCGCACTGGGCTCCGGCCCGAGAATCCCGGCCGATCCAGAGCTCGGGCAAGCAGCCCCGCCGCTGCGTCGGCCCGCCCTTCCCCCGCCGGCCTTGGGGCGGATCGCTCCGGGGTTGGAAATTAGGGTGTCCTGGGGCTAGGCTTTCTCTGCCCGCAGATGTCTGCGGATGAGCTCTGTACGAGGCTATGTTCAGTCCCTCTCTGCCTTGGGCTCGCTCTCAAAAAAAGAAGGCGCACCGCACATCCCAGTCTTTGAGATTTTTGTAGGCTGCTGAGAAACAGGAAAAAGATGGCCAAGAGAGATTCCGTGATTTTTTTTTTTTAAAGGTCGCTTAAAACCCAAAGCTAGATCCAGTGACGATCAGAGTACCAACTCCAAAAATCCCCAGCCAGAACTTCCTCTACAAGACTGATGGGCATCCAGGTTAATGAAACTTTTTTGCACGGTTGGGAACAGATTGAAATTTCATTCACTACCCAGTAAACGCCTTTAAAGGGTCAAACATACATCCAGCACATTCAACACATTGTCTCATGATTCCACCCTCAACAAGCCTTTCCAATAGGGCTGGTTACCCTTACCTAACTAATGAATAGAACCTTGGAGGTTCCCGGATATATATACTCAAGATCAGAATTGATAGGTAGCAGAGTTGGAGTGCAAAACCAGGTCGTTTGACTTCAAGAATGGAAAAAGACTGGCTCTCCAGAAACAAGGGCCTTCCCGGTGCCCAATACCAGAGTTAGAAGGACTTCATGTGGAATTGGTTGTGCACTTTTCACAGAAGAGGATCACAACCAAAACACAGGATGTTCTCTTACATTGAACTCTGAAATGAGTTACTTAAAATTTATCTTCTTAAATGCATTTTATTTAAGCCAAAGTTAAAATGTGTTTACATATTCAAAGAGCACACTATAGTCATCATCCAGTTAGGCCACATGGAAAGATACCAACTGGATGATAAGATGAAGCAAAACCACACTTTTCATTTTACCACAGAAAATCCACAAAGCCAATAAGTCCATGTACAGAGAGCTATCTCTGTAAGAGAAGTTTCAAGACTGGGTAGGTTGGTGATCTTCCAAAACACAAATTAATGTTTGATTCCACTAGAACGAAAGGACAGACTTTGAATTATTTGGTCCCTTTTTGTGAAAGATGTAATATGAATGCTGACTAATTTCTTCAGATGGTGTCAGAAATGATGACAGTGCTGAAAAGAAATGGATGAATATTGAATAACTTTGTGTGCTTTCTGCAACTAGGACCCCTTAAAAAGCTCTTACTCATAGCCCCAAATGGTATTCCAACATGTCTACCTCACTGCTAAATATCCAGCCCCACAGTGGTCCTTTCCTTGTCTCACACTGCCTCTGAAACTCACTGGTTATATGTCTCCTCTTTGCCCTGGCTTTTTGCCTTCATCTTCTTTGAAATTCTGAACATGGCTGCCTGAGCCCTGAGTTCCTGGCCTCCATTATCATCCCATTACTAAATGCCTTCTGTCTCCTTTCTCTCCTTGTCTGGTTTTCTCTCTGATTCTCCATTCCTCTCTGATCTTAAGTTCTGGCCTTTTGCTCCTCTTCAGCTTACTCAGCCAGCAGGTCATTAATTCATTTTACTGTGTATGTGGGGTACTATTTCCTCTCCTGCAAACCAAGCATCTCATTGTAGTGAAGGTCTAGCCTTCACTCAGGCTCCTCTCCAATAAACTCATTCAATTCTATTAAGCCAATCATAAGTATCCGCCTGCCTGTTTTACTCCTTTAACTTTGTTAATGATGCATAGTATGCTATGGAGTCAAAACCAAATTGCCAAAGAAGAGAATACACAAACTGGTTAACTAAGGAGCACCCCTACCCCCATTTAAAAGAGAGATACCGCCAGGCGTGGTGGTGCGCGCCTTTGATCCCAGCACTCAGAAGGCAGAGGCAGGTGGATCTCTGCGAGTTCAAAGCCAGCCTGGTCTACATAGTGAGTTCCAGGACAGCTGGGGCTACAGGGAGACCCTGTCTCAAAAAGACCAAAAAAAAAAAAAAAGACTCAACTCCAGCCAGTTACTGCCATGCACAAATGTTGCCCCCCCATGTTGCTAGATCTTCTCGTTATTCAAGAAAAGCTGGAGATTCAAACTTATGCATAAACTCTTCCAGTTTTACATTGTGACAACCAAATATTTTTTTAATGTTATGCAATCAAATAAAATAAGTCTGCTGTCTGAATTTAGCTCATGGAAACCACTTGGACTAGATGTAGTCTAGTGGGAATGCTTACACTGCTGAGCAGAATAGATTCAGGTTTGTATCCTAACTTCCCCTATTCTGCACTCACTCAACCAACATGAATATTAAGGATTATGTAAGTATTAGATATTGCATTTCCCTCATTCATCTGTTTTTGTTGGGTTTTTTGTTGTTGTTTTTGTTGTTCTTTTTGAGACAGGGTCTCCCTGTAGCTCCAGCTGACCTTGAACTCACAGACATCCACCTGCCTCTGTCTCCCAAGTGCTGGAATTAAAGTCATGTTACAAGGGCCTTTTGTCTCCTGATTCTACCCACTCCCCATCTCCAGTGATATAGCACCTATCACCCTGCCCCCACATACCAAAGAGCACAGGCCCTTCAGGGCTAAGATACTGTGTCCTAGCTGCTGAAATAAGTTGGGGCGAGCAGCCCTCCACTGAATCCCACTCCAGGAATTGCCTTCAGCTGAAGAGAGCTCTTTCATGCTAAGCTACAGCACTCCCAAGAGCCTGCGCAGACCAGATATAAGGTCAGGGTGGGCCTCTCTGAAGTTTATCCTGGGCCTAGAGCTCCCTGACAGGATCAGCTCCCAAGAAATGGATCAGCTGAAGCTTTTGCTGTGGCTACATTTAATTCAACTTCTCCTTCTCCTCAGTCCCTTCACTACTGCATGATGCTGACACCAAGGGCACTAAGTCCCACAAGAGGATCTGATCCCGTGGAGCAGAATCACCCTGTGACCAACTAGCAGTGAGGACTCCAGGCGAACCCCCTGTAGACCTTGGCATGCTGTATCAGCATGACTTTAAAACTTTCAGCAATGGTAAAAGGATGAGATGTAGGACTGGAGAGATGGTTCAGTGGTTAAGGACACTTGCTGCTCTTTCAAAGGACCTGAGCTTGGTCCCCATCACCCATGTCAGGTGGCTCACAACCACCTGTAACTCCAGCTCCATGAGATCTGATGATGCCCTCTTCTACCCTTGTTGTCTTAGGGTATTTCCTGATTCTACCCGCTTCCCATCTCCATTGGCAAAGAGAGTGGCAAAGAAACCTCTCTCTTTCCCACTCTCTCCCTTCCTCTCTCCTCTCTCTCAAACACACACACACACACATAAATAAATAAATGTAGTTGTTTAAATGATGGTTATAATACTAATGGAAGAATGCACCAGCAGGTGCAATGTAGCAGGCATTTTTAAAATATGAGAGAAAAATAGTAATTTAAGGACAGGTGACAGGCATATGACACACACCTGTAATCCCAGCACTTGGGAAGCTAAGATAGGACAAAGGCAAGATCGTGACCATGCTGATGAAATCCTGTCTCAAAGCAACAATTACAGTACACACACATATGGAACTGGATAACTATGGCTGCAGTAAGTCTATTCCTTGAAGAAAGCCAATAGAAGATTTAAAGTGATTCATCAAAGGGTAAGGAAAGAAGCCAGAGTGTCTCCTTAGCGACTTGTGAGAAGGCAAAAAAAGCTAAGGATAAAGCTTGGACTTAATTATAAAAGTAGTAGAACTTCAGAAAAATGCTCAGCCCTGGCAAGTCTGCCAGGCCAAGGTCAGGACTAACAGTTGGGAAAAGTGGGACCCTGACACCTATGATGGGATATCTGGGTCCAAACACTTAGAAACCTTTAAAACCACATCACCTGAATGCTCTGAGGTTATAGACATGTCTCCGTCTTCTGTGTTAAAGGCTAGTGTCCCATCCCTCTTACTTGGAGATCCATTGGTATATCTGCCTTGCAAGGTAATAGACACCTTCCTCAGGATCGACTGATACCTGTTTACCTATCTACCAGACTAATAACCAAGGTCAAGTTGAAAAATAACTCTCCTAAGGAAATGTTAGAACCATTAATGGAAGAAAGACACTGTAGCTTGAAGGAAATAAGAAGCCAGCCAACACATAAATACCTGCAAAAGCCAGGAGAGCATGGGATTGGGTCCCTAGATTGTGTTGGGAAGGGAAAGAGGGGAACATAATGCTAAACAAGGCAGAGTTTATTGATATAAGCACATTCCCGTACTGTGGTATCTACATCCTGGTCAGGCCCCTAGGAAATGGTACTGATGGGTTGCCAGGATGGCTCTAGGAAGCTTGGAGAAAGCAGTGGCCTGCGCTAGGCAAACTGGAGAAGCTAGAGCTATGTGGAAAACAATGGAATAAGGGAATGATAGATTCCAAGAAGGCACACACCTAATTCCCAGTATTCAAGTGCAGAGACATGAGTTTGAGGCCAGCCTGGCTACATAGTGAGTTTGAGACCAGCCTGAACTAAATACCAAGGCTCTGTCTCAATAATAAGACAACAAAAACCCTTAAGGAAGTAGAATGCTAGAATGTATTCACAATGTACATGCCCCTCTGACTGTTCTGTTTCTGTCATAAGCTGATGAGGACACAGCGTTCCTAGGAAGCTTCTGGTGGTTCACCTCTGAAGGCCAGGCTGCTGGTAGACAATATTATAGAGTTAGGAGCAGTAGAGGCATCACTGAAAACACAGAAGCAGACCTGAGTAGTATTGTGTGGCCCACAGAGAGCTATGGACATAGATAATAGAACACTAGAAAAAACATGGGTAGACAGACAATTGTGTCAAACGCGTGCTTTTTAAAACCCAGGGAGAGATGAGGAAGAGACTTGAGAGAAGCCATCCCCAGTGAAAGATCACAATCCCCATTTCTGGACCTGAACCAGTTTCCAGAGCCCAAGCACAGAAGAGACTGGATTCTCAGCAAGTCTATAAAAATAATCCCTCTCACCCTGACTGAATGTGTAAGAAGACTGGACATATTTGGTAGTTGGCAAAAATCACACTAGTTCTTTGACTTGTGAGACAAGAGCTGTCATAGCAGGGAAAGTCAAGGGGAAGCCTCTACAACTGTGCCTGTCCATTCCAGCCAAGAACATACATATTCTTTTTTATTTTTTATATCTTATTTATTATTTTTATTTTATGTGTATGAGTGTTTTGCCTACATGTATGTGAATGCACCCGTGTCGTGCAATGCCACAGAAGTCAGAAGAGGGCGTCGGATTCCCCTGGAACTGGAGTTAAGGACGGTTCACAGCCGCCATGTGGGTGCTGGGAATTGAGCCCGGGTCCTCTGCAAGAGCAGCCAGTGCTCTTAACTGCTGAGCCATCTCTCCAGCTCCTTATTTATTTATTTTTATTTTATGTGGATGAGTGTTATGTCTGTATGCAGTGCCCATGGAGGACAGAAGAGGACATTGGATCCCCCTGAAACTGAACTTACGGATCTTTGTTAGCCACCATCTGGGAGTCGAACTCCCCAGGTCTTCTGCAAGAATACCCAGTGCTCCTAACCACTGAGCCATCTCTCCAGCCCCAAGAACATACATATTCAAAACTTCCCCACTCTTGGACGTGATGGGATAAGCCTATAAACCCAGCACTCAGAAGATCGAAGCAGGAGGATCCAGAGTTCAAGATCATAGTGAGTTTGAGGCCATTTTGTGATACATGAGACTCTGTCTTACAGCAAAACAAAAAACCTGGCTGTCTTGAGGTGATGGCAGAAATCAGAGAGCAAGCACAAAGTGGTGGGGCTCCCACTCACAATGCCAAACTAGCCACCAAGCACGCAACCTGCCAGAAAAGGCATACAGTTTTCGTCATTTGCTTTCCATTCTCCTTCCTGCTGACAAGCCAGTTTCAATGCCTCCAGGTGAAGCTAAAAGAAGCCTGGGTCCCTGAGCCTTCCTTGGGCGGTGATACTGGACACCTTGGGAGGTGTCCACCTCTGGCGTTCTGGTTACATAAAACAAGGAAACTCCATTCTGTTAAGCATGTGCATCCAGATTTTGGTTCAATGGGACTGGTTAAGTCCCAGCTGATACCAGTGGGTACTAGGAAATGGAAAGACAGAGGGACTTAAGCAGCTGCTAAATGAAGACCTGGCAGAATGGAAAGAGTGGTAACATTCAGAAGAATTGCTGTGGGTTTTAACTTCAAATATATGTATTAGGATTACCTTTACTTTTGGTAGCTAGACTTTTGAGGTTTGGGGGGTCGTGGGAATTGAACCCAGGGACTTGTACAGGCTGAGCATACACCCTACTGCCAAGTCACACACCTACCTCTAGGTTTTCTCTAAATGCAAAGCTGCCCAAATGAGGACGAGGGTTTAAGTTCTTATATAGTTATCAATGGTACTATTATAACAAAAGACCATAAGAATGTTGGGTCAAGCAGGGAGTGATAGCACACATCTGTAATCCCAGTACTTAGGAGGCGAAAAAGGAGGATTGGCATAAGTTTGAGGTCAGGTTGGGCTATATAGTGAGTTCCAGGCTAGCCAGGGCTACAGAGTAAGGCCTTTAAAAAAAAAAGTGATAGGGGGCTGGAGAGATGGCTCAGTGGTTAAGAACACTGACTGTTCTTGCAGAATACCCAGGTTCAAATCCCAGCACCCATATGACAGCTAACAACAGTCCATAACTCCAGTTCCAGGGGATCCAACAGCCTCTTCTGTCCTCTGCTGGCATTGCACGACACAGGTGCACTGACCTACATGCAGGCATAACACTCACACACACAAAATAAAAATGATAATTTTTTTTTAAATGGGTGATTGGGCTGGAGAAATGGCTCATCAGTTAAGAACACTGGTTGTTCTTGCAGAAGACCCCGGTTCAAATCCCATCACCGACATGGCAGCTAACAACTGTCCATAACTCCAGTCCCAGGGGATCCAACAGCCTCTTCTGACCTCCGAGGGCATTGCATGACACGGGTGCACTTAACTACATGCAGGCAATACACACATACACATAAAAAATAAAAATAATTTTTTTAAAAAATGGGTGATAGAAGAGGTACAAAAAGAAACTGATTCTATCAGTCCTTTACTCCTTTTATCTAGGCCTGAAATAATGTGTGTCTTTTTGCCTGTCCCTTAAGCCCTCCTTGTCTTCCACTCCACTGCAATCCTTTCTTCCCTGACCCTTAAGCACACAGTCATCTTGTCTTCATCTCAGGCATGCTAAGTTTCTAGCTCAAGGGATACCAAACCTCAGGCATGCTGTAATAAATTTGTTTTGATTGGTCAACCAAAGGAGGGCAGCTGGAAACAATTAGTTACAGGCTAATTGTTATCAATGCCTGGGTAACAAAAGCTACTATGCAGACTCATCCCTGTTGATGTTCTGATGGAGCAGGGAGTTATAACTGTTTTCCTCCCAGGTGTTGTAGTAGTCAGGTGGGCAATGTTTTATTCTTGGTCTTTAGTGATACACTTTCCCAGATTTTTCCCTTCAAAGAACTCTGCTTCTCTCATTCATGAATATTTTTTGCTGTAGTTGGATCTTGTTTTAATTCAAGAAGTGAGACCTTGCTAAATTGCCCTAGTAGGTCACAAACACCAGACTCAAGTGATTCTCTTGCTTCAGCCTCCCACATAGCCACCAGCTTTATAATTATGTCTTAAATGTCTCCCAAAATTCCATGTGATAAAGGATTGTTCCCAGGTAGTGCTATTGAGAGGCTAGGGAACCTTTAGGAGGTGGAGCCTCGAATGGTCTTTGAATCATTGGGGGTATGCACTAGATTACAGGACTCCAGCCCTTTGCTGGCTCTTTGCTTTCTGATTGATAAAGGGAGCAGCTTTGCTCTGCCATGTGCTTCCCCCACGATGTGCTGCATGTTCCTATAAGAAATCATCTTGGCATGTGTATCAGGCACCAGGAGGTACTGTTTCATCATGGCTACTCTCTTTCTTTCCTTAGAAACTTCCTGTTTCTAAGTTCTTGGTATCAATTTGGTCATGGATTGAGGTGATGGGCAGAGGAAGGGGGGGTGGCCCCTTCTTTGTCATGGCTGTTTTTTCTAGGGTGGCTCTCATTTCTCTAAGAGTCAGAATCCACAGCATGCCAGTGCCACCCTATGTCTGCTGCAGCTCACATTGAAGGGAAGAGCAAAGAGGAAAGGGATCTCATCCATCCTCAGCAACAGATCTGGTCCCTTCCAAGCTTCTACTTCCCACTAAGTCGCTCAGTCTGAAGGGAGAAGGGGGTGGAACAGAATAGATCCTTATTAGTAGTTTCTAGCAACATCAAAGGTTTTCCTTTCCCAAAGTCTTATAGAAGATTCTTGAGAGAGTGAGAAGTCAGAGCTTAGGAGAGTCCTCTAGCTCCGCCCCATGGAGACCCAACCCAGGGCAGCTTTCCTGCAGGACTCTTGAGAACCAGAGATTTCACCTCTCCCTCTAAATATCAGTCCCCATCATGCCAGCTCCCCCCCCTTAAAGTGAACTCCTCTGTCTGCACAATCTGGGATGGTGTGACAGAGGGGCAAGACCCACCTCTTCTGATCCCAGGGAAGCCAAGAGAGACAAAACTAGTCTCTTCTCTGATCAAGAGAACTATGTCAGGCCTGGGAGTGGAATTCGCAAGCCACTGCAGAGCATACAGGCCCTCAGCAGAACTAGGAACAGTGGGAAACAAGTATGTGACTTCTCACCAGACAAAATTTCCATTTATCTTTGCATTAGAAGAAACTGGCTGTAGGGGCAGGGGCAGGAATATTTGGGTGAGAACATGTGAAACACAGCTATGAAGCAGCCATTGTGGGTGGGGTTACAGCCTGGTCCAGGTGAAATGAGGAGAGTGCCAGGGGTGGAGCCATTCTGGGCCAAACCCTGGAAGTCTGACTGAAAGACTGGAACTCATTGCTCCAAGCCCATGTACAAGAGATGGTTGTTACCCAAGTCCAAAACCACAACTGCATCCTGACTTGAGGCTCAAAAAGCAAGAAGTTTTAATCGTCTGCAGAAGCCAAAGACATAGGTTTATCTTTGGCTCCAGCTATAAAATTCCAAACGTGCATAATTTTGTAATGTCATGTTCTCGGTTTAGATGTCAGAAAGCACCTGCAGTTTACCTAAACACAAAAGGAATGTATGGGAAGGATATTGGTAGGTCATAGCATGAGGCGGTGGGGGGGGGAACGGGAACAAGCAGGAACCAGTGGAGGGAAGTCAACAGGAAGCCCAGCCAAAGAGATGACAAACATGGACATTACCCAGGGCCAGAGCTACTGCAGTGCATGCCCCTAAGCATGTACCGCTAAGCATCATTCTGGCTACAGCATCCCATGGGCTAAGCCAGGAGGCAGGGATAGGAATGTTTAGCCTTCTCCAATTTGCATAAGCACAGACTCTCCTATCAAGACCTTCTAAAAGTATAATTCTCACTAAATAGGAAGGAGATTTAGGTTTTGCATAGTCCCTGCTCCCTCAAAGCAACAAGTAACTGAATAAAAGACTGGCTTTCTGTTTTCTTCCGGTTTAATTTAAAGATGTGGTAAGCTTTTTTAAAGGATTATATTTAAGATCCAGACTATTTAATGCAGCATTTGTAGGGGACTAGATAGGCAGACATAGCTAAGAATGTGGCCTGAACTCAGGAATTATCTGGTTGGAAGCACAGTTGTGATGTGAAACCATTTTCCTGCTCTGTTGCTTGCATGAGCAAGGAAAGTGACATCTCTGAACCTACTCCATTCTGTCAAGTGGGGTCATTAAAATACCTGCCTCACAACTCTGAACTCCAGAGAGTTAAATGAGGTTAATAGTTCTGAAGTATTTTATCAGTGCTTGGCATCCAGAAAACAATCAAATATGAAGCTGTCCTCATCAGATAACCCCTGTAAGGTAATGAGAAATTAACATTGTCCCTCTGGGCTACATACTTTGGGCCAGCCTGACTTTAAGTTCAGGCAGTTAGAGCCACACAAGGGTAGAGAAACATCCAACTGTCTCTAAAATACATTTCTGCCCTCATTCTTGCTTGTTCTTTCATTGTTTGTGACTGGGAGCTTCGATGTCACAGATTTGATTTCAAATCCAGACCTACCAAGTGATGCAGGTGTACCTCGAGTCAATCACTAACCTTCTTTGCCTCTCAGCTTTTTCTTTGCAAAATAAGAATAATGGAGCTGAATGCAGTGTAGTACACACCTCTAGTTACAGCAAGGCTGAGGTGGGAGGCAAGAGGATGGCTTGAGTCCACAGTTCCAGGTGAATCTTGACAACAGTGAAATAGCCAAAACTGTTAGCACAGACCAGTAGATGCGTCATTGGGCAGGAGGGTCACAAGTTCAAGGCCAGTCTGGGCTTAGTTGTCAACTTGACACATCTGGGCAGAGGGAGCCTCAACCGGGGAATTGCCTCCATTGTACTGGCCTGCGGCCAGGTCTGAAGGGCATTTTTGTAAATATTGAGTAATGTGGGAGGGCCCAGCCCACTGTGGGTAGTGCCACCCCTGGGCAGGTTGTCTTGTATTATAGAAGAAAGCAGGTTGAGCACAAGCCAGGGGATTAAGCCTGTAAGCAGTGTTCCTCCATGGCCTGTGCTTCAACTCCTTCCTCCAGGTTGCTGCCCTGAAACTTTGGCTCCCCCACTGATAAACTGTGGCCCAGGAGATGTATGCCAAATAAACCCCTTTCCTCACCAAGTTGGTATTGGTCAGAGTGTTTTGTCACAGCAATTGAAAGCAAACTAAAACAGCTACATAATAAGACCCTATCTCAAAAAGAATAATAAAAGCTGGGTAATGAGGCTGGAGAGATTGCTCAGTGGTTAAGAGCACTGACTGCTCTTACAGAGGACCTGGGTTTGGCTCCCAGCACTCACATAGTAGCTAACAACCACCTGTAACTCCAGTTCCAGGGGATCCTATACTCTCTTCTGGCCTCCTCAGGCATTGCACACATGAGTGCACTTACATACATGCAGGCAAAATTCTCATATACATAAAAAAATACAAATAAGTAAATTAAAAAAATTTAATTAAAATCTGGGTGAGGTAGTGCAGGCCTGAAGTCTAGAAGTCAGGACAAGACCCTGTTCCCCCTTTAAATTAAGTAAATAAAATGATCTAGGCATGGTGATGCATGCTTGTAATCTCAGCACTCAGGAGGCAGGGGCAGGAGGCTCAAGAGTCCATAGTCAACCTTGGCTGCATAATAAGTTTGAAGCCAACCTGGGTACAAAAGATACTGCCTCAAAATTAACAAAAAAAATGGTTGCAGTCACTCTCCTCTCTGCTCCTGAGACTTGCCCTGCTCGCCCTGAAATGCAGCTACCACATGTTGAAGTATTCAAATGCACTAAGCACTGCCCTGAACTTCCCTGTGACCAGCGTCCATATCTCCAGCTCCTGGTGCATCGTTGTGCTTTGTCATTACCTGCCACAGAAAAAAAGAAAAGGGGAGGGGGAGAGGAAATGAAGGGAGAGGGAGAGAGGGAGGAAGGAAGGAAGGAAGGAAGGAAGGAAGGAAGGAAGGAAGGAATAATACCAGGCTGGAGAGAAGAATCAGCAATTAAGAGCTCTTACAACTCTTGCAGAGAAGCCATGTTTGGTTCCCAGCACCTATGTCCAGCAGCTCACAACTGCCTCCAGATCCAAGGGAGTAAGCACCTTTTCTGGACTCTGCAGGCACCTGCACTCATTTGTACACAGACACACATATATACACATAATTTAAAAATAAAAGAATAATGGTATCTACCACATAGCTGTGTTAGAAATAGTGAATCAGTGGGGCTAGAGAGATGGCTCAGCAGTTAAGAACACTGGTTATTGTTGCAGAAGACCCGGGTTCGAATCCCAGCACCCACATGGCAGCTAACAACGCTCGGGTTCGAATCCCAGCACCCACATGGCAGCTAACAACGGTCCATAACTCCAATCCCAGGGGATCTGACAGCCTCTTCTGACCTCCGCGGGCATTGCACGACACGGGTGCACTTACCTACATCAGGCGATACACGAATACACATAAAATTAAAAAGATAAAATTAAAAAAAAATAGTGAATCAGGCCAGGTGTGGTGGCTCATGCCTTTAATCCCAGAGCTTGGGAGGCAGAGGCAGATGGATCTCTTGAGTTCAAAGCCAGCCTGGTCTACATAGCAAGTTCCAGGTCAGCTGGGGCTACAGGGAGACCCTGTCTCAAAAAAAAAAAAAAGAAATAGTGAATCTGATAAGTTCCATGGGCTGTTTAGGATGATGCCTCGCACGTGAGAAGAGTACACATTTTTGTTCATAATAATAAGTATATGGTGTTCGTGGGCTAGCAGTGAAGGAGGCCCTCCCAGGAGGAGTCACTTCCTTCTGCAGCTCTCACCACCTGGAAGTTTCTCCTTTAGTCATCTGGCAGAAATCCTTTGGACAATAGGAAGTCATACTTGTAGCGACTGCTAGCAACAGACCAGGTGGTTGGAATCAGGCAGGTTGCAGCACTTTGGAGTGTGTTCCTTCTGCCGAAGCGTCCCTCCAGAGATGCTCCTCAGGAAGGGCTCCGTCCACTTTTTAGGCAGCCAGCAAGCACATCAACTTATAGAAGGCTCTGGGAAGTAGAACCTTTAAAGCAATGCAGTGGAAGGAAAAGAAGCCGCGTGACAGAGTTACACTCATTAATAACGCATACCGTTAAAAAACAAAACCTTCAGCATGAACCCAATACACAGGGTAAATGCTAGGGCAGCCATTTCTAGTCTCTTCAATTTTTAAATTTGTTTATTGATCACTTTTTTCACATATACAATGTATCCTCATGATATCCAACCCCCAACTTCCCTCCCCCTAGACAACTTGTGCCACCCCTACCTTCGTATCTTCTTTTTTTTTTTAAGTAACCCACCAAGTCAAATTAGTGCTGTAGGACATATATTTCTGAAGTAAATGGATCACTGGGGATCGAAACTTCTATATAATAGTCCCCAGATTATAAGAGCAGGTTCATGATCCTCAGATTTCTTTTTTAATGTGTATGAGTGTTTTGCCTGCACTTATGTACATGTACCACATGTGTGCCTGGTACTCAAGGGGGCCAGAAAGGGGTGTTGGATCGCCAGGAGCTGGAGTTACAGATGGTTGCGAGCTGCCCAATGTGGGTGTTGGAAACTGAACCCGGGTCCTCTGCAAGCACAATAAGTACTCTTAACCACTGAGCCATCTCTCCATCCCCATCCTTGGAGATTCCTAAGCAAAGTTCTCCTAGGTACGGTAGCTCTATTTTAGAACAAAAAATTGAGACTATTTTAAAGTAGTGGTAACTTGGAATCCAGTCTATGTGATTCTCCAGCCAGCACAGGCAGACAGTACAGGGTTAACAACTGAGCTGAGGCAGATTTCCTAACAAGATCCATTTCAATGTTTATTTTATTTCCCTCATTTAATTTACCTGTCTCAGTGACTCTAAGGCATGAAGCTTTGTATTATTAACATATTTACTTATTATCAAACATAGGGACTGGGGATGTAGCCCAGTTAATAGAGTGCTTGTCTAACATGTACAAGGCCCTGAGTTTGATCTCCAGCACTGCAGGAAAAGAAAAAAAAAAAAAAGCTGGCATGCTGTCCCAAACCTGTCCCAGCACTCAGGAAGTGGAGGCAGAATGATTTAGAGTTCTAGGCCAGCCTGAGCTACATATGGAGACCTTGTCTCAAAATAAAACAACCCCCGCAAAGATTCTGTGTAATGAGTTAGAATCAAGATTTGAACTCTAAGTCTCTTACCACAAAGTCTCTGCATTTGAATGTAATGTCAACATTTCACATGGTGAGGTAACATTTTTAGTTTTGTCTTGTTTTATTTGAGACCAGGTCTCCCTGTTAGCCCTAGCTGCCCTGGAACTTGCTAGGTACACCAGGCTGACCTAGATCTCACAGAGATCCCCTCCTACCTCTGCCTCCCAAGTTCTGGGATTAAAGGCATGTGCCACCACACCAAGCCCTAAGGTAACATTTCTGTACACAAATACTATAGTAGAAGTAATGAGCTTGGTTCAGGACTCTGAGGCTTTTTTGCAGACTGGGGATAAAGCTAATATATTTTTACATGATGAACAATGTATCATACAAATGGATACAGCAACTGCAAATTTCTGTATCTTTAATTTTGTTGATTTACTTATTTTGATTTTGGGAGGCAAAGCCAGGGTTCACATTTACTAAGCATGTACCTGACCTTCAACTGAGCTGCAGTCCCAGTCCACACATCTTTTTTTAAGGTTTTTTAATTATTTTTATTTTATGTGTATGAGTATATTGCCCACATGTATGTAAGTGCACCCGTACATGCAATGCCCATGGAGGTCAGAAGAGGGTGCTGGATTCCCCTGGAACTGGAGTTATAGATGGTTGTTAGCTGCTATGTGGGTGCTGGGAATCCAACCCAGGTCTTCTGCAAGAGCAGCCAGTGCTCTTAACTGAGGAGTCATCTCTCCATATAATAACCTTTCAATTAAAAGAAATTTCATGTACCTCTCTTGGGTTTTTGAAAAACTTTCAGGGTGCTTTAATGCTTCTGAAAGAAGTTTAACAATTTCTGTTCTTTCTCTAACAGTTCGTGTTGTTCTAATTATACTCAAAGCTATGTCATTTGGTTCATCCCACCTTTGACACTATTGACAATCAGAGTTGGATATACTCTGCCAGGGAGTCACAGATAAAAGCAAAGCATGAAAAAATTCCATGGAGAACTGCTCAAGCAAACAGAAGTGTAAGGTTGTATATCATATGTATGTTACTCTGTGATTTGTGTATACGTCTGTACACCTATGTGCAAGCGCATGTTTGTATGTGTACTTGCCCACATGCACTACTTGTATGTGCACAGTGTGTGACCATGAGTGTGTATGTGTGATGGGGAACAAAGAATAACTTGACAGGCCATTTCCTGAAAAGCAAAATGTGGGGTTTGAGGCTGTACAGGTCATGATACGCTGTTTAAAGTGGTCACTTTGAATTAGCAAGACAACAAAGAACAGAAACCCTTCAGAGAGCTGAAAGAGTAATATAAAGATTGGAAGAGTAATATAAAGATTGGGTATGAGTAGCTTTTTTTTTTTAAAGACAGGGTCTTGTGTAGCCCAAGTTGCCCTCAAACTCGCCATGTAGCTGAGGTTGGCCCTGCCCCTCCTGCCCCTACCTCCCAAGGGCTAGGATTATAGGCATGTGCCACCATGCCCAGTACTGGGTTTAATTAACTCTTAAAAAAAATGAATGAAGCTGGGCATGGTAAGCACACACCTTTAATACTAGCACTCAGGAGGCAGAGGCAGGCAGATCTCTGTGAGTTCAAGGCCAGCCTGGTCTACATAGCGAGTTCCAGGACAGCTGGAGGTACCGGGAGACCCTGTCTCAAAAAGACAGCCCCCCACAAAAAAAAAGAAAGAAAGTGTAAGTAAAATGATAAATCAAGCATTAAATAATTGAGAGTGCTAAAAAGAAACAGGCCTGACTCTACTGCATTATATAGAAACCAGCATTAAATTAACCTTCCCTTTTACATTTAAGCTTTAAGGAAT
>NW_008358318.1:1175309-1176010 GCF_000622305.1 Nannospalax galili | reverse complement strand
TTTTCAGCCTTTTTGAGACAGCATCTCCCTATAGTCCCAACTGGCCTGCAACTCACTACGTAGACCAGCTTGGACTTGAACTCACAGAGATCCGCCTGCCTCTGCCTCCAGAATGCTGGGATTAAAGGCATGCATTACCACACTGGTTTAGGCATCATTTTTTTAAAGTCTTTTTAAAGACTGTTTCCCTGGGGCCAGAGAGATGGTTAAGGGCACTGACTGCTCTTGCAAAGGAGCTGGGTTCAATTCCTAGCACCCACATTGGTGGCTACGAGCAGTCCTTAACTCCAGCCCTCTTCTGACCTCCGTGGCATTGCACAACATGGGTGCACTCACATACTTGCAGGCAATACACTCATACACATAAAATAAAAATAATAAATTAAATATTTTTTTTAAAGTTTAAAAGAGATTGGGTTTCCCCAGAACCAAAGCCTGAGAAGAGGATATGTGTGCAAATTATTTATTAAGAAAGGTGACACCCAGCCTGGGTAGATAGATAGCTCTGTGGATAAAGAGCTTGGATCCCCATCTTCTACATAAAATCCAGGCATGGATCAGGTAAGATGGCTCAGCAAGTAAAGGTACATGGAGTAGAAAGAGAAAAACAATTCCCAAGTTGTCCTCTGATCTCCACATGTATGCATGTACTTGCCCACACCAAAATAGTTTTTTAAAATTATTTTTTAATACTTTTTTTA
>NW_008358318.1:1161852-1174632 GCF_000622305.1 Nannospalax galili | reverse complement strand
AAACCCTTGCATGGTGAGCATCTGTAGCTGCAGTGCTGCAAGGATGAGGGCAGGGGTCCGGGAGGCTCCTGGGGCCAGGCAACCTAGCTGAATCAATGATGTCCAGGTTCAGTGAGACACCTTGCCTCAAAAAATGAGTTGAAAAACAATGGAGCAAGACACCCAACACTAAGGGCTGGAGAGATGGCTCTGCCATTAAGAACGTTGGCTGTTCTTCCAGAGGGCCTGGGTTTGATTCCCAGCACCCACTTGGTGGCTAACTACTGTCTGTAACTCCAGTTCCAGGGGCTCCCACCCGTTTCTGGCCTCTTCCAGGCATTGCAGGCATGTGGTGCACCGACATGCATGCAGGCAAAACACATAAAACACATAAAAATAATAAATAGCCGGGCATGGTGGTGCACACCTTTAATCCCAGCACTCGGGAGGCAGAGGCAGGCAGAGCTCTGTGAGTTCAAGGCCAGCCTGGTCTACATAGTGAGTTCCAGGCCAGCTGGGGCTGCTAACAGGGAGACCCTGTCTCAAAAAGACAAAATTAAATAAGGAACGGAAAGGGAAGGGGAGGGGGAGGGGAGGGCAGGGCAGGGCAGGGCAGGGCAGGGCAGGGCAAGGCAAGGCAAGGCAAAGGCAAGGCAGATGGGCGAAGCAGGAACAGGGAGAGTCCAGCCAGGCAGGAGACCTTGGGATAAAATCACTTCCCAGTCTGTTTCAACCTAAGGCAGCAGCACTTCTCTTCCTAAATCTTCCCATAAGGACCACACCAACAGGATGAAAATTCACAGGCACTTGTAGGAGTCTCTGCTGGAGGGAAAAGCTACTCTAGCAGCCTCAGGGCAGATCCCAGGCCATTGTAAACAAAATATGATAAAGATCTATGAGGGATAAAGATGGAGGAGGAGGGGGAGGGGCAGGGGGAGGAGGAGGAGGAGGAGGCGGCGGCCTTGGGTAGAGCACCTGTTTTAGTCACTCTCTGCCATGAGGTATACAGATAGCAGAGAACATGGATGGCATATCAAAAAGGGAATCAACAGTCCATCAGCTCAGACTGAGAGAAAATGTAACCACTGTTTCCAAGTCCTACGACCTAAAAAATGGTGGCTTGGGGGCTGGAGAGATGGTTCAGCATATAAGAGAATATGCTGCTTTTCCAGAGGGCCAGATTTCAATTTGCAGCACCCACGTCTAGCGGCTCACACTACCTGTAAATGTAGCTCCAGGGGATCTAATGTGGTCCTCTGGCCTCTGGGAACCACTGTATTCATCTGTACATATCCCACACACAAACACACACATAAGTAAAATAAAAATAATTGTTTTTTGAGACAGGGTCTCACTGTGGCACCAGCTGGCCTGAAACTTGCCATGTAGACCAGGCTGGCCTTGATCTATGAGGGATAAAGATCTAGGAGAAGGAGGAGAAGGAGGAAGAAGAGGAGGAGGAGGAGGAGGAGGAGGAGGAGGAGGAGGAGGAGCAGGAGCAGCAGCAGCAGCAGCAGCAGCAGCAGCAGCAGCAGCAGCAGGAGGAGGATCACACAGAGATCCTCCTCTGCCTCACAAGTGCTGGGATTAAAGGTTTGTGCCACCACGCCCATCTTAATTGTAGTTTCTTACGGTGATTTTTTTTTCTCCCCTTTAAAAATAAATTTTTTTTTTGTCTTTTTTGAAACAGGGTCTCCTTGTAGCCCCAGCTGTCCTGGAACTCACTATGTAGACCAGGCTGGCCTTGAACTCACAAAGATGCCTGCCTCTGCCTCCCATTGG
Organism: Nannospalax galili; assembly: GCF_000622305.1. Lineage (NCBI taxonomy): Eukaryota > Metazoa > Chordata > Mammalia > Rodentia > Spalacidae > Nannospalax > Nannospalax galili. Next base: position 1,172,871 of record NW_008358318.1, on the reverse strand, counting down.
GATTAAAGGCATGCGCCACCACGCCCGGCAAAAAAAAATTTTGAACATACTAGAAGTAATAATATCCATGAATTTCACATGTGACCTGGTCTATGTTTTTCATTTTTTAATTACATTTGTGTTTGTGTGTATGTGTGTGTGTGCACTCTCATGTCACAGTGCACATGTGGAAGTCAGAGGACAACTTGAGGATGTCAATTCTTTCCTTCTGCTGTGTGGACCATGGGGATCAAACCCAGATAATCAGGCTTGGCAGCAAGCAACTTTACCTGCTGAGCCATCTTGCCAGCAACTTATTTGTCAGTGGTTAAGAACACTGGCTGTTCTTGCAGAAGACCCTGGTTTGAATCCCAGCACCCACATGGCAGCTAACAATAACTGTCCATAACTCCAGTTCCAGGGGATCTGACAGCCTCTTCTGTCCTCCTCAGGCATTGCACAACACAGGTGCACTTACCTACATGCAGTCAACACATGCACACACCTAAAATAAAAATAATAAATAAAATATTTATTCATAAGTTGGGCATGGGGTTGGGATGTTGCTCAGTTGGTAGAATGCTTGCCTGGCATGCTCTAAGCCCTGGATTTAATCCTCAGAACCACAAAAACAAGGTATGGTGGTGCACCCCTGTAATCCCAGCACTTAGAAGGTGGAGTCAGGAGGATCAAAGTCATCATTGGCTGCATAGTGAGTTTGAGGCCAGCCTGGGATATGTAAGACCCTACCTCAAAGCAAAAATTAAAATATACTATAAGCTAGGCATGGCAATGTGTGCCTGTAGTCTCAGCTACTCAAGAAGCTGAGACAGAAAGAGTGCTTGAGCCCAGGAGTGTGAAGCCAAACTAGGCAACATAGACTATATCTCAAAGAAAAAAAAAATTGTTCATATACCATTTAAAGCTTATTTATATCCAATAGTGATTTCCATATTACATTTTAAAACGGTGTTCTGCATGCAAACAAGAAAATGCTTTAGTCCAAAAGTAGCTAAAGCAGGCCAGGTATTGTGTCTGGACCAAACACCAGGAGCTCCAGAGATTTGCCTGGCACTCATCCTTGTAGGACCCAATTCAACAGGATGACACAAGTTTCGAATGAAATTAAAGCATGACTACAGTGGAGTTGGGTTCGGCTTTTTAATTTAGAAACAGGAGGTAGGAGGACACTGAATCAGATGCTCTTTTGAAAGTGTCTCCCATTCTATAATTCAGTAGGCTCCATCCACTGTGGGACGCTTGAGTTTAGAATGCTGAAGATTTTTCTGCACATTTTTTAACATGTACAGGGTGTGCTGTGCAGGAGAAATAGTGCTGTGAGTCCACACTTCACAATCACAGTAAGATGCTGCCGGTTTAGATGGTGGGGAAATAGTCCACACCTTTGAATGTTAATTGCACTTGCTCCTGCATTCATGCCGTACTGTTGTGGAACACCACAGGCCCTGTCCTGTGTGGCTGACTCTGTCTTTAGAAATGAAGAGAGAGGAAAATTATTTAAGTTTTGCCTACAGTTAAGATTAGCCCTTTAAAGTATTCTTCTCCTGCCCCTTCATATGAAGCCTCCTGGAGAGGCTGAACTGGTTATAGAAATTTAATCCTTTTTCCATTCTCTTCAAAGGTAAATTTTTTTAGCTGACATTTTCCATTTGGTGTCTATCCTCTCCTTGGGGCCAATCACCTTAGATTGGACACAGAAGTAATATAACCCAGGACTGGTCAGATGAACCCTCTCCTTTGTAATCCATGTTCACAATATCTCATTTCTTTTTCCGGTTTCACAAGTATCAAAGTCCCAGCATTGGCAGAATCTTCCGGGAACTTGAGAAACACAGATTACCTAGTCAAGATGGACCTTCCAGACAGACTGAAAACTAATAATAGGTGGCTGGGGAGATAGACCGTTGAGTTAAAGTGCTTGCTGCACAAGCCTGTGCCCTAAGAAAGCTGAATGTGTTGGTGCGTGTCTGTAATCCACCCAGCACTCCTACGCAAGGTGAGAGGTGAAGACAAGAGAATTTCTCCAGAAGCTCCTGGGCTAGCCAACCTGGAGTACGCGGAACAGCAGAAACAGCAACAGAGACCCTGCCTCAACAAGTGGAGGGAGAGAACCAGCTCCACACATTTGCTATGGCATACACATGTGCATGCACACCCACACCATACATACTAATATTTTTAAAATAAAAGTAATAAAAACTAACTATAAGTAAACTATCATTAATATGCTAGTTGGAAGCACGGCTTTTCAGACAACTGAATGAATCCCAGCTCTACTTATGGTGAAACTGGAAGCAAGTTAATTAACCTGCTGTTTCTGTGCCTTCTCTTACAAATCAAGGGCATAAATATCCCCTGCCTCAGAGGGTCACCGTGAAGACTAACTGACATAACACACAGGAGGTAGTTAGCACAGTGCTGGACATGTTATTTTCACTGTCTCTTGTAGTTTGCCACCATTCTTTCACACATATTACCTGAAACAGCTGTAGTCGTTATGGCAGATTCCACATATAGATCCACCTAACATCCACTCTCTAACCCTTTCTGAGGCCCACCGTGGCTTCTACATGTGGGCGGAGATATGCAGAGCACAGGTTCTAGGACTGAGAAGGTTATTCAGATGCAGCCACGTGCAGGTGGATCTGTCGTCTTTTGGTAACAACCATGGTGGAAGAGCTTTGGAAGTTCTAGTGCCCAGTTGGTGAGCAGCAGCAGTGGGATTTCCATGAAAACATGCATGTTACAGATTAAACTTTTCTCCTGGGCTTGTGTCTGGTTGTCAGCATCCTAGTCTGTTTTCCAAGCACTGCTGGCAATCCTATGAGCCACCTACCATGGGGCTGTAATCCTTTTCTGTTAAAAGTCATGACAGTGAATTCTGTTGTCTGCAACTAAGAGCAAAGTAATTGCCAAAGCGATAAATATGGTAATTATCAGAATGGTCCTTCTGTAATAAAGATTTCTTTTTTTGTTGTTAAATTTTTTTTATTATTTTTATTTTATGTGTATTGCCTGCCATGTATGTAAGTACACACGTGTCCCTGCAGTGCCCTCAGAGGTCAGAAGAGGGCATGAATTCCCTGGAATTGGAGTTACAGACAGTTGTTAGCTGCCTCATGGGTGCTGGATATTGAACCTAGGTCCTCTGCAGTCATTGTTCTCAACCACCAAGCCATCTTTCCAGCCCATTTTCCCTTCCCTCCCTCCTTCCTTCCTTCCTTCCTTCCTTCCTTCCTTTTTTCCTTCCTTCCTTCCTTCCTTCCTTCTTTTTCTTTCATTCTTTTGCGTGTGTGTGTGTGTGTGTGTGTGTGTGTGTGTGTGTGGTTTTTTTGAAACAGAGTCTCATTTATGTAGCCCTACCTGGCCTCAAACTCACAGAACTCCACCTGCCTCTACCTCCCAAGTTCTGGAATCAAAGGCATACAGTACCATATTTGGCCTAAGGTTTCTTTATTAAGCATCCCCAGGTTAGGAAAGCATGTATTTTTTAAAGAAAAATATTTGTGCTGGACGTGGTGGTGCATATGTTTAGTCCCAGCACTTAGGAGGCATAGACAGGCAGATCTCTGTGAGTTTAAGACCAGCCTGGTCTACATAGTGAGTCCCAGGCCAGCTGGGGTTATAGGGAGACCCTGTCTCAAAAAGACCAAAAAAGCTGGGCATGGTGGCACACACCTGTAGTCCCAGCACTTGGGAGGCAGAGGCAGGCGATCTCTGTGAGTTCAAGGCCAGCCTGGTCTATATAGTGAGTTCCAGGACAACTGGGGCTGCAGGGAGGCCCTGCTTCAAAAAGACAAAAAAAAAAAAAAATTTATTTTGGGAGTTGGAGAGATGGCTCAGCTATTAAGAACACTGTCTGCTCTTGAAGAAGACCCAGGTTCAGTTTCCATCACCCACATGGTGGCTAACAACTGTCTGTAACTCAAGTTTCAGGAGATCCAACACCCTCTTCTGTCCTCCACAGATACCACATGCATAGGTGCACTTAAATACATGCAGGCAAAACATTCATACAGTGCATGTAGTACCCTTGGAGACCAGAAGAGGATATCAGATCCCCTAGAACTGATGTTACTGATGATTGTGAGCCACCATGTAGGTGCTGGGAACCTGGGTGCTTTGCAAGAGCAAGAGCCTCTGCCTCCCAAGGGCTGGGATTAAAGGTGTGCACCACCATGCCCAGCATAAATAAATATTTTTTTGAAAACTTTGCCCTTCAGGTGGATCTCCATGAGATCAAGGCCAGCCTAGTCTACATAATTAGTTCCAGGACAGTTGGGGCTACAGGGAGACCCCGCCTTAAAAGACAAAAAAATAGGGCTGGAGAGATGGCTCAGCAGTTAAGAGCACTGGCTGCTCTTGCAGAGGACCAGGGTTTGATTCCCAGCTAACAACCATTCATAACTCAAGTTTCAGGGGAATCCAATGCCCTCTTCTGACCTCTGTGGGCATTGCACAACACCGGTGCACTTATATACGTGTAGGCAATATACTCACAGACAGAAAATTAAAATAATAAATAATTTTAAAAAAAAGACAAGCAAAAACTTTATCTTTGCTTTCAAAATGATTTTTGTTGTTCGTGGTGGTCTTTTTGAGACAGGGTCTCCCTGTAGCCCCAGCTGGCTTGACACTGGCTATGTAGATAGACCAGACTGGCCTCAATCTCACAGAGATCTGCCTGCCTCTGCCTCCTGAGTGCTAGAACTAAAGGTGTGCATCACCACATCCAGCATGAATTTATTCATGAGCAAATTGTGTGGTTCTTTTGTTTGTTTTAAGATTAAATTCATTTTGACCTGGTGTGGTGGTACATACCTTTAATCTCAGCACTCAGGTAGCAGAGGCAGGCAGATCTCTGTAAGACAAAGACCAGCCTGGTTTACATAGTAAGTTCCAGGTAGACTGGGACTAGGGAGACCTTGTCAAAACAGAAAAAAATAAAATAAAATAGAATAAATTCATTTTGAAAGCAAGGGCAAAATGCGTGTGTGTGTGTGTGTGTGTGTGTGTGTGTGTGTGTGTGTGTTTAGCAAATTTTGTGGGTTTTGGTTTTTGGTGGGTTTTTTGTTTGTTTTTTTTTAAATCAAGTGAAGGCACTTGCCACCAAGCCTGCCTGGCAACCTAAGTTTAATTCCAAGGACTTACATGGTAGAAGGACAGGACAAACTCTCACAAGTTGTCCTCTGACTTCAGAATAGACTCTATGGCATGCACTCACCCACACACATAAACACACGCACAATTAAATAATAATAAAAATGTTTTGCCAGGGGGCTGGAGAGATGGCTTAGCAGTTAAGAGCACAAGCTGCTCCTCCAGAGGATCTGGGCTTGGTTCCCAGTGCCTACATGGCTGCTAACAACCATCCTTAATTCCAGTTCCAGGGGATTTGACACCCCTCTTCTGGCCTCCACAGGAACTGCACAACATGAGTTCACTTACAGGAAAAACTCATTCACATAAAACAAAAATAAATAAAAAAGATTTTTTTTTTGGTTCTGCTAAGTGTGGTACACACACATTTAATCCCAGAACTAGGGAGTTAGAGGCAGGTGAATCTCTGTGAGTTCAAGGCCAGCCTATTCTACATAGTGAGTTCCAGGACAGCATAATGAGGCCCTGTCTCAAACAACAACAACAACAACAACAACAAAATAGTTTTTAAAAATACCACATGAAGACAAACCTTTATTTTTTTTTAAGTCTTCATTTTCTTTGGCAACAGACCACCTTTTGTGAGAACTGAGAGTTAAACTGATTAGCACTGGGGAGATGACTCAGCAGTTAAGAATGCTCTTTCAAAGTACCAGAGTTCAATTTCCAGCACCTACATTGGATGGCCCAAAACCACTTGTAACTCCAGCTCAAGGAGATCCAAAACCCTCTTTCTTGTTTCTTTGTGCACTCACACACACACATGTGTACACACACATACCCAGAAATAAAAATAAAATAAATCCGCTGTTCTTGGTGAGGCACATCTTTAATCCCAGCACTCAGGAGGCATAGACACATGGAACTCTGTGAATTGAAGGCCAGCCTGGTCTATCAATTCCAGGCTAATCAGTGCTACAGAGTGACACCTTGTCTCAAAAATAATAAATAAATAAATAAAATGTTTTAATAAAACATTTTAATAAAGTAAAAAAAAATTAAGAAAAACTGTGCTGGTTAATTTTTTTGTTGTTGTTTTTGTCAACTTGACTCAAGCTAGAGTCACCCAGCAAGAGGGAACTTCAATTGAGGAATTTCCTCTATCAGATTCATCTGTGGCCATGTCTATGGGGCTATTTTCTTGATTGATAATTGATATATGAGGACCTAACCTGAGCAAAGCAAGAGAAGCAAGTGAGTAAGCAACGTTCCTTTGTGGTTTGTGTTGCAGTTCCTGCCTTCAGGTTCCTGCCCTGAGTCCCTGACTTGCTTTGCCCCAATGATGAACTGTAACCTGTCAGCTGAAATTAACCCTTTCCTCCCATGTTGCTTTGGTCATGGTGTTTGTCACTGCAACAGAAAGCAAACTAATACACTGATTAAAGTCAGAATATTGCAGAACAGAATCTTCAGTTGGGGCTTTCTAGCATATGGCAGGTAAACCCACCTGACAGAGGGTGCTCTATAGATTACAATGCCTATGAAAGAAATGTCAGAAAGCCAGTGTATTTGCATAAGTCCTCAGTTCCAGATATTGTTTGTAGTTACTAATGTGCTCACGTCTAGGATGGCACCCAGAGGAGAATGCCTTGAAAAAGTAACAAGAACAGTGAGGTCTATCACCAGAGCGATTTTGAATATGAAAACCAAATGTATGATGGGCACAGGCCTGGGTGAAGTATGGCTTCGGTTTTATTTTACTTGGTGGTGGTGGTAGTTGTAGTGGTAATTTTAAAATCATGTCTATTTCTCCACCCCACCCCCCGCAAAGACTTTTGATACCCTCTGAGTGTGGCCCCATTGCTTAACTCTCTTGTCACTTCCCACTCTTTTACCTTAGATCCTTCTGGCTGAAGGTAATGACCTCTTCAGAGCAGGTCTGGGAACTTTCCACAATGCTAGAACAACAGGAAGAGCTGTCATGTGCTTGATATTCATATTTTCTGCCTTTCTCAGAAAGAAGCACAAAAAGTGGTGGACCTGTGGTTTAATGGAATGGTGTATTGGTTTCCTGGTGCTGCTGGGACAGATTGCCACAAATTTATTGACTCAAAACAGCACAAATAAAACATCTTGTAGTTCTAGAGGTTAAAAGTCCAAAATCAGGCCAGGCATAGTGGTACATGCCTTTAGTCCCAGCAATTGGGAAGTACAGGAAGGCAGATCTCTGTGAGTTAGAGGCTAGCCTGGTCTACATAGTGAATTCCAGGCCAGCTGGGGCTACATGGAAACCCTGTCTCAAAAATACCAATAAAATAAAACAAAATAAAACAAAATAAATAAAATATCCAAAATCAGTTTCACTGGGACTTAGCCTCATGTTTCTGGTATTGGTTCCTTCTGGAAATTTCAGGGGAGGATCCATTTTCTTGTCTTCTTCAGCTTCTCTAGGGTGGCTAATTCTCTGCCTCTAACCTCCAACCTCTTGTTCCCATGCTCCTTTCTCCTCCAACTGCCTCTCAACCTTCTATGACTCTCTTCCTGGGAATTTTGTCATCACTTGGAACTCACCTGGGCAATCCAGGTTATCACCCCCACAAGATCCATATATTTTGTTTGTTTTATTTTTGTTTTTTGAGACAGGATTTTCCTGTAGGCCCAGCTAGCCTGGAACTTACTATGTAGACCAGACTGGCCTTGATCTCACAGAGGTCCGCATGCATCACTATGCCTGGCAAGAGCCATAATTTCATTACATACTTCAAAATGTGATTTCTGCCATATAAGGGAGACCTTACAGGTTCTGGAGAATAAAGTTTACCCAGCCTATCACAGATAGCAAGACGCAGTTCTGGTTTCCTCAGTCAATGGGGGCACCCTATAAGGTTTTATGAAGAACAGAGAACAGGAAATCAAGAAAATTAACAGACATTTGGGATACAGAAAAAGGGATCTGTTTATCTTGAAGTCCCCTCAGCAGCAAGCACTTTTTGCTGAAGGCTCTAGACAGAGAGAGGGCTACAACTCTGCAACTCTACAACTTACCCTAAGGCACCACTCTAAGAGGCACTGTTAAACATAGTGAAATGTGGATACAATTGTTAGTGTTGTGTAGGGCTGTCTTTTAAGTCTTTATCTTAAGCACCTTCATGTTTTCCTCTGTGAATGAGTGAAACCAGAGTGCAGGCTAGTGAGGACCTTGAATGGCAGTAGATCTTTCCCATATAGCAGCATGGAGTGGAGAACTCTCTGCTTAGCAGCCAGCCCCTTCCTTCTCTGGAAACTGATCAGATTGTCTTCCTGGCAGCCTGATTATTTTGGATACTTTATGACCTGGACCACTGAAGCCAGGACTTGTATGCCAGAACTTGCTCCGGTCACAGCCACACAAGATTAACTTTGGTGAACTTTAAATGACCCTGCAGCTATTCTCACTCAAAAGGATACAGTAGCACCTATCAATCGCTCAGCAAGAAGCCAGTGATTGGTGGAACCGTGCTGTGATTGGTGCACATGCAACCTTTCATTTGCCTGCAGCACCCATGCTGCACATACCCTTCCTAGCTATATAACCAAGTTAGCTCACTTTTTGAGTCAGCCAGGAGACACCCTCCTGTGTTGCCCCCTGGTATTACATTAGGCCCTAGTAAAAAGCATCCCCCCATGGTCTTTTTTCCTACTTTGATTTTTTTTAAATTATTTTATGTGCATGAGTGTATTGCCTGCATGTATATGAGAGCACCCATGCCATTCAAGGCCAAGGAGGTCAGAAGAAGGCTTCCGATTCCCCTGGAACTGGAGTTAAGGACAGTTCGTAGCCTACATGTGGGCGCTGGGAATCGAACCCAGGTTCTCTGCAAGAGCAGTCAGTGCTCTTAACCGCTGAGCCATCTCTCCAGCCCCTCCTACTTTGACTTTTATCCTAAGTAGAGAGGCCTGAGCTGGTAATATGAAGAGGAGATAGTAGAACGGCAGAGGTAGTGGTGGAGAGTAGGCAGCTGGAGAGTTCTGGACAGAGGCAAGGGGCAGAAGTGGCAAGAGTTGGTGGAAATAAAGAGAAGGCAGAGAGCCAAGACTTAAAGAGTGCAGAAGGAGGTAAGTGAGACCTGTGAGGGTCCCACTGCTGGAAGAGTTCCCAGGGGCTACACATTCTGAGTGCAGGCAAACTCTGAAGGCTCAGCACAAAGTTGAGCACTAGCTGCTGTAGAGGTCGAGGGTCCTGACACTCCAGACTTGTGTAATGTAATATTGCCTGGTACTGATTTGCTGCTGTTGCTAGCCACTGGCTAGAGCCAAGAATTTCACTAGCTGCCAAGTGCAAGGTCATCAGCAATTAGAACCCAGAGTAGTAAGCCTCTAACTGGAGTTCCTAGAGCTCTAAGTCTCTGGCCTATAAGCCACAAGTCTATAAGCCTCTGAACCCAACCCATAAGTCTTCGGTACTCAAGAACTCAGAACTGCTGAGACTAATAGAGCTATTCCTTGTCTAGTCACAATTTCTATTTATTTATTTATGTATTATTTATGTATTATTTATTTGGTCTTTTTGAGACAGGATCTCCCTGTAGCCTCAGCTGGCCTAGAACTAGCTATGTAGACCAAGCTGGTCTCGAGTTCACAGAGATCCACCTGCTTCTGCCTCCCAAGTGCTGGGACTAAAAGTGTGTGCTACCACACCCAGTACCTATTCACAATTTCTATCCAGCAGCAGTAAAGGGACCCCAGCTGGTTCATTGGTAACTCTTCCACTATTATCATCGCTGTTTCTATTTTCCCTTCTTTCTGGCGTTTTTAGCATCTTTACCAGTCAAACTGAGTCACACTAGCACAGTATCTCCTTTTGAACCTTTTGTTTGTTTGTTTTTTTGAATCAGGGTCTCCCTGTAGTGCTAACTGGCCTGGAACTCACTATGTAGACTAGCCTGGTCTTGAACTCACAGAGATCTGCCTGCCTTTGCCTCCAGAGTACTGGGACTAAAGGCACACATGCACCACCACACCCAGCTGAACCCGACACATGTTTTTTTATGCATATTTTTTATTGATTTTTCTTTTGTAGATTTCATACAAAACATCTTAATCATCTTTATACCTCCTTTCCCATCCACACCCTACTATAGCCACCATGCCCACACACTGGAATTTATGCATTCTGTCATATATGTTAAGGCCTATCAAGTTAGTCAAATTACTGTACCCAGATGCCCCTCGGTGCAAGCTCATCCACTGGTGTCTATTCAGCTTATCTAGAGTCACTCCCTTAAAGAAGATCAACTCTCCCTCACTAGCAGTAATCACCTGCCAAAAGTTCTTTTGTTTACTTGTTTGTTTTTAAATAAGTCATCATCAGGCAGCTTTGCCCAGGAAAGCCGGCTCACAAGATACCAAACAGCCACCAATGCACAGGAATCACAAGGCTTTATCTGCAAAAAGGATTGCGAAGTAGCAACAGTTCAGAGATTGTCAATTTCCTCTCCTAAAAAGTGTCAGTGGTGTCAGAATTTGGGAAAATATATTTTGTATTCCAATTTTTGAAACTAGGATGTTGATAGGTGTTTGTTGCAAGTGGGTTTTGGTTAGTGTTTACAAAGTTTTTTGTTGTTGTTGTTTTTGTTTGGTTTTTTTGGTCTTTTTGAGACACGGTCTCCCTTGTAGCCCCAGATGGCCTGGAACTCTCTATGTAGACCAGGATGGCCTTGAACTCACAGAGATCCACCTGCCTCTGCCTCTTGAGTGCTGGGATTAAAAAACAGTGCCACTATGCCCGGCAGTACAAAGTTTTATTTTAAGAGAAATTAGCCAGTTGTGGTGGTATACACAAGTAAAATAGGATGGAAGGCAGAGGCAGAAGGACCACGAGTTCAAGGCCAGGCTGTGTCACACCTTGATCAAAATAGAGTGTATGAAATTCTCAAAGAA
>NW_008358318.1:1147649-1160269 GCF_000622305.1 Nannospalax galili | reverse complement strand
CCCAGCTGTCCTGGAACTTGCTATGTAGACCAGGCTGGCCTTGAACTCACCTGCCTCTGCAGTGGATGGGACTAAAGACATGCACCACCACGCCTTGCAAATATTATATTTTTTAAAAGAAGGAAATTAGCCAGGTGTGGTGATGCATGCCTTTAATCCCAGCAGTCCAGGGAAAGAGGCAGGTGGATCTCTGAGTTCAAGGCCAGCCTGGTCTACATAGTGAGTTCCAGGCCAGCTGGGGCACACACCTTTAGTCCCAGCACTCAGGAGGCAGAGGCAGGTGGATCTCTGTGTGTTCAAGGCCAGCCTGGTCTACATAGTGAGTTCCAGGACAGTTGGGACTACAGGGAGACCCTGTCTCAAAAAGGCCAAACAACAACAACAACAACAACAACATAAAGAATGGATGGATCCTGAGGAATGACAACCTAAGCAAGGTTGCCCTCTAGCCTCCACATGTACACACACACACACACACACACACACACGCACACACACACACACATACACGCACACACACACACTAAAAAATGAGAAATTACAAAATGTCTCAAAATAAAGGGTGCTTTGGAAAACTACAGGCCTATCAAGATGACCTATAGTCTAATCATAGACTCTAGCTTTGGGAAAACATATGTAAATCACCAAAGGAGGGTCTTCAAGTTTTATAAAGCCACATACTGGAGTTCCCAAGATTTGAATCAGCCATGAAAAATACCCCCTATAGCTTTCAGGACATTAAGCCTAAAACGGAAACCATCATATCAATTCTTCTTCTCTTTGATAAAGAGAGATCAGGAAAGGAGGAAATCCTTCTGCAGTACACACAGACTCAAACTGACAGATTTCTCTTTAATAGGAAGCAAAGAGCCTATTACACTGAATATTCTTGGATTGTGTTAGATAATCACAGGTTCAGCCACTGGATTAGTCATATCATGAATTTCATAATCACCATGTAATTGACACAAACCTTTTAAACAGTCCTTTCTCCTTGGAAGCCAGTTTATTGCTGGAATTAAATGAACTGTCACTCTAGGGAGAAGGAAGGCAGCTTTTCACCTAACTTTCCTTGGCAAGCATGAGTTTTCTATGGGTTGGTTAGTTCTTTTCCCTGTCAAGCTGCCCAAGTGGAAACAAGCAGACTGCCCTGAAGAATGCAAACGTTTGGGGACTGGGGAGGTGGACCTGAGTTTGAAGCCCCATCAGTTATGTAAAAAGCTGAGCATGACTGCATGTGCCTGTAAGCCCAGCCTTGGAGGGTAGAGGGAAGGTGGATCCTGAGAGTAGACTGGCTAGACAGCCTAGCCAAAATGGTGAGCTTCCAGTTCAGGGAGATACCCTGTCTCAAGATAATGAGGAGAGCAATAGAGAAAGACACCCAACATCCTGCTCTGACTTCTGCTTGTGCACACCTGGGTATACATACTATAACACTCATGCACACATGCATGTCCCACATGCATATATACACATACACAAGGAAGAATGCAAAGATTTTCTCTGTGAATGGGAACCCAGGGAAAAAGTAAAAGAGAGAGCATTTAATGTTCAGGGTGTTAAGAGAAATAATGAACTGACTGCTCTGTGTACCCCTGCATAAACACAATTAAACCTTTAAGCAGCTCAGAGGTGGCCACTGTACCTGGAATCTGGGGTTAGAGGGCCCGTGCAATTCCCAGCTTGGCAAATACCTGCTCTTTTAGTTATTGTGGTCATTGATGTGACCACAATCCTTGACAGAAACAAGAGGGGGAAGACCTATTTTGGCTCATGGTTTCAGAGTGTTTTAGTCTGTCATAGTCGCATGGCAAAGCAGCTGAGTTCATGAGGCAGGAGCATGTAATGAAGTCTGTTCACATCATGGTGGACCAGGAAGGAAAGAGCAAGACCAAGATAGGAAACAAAGGGCAGTTATGACCTTCCAAGGCCAGACTGTAGTGACCTACTTCCCCACCTAGGCTTTCCCTCTAGAAGTTTCTAGAGCCTCCCAAAAAAGTGCCACTAGGCTGGGGACCAAGCATTGAAAATATGAGCCTTGCGGGTTATTTCTAATTCAAACCAGAATACCTACAATAATGACTTTTGGCAGACGGGACCTACAGGGTTACATATTCCAAAAGAATCTTGGGATGATTAAAATCAGATAAAATGGGTATGGCAGTGTGTGTAAGTGGAGGGCCCTGTAAGCTTTACCTACTTCCTTTATTCAGTATCCATTCTCACTGCCCTGTTCAGAGTAGCATCACACTCAGAAGCCTCCTCAAACCACCAGCTACTCTCCTTCTTTGAAAGGCAGTTCTGGAATCTGTCCGTGTCTATTTGGGCTCTCCAATTACTTGTAACACTATTATCTACCCTGAGTCTGGAGGCTACATTTGGCTTGGTTTTGCTTTGTTTGTTTGGTGGTGTTGTTATTGTTTGTTTGTTTGGTTGGTTGGTTTTTGCTTGAACCCCATTTAAACAACATAAATGTCACCTTCTATACCTACCACAATTTCATTCTACCGTCACAGCAAATAGACTGTATAACTAAAAACATTAAAGCAGGAGCTGGAGAGATGGCTCAGTGGTTAAGAACACTGGCTGCTCTTGCAAAGGACCCAAGTTCAATTCCCAGGACTTACATGGTGGCTAACAACTGTCTATAACTCCAGTTCCAGGGGGTTTGACATCCTCTTCTAGCCTTCCATGGGCATTGCACACACAGGTGCACCTGCATACAGGCAAAAACACTCAGATGCATAAAATTAAAATAAAAAAATGTTGGAAGCCATGCTTCCTTTTGGTCTTTTTGAGACAGGGTCTCCCTGTAGCTCCAGCTGTCCTGGAACTCACTATGTAGACCAGGCTGCCCTTGAACTCACAGAGATCTGCCTGCCTCTGCCTCCTGAGTGCTGGGATTAAAGGTATGCGCCACCACGCCCGGCCTCAAAAATAAAATATTTTAAAGTAAAATTAAACATTAAAGTAATGGTCACCTCAGACTATGTCTATTCACACTATACAAGTGTCTCACAAGTACTCTCAGAGATCAGAAATTCCTTTCAGCCCTCTTTCCACTCCCAGGCAGCTAACAACCACTACCAGTTGAAGGACTTCTCCAATAGAATGTACTTTTCTTGTAAGTTTCCTGGCCCAAGCTGGTTCCTTTGCTGTAGCAGTAACACAAATCTGGTGACTCTAAGTGATGCAATTAGTGCCTTATCAAACAGGCACTTCAGTCTGATTCACGATAAAGATTTATTGGCAAATAGTGGTTAAAAGAACAGGTTCTAGCTTCATGCTGCATGCAGGTCAACTATATTTCCTAACATCTGTGGCAGTCAGCTGGGGGCCAGGTGACAGGGTTCTGGGCAACTGAATGAGGGCACATATAGTGTATTCACTTAGCAAGCCTAGTCCCAGTTTCCACGCCTTCCTCTTTCCCTCCCTCCCTCTTCCCTTCCTCCATCCCTCCTTTCTTTTCCTTCTTTCCTTTGATTTTCTTTCTTCCATCCCTCTTTTCTTACTTTCACTTTCGTGTGTGTGTGTGTGTGTGTGTGTGTGTGTGTGTGTACCTGTTTGTCTGTCTGTCTGTCTGTGTCTGTGTGTGTGTGTGTATAGTTGGATTTGGGTTTGGATTTTTTTTGGTCTTTTTGAGACAGGGTCTCCCTGTAGCCCCAGCTGTCCTGGAACTCACTATGTAGACCAGGCTGGTCTTCAACTCACAGAGATCCACCCGCCTCTGCCTCCCGAGTGCTGGGATTAAAGGCGTGTGCCACCATGCCCGGCATGGGTTTGGATTTTTATGAGACAGTGTCTCCCTGTACCCTGCGCTGGTCTGGAGCTCACTATTGTAGACCAGCCTGGCCACATTCTCACAGAGATTCACCTGCCTCTGCCTTCTAAGTGCTGAGATTAAAGGTGTGCACCACCATGCCTGGCTTAGTAGTATATATTAATTATACAAAATAGCACATTTAAAAAAAATATTTTGTTTACTATTTTTATTTTATGTGCATGAGTGCTGTGCCTGCATGTAGGTAAGTGCACCTGTATTGTGCAATGCCCAAGGAGGACAGAAGAGGCTGTTGGATTCCCTGAAACTGAAGTTACAGACAGTTGTTAGCTGCCATGTGGGTGCTGGGATTTGAACCTGTGTCTTCTGCAAGAACTGTCAGTGTTCTTAGCTGCTGAGCCATCTCTCCAGCCCCACAAAATAGCATGTTTCATTATGACATTTTCATATGTGCTTGCACTGTACTTGGATTATAATCATCCCCAGTTCCCTTTTTCATCCCCTCTCCTCCTCCCACTGATCCCCTTCCTCTTCCCAAACAATGCCCCTATGTGCTTTTTGGTTATTGTTGTTGCTGTGTCAGTAGTTTCTACATTTATTTATTTTGTGTGTATGTGTATGGGCATGTATGTGTTCTGGCCCATGTGTTAAGCTCAGAGAACAACTTGCAGGAGTTGGTTCTCTCCTTCTACCATGTGGGTCCCAGGGATCCAAATCAAGTTGTCAGACTTGGCAGATGAACCATCTTGTTGGCCCATCCTCTTTTGCTTTCATGTCTATTTTATTAAATCTCTCTATTTTTAAAATATTTTATTTATTTTTTTTATTTTATATGTATGAGTATATTGCCTGCATATATGTAAGTGCACCCATGTTGTGCAATGCCCAAGGAGGTCAGAGCAGGGCATCAGATTCCCTGGAACTGGAGTTATGGATAGTTGTTAGCCACCAAGTGGGTACTGGGAACCGAACCTGGGTCCTCTGCAAGAGCAGCTAGTGCTCTTAACTGCTGAGCCATCTCTCCAGCCCCTGTATTTTATTAAATCTAGATTCCACATATGAGAGAAAACACAAAATATTTGTTTGTTTATGAGTTTGTGTGTTTGCTTGTTTGTTTAAGACATGGTTCAAGCTGGCCTCAAAGTCCATATGTAACCAAGCATGGCTTTGAACTCCTGATCCTCCTGCTGTTATCTCCTAAGGGCTGGCATTACATTAATCCTAGTGCTCTGGGAACAGGCAGGCAGATCTCTGTGAGTTCTAGGCCAGCCTAGTCTACATAGTGAGTTTCAGGCCAGCCTGGTCTACATAGTAAGACACTGTCTTAACTGCCCCCCCCAAATTAAAAAAAAAAAAAAGAAAAATAAGGAAGATAAGATTTAGTACTCTAATTTCCATGGTCCAAGTTTGGTTTCTGGAGAGAGAGGGAAGGAGGGAGGCAGGAGGGAAAGAAGGGGGAAAGAGGGAGGAAGGAAGAAAGGAAGGTAGGAAAAGCTGCCTAATTATCATCATCATTATCATCACCACCATCAACATTTGTCACATACATATCGATGGCAGGTACAGAGTCCTTCACAGCTGTGATCACATTTGATTCTCATAACTGAACAGTTTTGGGGGCAGGTCAAGAGGACACTGAGATGCCTTCTGGAGAGTAAGGAATTTATTAGAAAAGTTAATAATTCCATGCGTGGTGACGCAGGCCTTTAGTCCCAGTACTTGGGAGGCAGAGGCAGGCAGATCTCTGTGATTTCAAGGCCAGCCTGGTCTACATAGTGAGTTCTAGGACAGTTTGGCCACAGGGAGACCATGTAAAAAAAAAAAAAAAAAAAAAAAAAAAAAAAAAAAAAAAAGAAAGGTTATTAATGTCATGGACAGACGGAGAGAAAACAACATGGCAGGGACTCCAAGGAGTGCACGCCCCCCCTGCCCCACCACTCAACACACGCACCAGAGCTAGATGACATGGCAGGGTCTGCGCCCATGTGGCAGAAATGGAGGGTCTTTGCTTTCTGAGGATCGGGGAAGTTTCACGGAAAAAGCCTGCAGCTAGGCATGGATTTCAGGCAAGAAAGGGACACAGAGCAAGATGTGGCCCCTGTCGATGCAAAAGCATAATTCTCACCTCAAAGGGGATTAGAGGTAGTTTATTCTGGAGGCAAATATGGGTGGGTGACCATGGCCCAGGAACACGGGTTCAGGTTACCCCAAATTCCATGTTCCGGTGTGCTAACAATTATATTACATTTTTATAGCAGCAGAACAAAGAAAAGTCATAAATCAAAACGCTTTTCAAAATACATTGGTGGATACAGTCAGTAGGCAAGTCACAGCAAAGGAGTGGGAGGTTCTACTATAGGTCTCAGATGCTATCCGATGACATTCTTAGCTTTTTGATTGGTGGGACCTGGTGGTCTGCTAAGGTAATACATTTTATTAGTCACAAGAATATTAATTCAGAAACAGAGGTAGGCAAGTTGTGGCTATTTATGTGGTTAAAGATGCCCCCAGATAATTTGTGACTAGGCTCTAGATCTGCAACATTCCAGACTCTCCACAATCTCCAGAGTGCTAATCAGTTGGTCAGCCTTTAATGAAATTCAGTCTAAGATGCAGGAGTTCTTTCTGGGAACTTTCTTTCACACCCCAATACCTTCTTTGATGTCTGGGTTGAGAAGCCCTGCCCAATTGGCAAGCTAGGGACTTACAGACAGTGTCTCAGTAGGTGCCTGTGGGTGTCTGTGAGAGGGGACTGCTGCAGATGCTGTGACCTGAGCAGAGGCTGGGTTCTAACATTACATTCTTGCAGTAACAATATCTGCACTCTGCAGATGAGGAAATGTTACTCCGAAAAGATAAGGCACACGCAGAAGCTCACCCAGCTAGTAAGTGGCAAAGCCTAGATTCCGGCTCCAGTCCATTTCACCACAGAGCCTGGATTCTCATGCACTGGCATAATGTGTCCAGGCTACAGTCGCCTCTGTATCCCTGTGACACCTGGAACTCAGCTTAGAACTGTGCATTCTCAAACACTTGCATATAGTCAATTCCTTGTTTCAAGCAGGAAAAAAAGCAACTCTTATTATTATAAACAGAAAAGGGATTACAAAGATACCAATAATGTATTTTTTTTAAGTTGGAGAATCAGGCAAAAATAAAATAAAGACAGAGGATACTGCATGGAGACTATATTTGATAATGTATTGAAAGAGCCAGGTATAGAGTTCAATGACAGAGTGCTTTGCCTAGCATGTGTAAAGCCCTGGCTTCCATCCCCAGCAGAAAAAGAAAAAGAGCAAAAGAAGGAAAGGAAGGGACAGAGTGAGGGAGGGAAGGAAGGAGGGAGGAAGGGAAGAAGGGAGGGAGGGAGGATGTACAGAGTGTTGGAAATAAGTTACAACAACCATCATCACCACACACAAAGGAGCAGAATACAAGATAATCCCCTTTCTATAGCCAAATCCCTCCCAGATTCTAGGACAGAGCACCTGACTGACCAGTCTGCCTTGTGCCTTTGCTCTGCCTAAGAGCATACTGGACCTTTCTACTTCCCTAGAAGGAGGTGAGGCTTGCTGTGACTAACCCAGTGGGAAGTTCCTCCAGAACTTGGTGCTAGGTAGCCACAAACATTGACAAATGCTGGCCACAGCAGGAGTGAGTTCATTCAGGCCTGCTGGAGTCATTGAATCACAGTTTATAGTTTAGTTCCCTTGCTGATATTAAAGAAAGTCCAGAAGCTCATTGGCAAGTTCACAACTCATCATTTGCCATAGTTTAAAAGCATGATTCATTTTTTTGCTTCTGTTTTAGAAGGTGTCATTTTCTGACTGACATTGGGGGAACCCTTCCTAATCAGAATCCTAGGGCCTTCTCTGTACCTGATTGAAGTGGCCCATGTTTGAGAATTTTAGGTTTCAAGCTGAGAGGGACTGTCTCAGTGTGAATGTCCAGATCCATGGCAAAGAATTACTTTCTGTTTGTTTGTTTGTTTGGTCTTTTAGAGACAAGGTCTCTCTGTAGCCCAAGCTGACTTAGAACTCACAGAGATCTGCCTGACTCTGCCTCCCCAGTACTGGGATTAAAGGTGCCTGGCCTTGGTTCAGTTTTTTTTTTTGTTTGTTTGTTTTTAATACAGAGTCTCCCTATGTAGCCCAAGCTGGTTTAGAACCCACTTGAAGTCCCAGGCTGGCCTCCCATTCACAATCCTCCTGCCTGGGCTCACAGGCATATACAACCATACTCAGCCAAGAATTCCTTTTTTCCTAAGAGGGTATTGAGACAAGGTCTCAATATACAACCTGGCTGGCTGAGAACGATGTAGCCCAGAGTGGCCTCTAACTTTTGGTGATAATTCTGCCTCAATCTCCCTTCCTGATGATACAGGGGAGAAACAACATCCCTCAGAGAGTTCTTAATCTCATTCATAAAAGAATCAATGACTGGGCTTAAATGGAAGGTTTAGAACAATTTTATTAGAATTTAAGGAAAAATTCTCAGGACAGGCAAGCTGTGAATCTCAGCAGTTGCCTTGAGGAGGGGAATGGAGGGGAGAAGGAAAAAGTCATAAAGCCATGCTGGTTTAGAGCCTGTAGGAAGGTTAGACATCTAGTAAATGAGAAGCCACATGGTGGGAAGGGAAAAGAAAAGAGTTGTTGACAAAAGGTAAAAAACAGGGCTGGAGAGATGGCTCAGCAGTTAAGAGCACTGACTGCTCTTGCAAAGGACCCAGGTTCAATTCCCAGCACCCACATGGTGTCTAACAACCATCTGTAACTCTAGTTCCTGGGGAATCTGACATCTTCTTCTGACCTCCTCAGGCACTGCACAACATGGGTGCACTTACACACATGCAGGCAATACACTCATACACGTAAAATAAAAATAATTTTTTTTAAAAAGGTAAAAAAACAAAAAAAAAAATGGGGCAGCCCAAAGTATTAAGGAAAGAATGGTTAGAAAAGAGGAATATAGGGGCTGGAGAGATGGCTCAGAGGTTAAGAACACTAACTGTTCTTGCAGAAGACCCAAGTTCAAATCCCAGCACCAACATGGCAGCTAAGAACTGTCCATAATTCCAGTTCCAGGGGATCCAACAGCCTCTTCTGTTCTCCACGGGTATTGCACAACACGGGTGTACTTACCTACATGCAAGCAATACACGCATAGACATAAAATAAAAAGAATAAATAAAATATTTTAAAAAAAGAAAGAAAAGAGGAATATAAAAAAGGAGGGGCCAAGCGCACGCCTTTGATTCCAGCATTCGGGAGGCAGAGGCAGGTGGATCTCTGTGAGTTCAAGGCCAGCTTGGTCTACATAGTAAGTTCCAGGTTAGTTGGGGCTACAGGGAGACACTGCCTCAAAAAAGAAAGAAGAAAGAAAGAAAGAAAGAAAGAGAGAGAGAGAGAGAGAGAGAAAGAAAGAAAGAAAGAAAGAAAGAAAGAAAGAAAGAAAGGGAAGGAGAGATTACACTTTTTTGAAAAATTCAGAAAAACACACAAAACTTACAGAGAATCACAAGTCTGCACGCAGCTCAATCCACAAGAACTGCACTAAGAGGTAGGATTCTGGGCAGGAAAAGTTCACCATCTCATCAATGCACTAGGTATTCCACCCATTTCTTTAGCATGACTTAAGTTGAACATGTCCTCCTAGAGGTGGTCCTATGACAAGGTGATTGACCTAGAAAAACTGGAAAGTTAAGGTTCCAACCAGGCCATATTATTATTATTATTAATTATTTTTTGTATATGTGTGCATCGTCTGCGTGTAAGTGCACCCATGTCATGCAATGTCTGTGGAGGTCAGAAGAGGGAGTCAGATCCCCTGAAACTGGAGGGACAGTTGTTAGTTGCCATGAGTACTAGGAATCAAACCTGTGTCCTCTGCTAGAGCAGCTAGTGCTCTTAACTGCTGAGCCATCCTGCTAGCCCTCAGATTATTATTTTTTGAATCATTTATGGTGGTTTGAATGAAGATGTGCCCCATAGGCTCCAAGTATTTGGACATTTTGTCCCCACATGGTGGTGTTGTTTTGGGAGGTTTTAGAAGGTGCGGCTCTCCTGGAGGAAGCACGTCACTGGGGGTGGGCTTAGAGAGTTCTTACGCCTTGCCGGATCTCCAGTTGTGCTCTTGCTTCCTGTGCCTGTGTGATGATGTGAGAGCTTAGCTTCTGCTGCTCCTGCTCCATCCACCTCCAGCCACCATGCCTCCCTGCCATGATGGACTGTAATGCCCCTGGAACCGTAAGCTCAAATAAACTCTTCCTTCTATAAGTTGCTTTGGTCAGTGTTTCTATCACAGCAACAGAAAAGTGACTAATATACAGTTAATCTAATGGGACTTTTTACTACTCTAGTACCCAGTACTAAGAAAACAGGTATACACCACCACACCTAGTTAAAGATTATCTTTTGTTTTGGTTGGTTGGTTTTGGTTTTTTGAGCCAGGGTCTCCCTGGAACTCAGTATGTATAGGCTGGCCTTGATCCTGCAGAGATCCACCTACCTCTGCCTCTGCTTCTCAAATGCTGGGATTACAGGTGTGTGCCACCACAGGCAGCCTTATTTAAATTTTTTATTTGTTATTAGTGTGTGTCTGTGTGTGTTTATGGTGTATGTATATGATACGAGCTTATGAGTATAGGCACATGTGTAGAGGGCAGAGGACAACTTACAGAAGTCAGTTCTTTCTTTCCACCTTGTTGAAGTAGGATTTCTCTTCGTTTCAGCACTGCGTATTTCAGGTTACCTGGCCCATGAGCTTCCTGACAATTCTGTCTCCATCGCCTATCTTTTTTAAAAAAAATTTATGTATATGAATGTGTTGCCTGCATGTAGGTAGGTGCACCTGTGCTGTGCAGTGCCCACAAAGGTCAGAAGAGAGTGTCGGATTCCCCTGGAACTGGAGTTACAGACACTTGTCAGCTGCCATGTGAGTGCTGGGAATCAATGCCAGGTCTTCTGCAAGAACAGCCAGTGCTCTTAACCACTGAGCCATCTCTCCAGCACCTCCATCTCATATCTTGCCATAGCAGTGATGAGATTACAGATGTGAGCCACTGCTTTTTTTTTTTTTTTTTTGTCTTTTTGAGACAGGGTCTCCTTGTAGCCTCAGCTGTCCTGGAACTCGCTATGTAGACCAGGGTGGCCTCGAACTCACAGAGATCCACCTGCCTCTGCCTTTTAAGTGCTGGGATTAAAGGTGTGCGCCACCACACCCAGCTAGCCACTGCATTTTTGTAGGCTCCAGGGATTGAACTCAGGTTGTCAGGCTTGCACTGCAAGCACTTTTATTGGCTGAATCATCTCACCAGCCCTTGTTTTGTCTAATATTTATTTATTTATTTATTTATTTATTTAACTATTTGTGTTTGTGTGTATATGTGTACGCAATTGCTTCCACGTGTGCACAGAGGCCAGAAGAGGGTGTCAGCTGCCTGTCATTCTGCCTATTTTTTTTTTTTCCTTCTTTTTTTTTTAGGCAGGGTCTTGTTGTGCTGCCCTACTGGCCTGGTACTTGTTTTGTAGACCAGACTGGCCTCTAATTTAAGAGGAATCTGCCTGTCTCTGCCTCCAGAGTGTTGGGATTAAAGGGGAGACCCACCACACCCCGCTCTCTCTGTCTGTTCTTTGTGAGAGTCCCTTCCTGAATCTGGAGTTCCAAGTAGGCTGGAAGCTAGCAAGCACAAGTAATCCTTTCTCTGCACCACTTTGGCACTGGAGTTACAGGTGTGCAGGGGGATGCTCAGTTTTTTACATGAGTGCTGGAATCTGAATTCTAGTCATCTTGCTAAGCCATCTCTACAGCCCTGAGGATTGATTGCCTTTGATTCCTCTCAAGTTGGTGTTGTTTGTTTTTCGAGACAGTCTCACTATGTAGCCCTGATTGACCTGGAACTTGCTACAAAGACCAGGCTGGCCTCAAACTCACAAAGATCCACCTGCCTCTGCCTCCCAAATGCTAGAGTTAAAGGTGTGTGTCACTACACCTGGTTGTAAATTCTCCTTGAATGATTTTACATGGGCACTTCCTGCCTCTATGGCATTTCTGTGTACCTGGCTTTCTGTCACTCACCTAACACATCTGTGTTTATTTTCAACCTAAGTCACGTGAATGCATGTGAGTGCATCAGGGCCAGCTGTTGGAGGCCAAATACAAGTAGGTGACCATTCTAGGACACTGAGTAGTTTGGAGACAAGGGACCTCTTGTCCTATGCACTGGCGTGCTTGTACGACCAGTAATTCAGAAGGGAAACATGCACACCTGACTGGGAGAGCTCCCAAGACTATCAGTAAGTTCCACGATGACCATGCAATCACAGGAGGTGTGGTGGAGCTGCCTCCTCAAGGAGTGCTTGGGTTCCTGACATGGATGCATTGCACAGCCAGTTCCCTGACTCCAGTCATTTTCTCATACACTTGTAACTGTTAACTTTTCTGTTGCTGTGATAAAACACCATGACCAAGGTAGTTTGTAGAAGGAAGAGATTTTTGGCTTCTGGTTCCAGTTAAGAATCCATCATGGGGGCTGGCGAGATGGCTCAGCCGTTAAGAGCACTGACTGCTCTTGCAGAGGACACGGGTTCAATTCCCAGAGCCCACATGGTGGCTACAAACTGTCCTTAACTCCAGTTCCCTGGGAATCTGAAGCCCTCTTCTGACCTCCGCAGCATTGCATGACACGAGTACACTCACATACATGTAGGTAATACACTCGTACACATAAAATAAAAATAATAGGCCGGGCGTGATGGCTCACGCCTTTAGTCCCAGAACTCAGGAGGCAGAGGCAGGTGGATCTCTGTGATTTCAAGGCCAGCCTGGTCTACATAGTGAG
>NW_008358318.1:1138366-1147596 GCF_000622305.1 Nannospalax galili | reverse complement strand
ATATATATATATTGACAATGTATTATGCATGGATGTAGTGTATCCAGGCAGAAAAATAATCTCTGTAGTGGTTTGAATGAGAAATGTCCCCCGTAGGCTCCAAGTATTTGAACATTTGGTCCCCAGTTAGTGGTGCTGGCCTTGCTAGAGGAAGTATGTCACTGGGGGCGGGATTTGAGAGTTCATAGCCTTGCCCTCTTCCAGCTTGCTTTCTCTACTTCCTGTGAGTTACTGAAGATGCAAGTGCTCTGCTACCTCTGCTGCCATGCCTCCCCATATACCCTCCAGGGGTATCACTGGAATTGTGCAGTGTCTAACCTGTACAACCACCAACGGCAGCCCTGAATAAGAGAACAGGCTCTAGAATCAGGAAAATCTGAGTCTAACTCTCACTTCTGCTATTTATTCTCAGTTAAAAAAAAAAAAAAAAGCCAATTGACCTTTCGAGATCAGACTTTCCTCAGTTGTGAAGCTGTCTCCTTAGTGTTGTGAAGATTTGGATAAAATAATACATATGTAAAAACTTTGCATAGTGCTTGACACATTGAAGATTCTTAACGATATCATAGCTATAATAATTATTATTGCTCATGGCTAACTTTTATTCTACCTGTAAAATCAAGGTACCTTCCCAGGTTGGATCAGTATGTTTCCATGTCCATTTGGGCTGCCTCTGATTCTGCCAGGCTTCCTCCCAGTACCGTGGGAGTGCCTCTTTCCTATAAGGATCACCAGTATGTAGAAAAATGCTGGCACAGTTAGGTGCTCAATGTCAGCTGACTGGATACATATGTAAATGAAGGCACTAGTAAATGACTATGCTTTTTTGATGGGACCGGGATAAGCTTGCTTTCTTGCTTTCAGTTTTCTCTTGAAAACCAACGATGGGAACCAGGCAGAGAAATGGGACAGGAGATCAAAGCCTGGACATTTGACAAGGGCAACTCAGCCTCTTCCTGTGGTCATTTTTCCGTGGAAGGAGAACTGAGTGAAATCTTGCACTGAGTCTGAGAAGGTAAACAAGCCAAGTGCTCTACCTAGACAATGGCCCAATTCTCCCTGAACTGGGAAGGTGGGAGCTGTGGGGAACCAGACAAACATCCTATTCCAATTTCCTTCTGTCTGTGCTCAGCTCTTGTGAAGCATCCAGCCCACACCCTGCGGCCCTTGCTTCATAGAAGGCATCTTCAGACCCAGTCAAGCTCTGGTCCTGGAGATCACTGAGGGCTTCTGGGAGCTGCCGTGAGTCTGAATCACTCCTAACCACAATGGCCTTAGAATGAATGACAGAGGCTTTCTGTTTCCAGGGTGTGTTCAAAAGTGGGATTTTTTTTTTTTTTTCAGTGGTATGCTGTGCTTTCATATGGTCCCTGCCAACACAGGCGCTGGGATTAGCATTCTGCATGATTAAAGCTATTGAACTTCGGGGCACCCAGGAAATTTTGGTAAAAACAAAACAGCAGAAATATAAAGCTGGTGGAGATGTGTTGTCCAGGAGCACGTGTGAAAATAAGTGGCTTAGCAGTCCAGATGCAGGGGGGTAAGGGGGCAGTGTGAGTCAGCTGGAGGATGTGGATGCCAACAGCCTCAGGCAGGCCTGGACCTAGTGGAGCTTCCATAAAAAGAAAGGTGCGGCCTGGCTCAGCTTTACAGTGGTCAGACCACCCTGGAGGGCTGGCTTTATTTGTAGCCCATCATGTGACAGGGAAGGGTGTGTTCTGAGGTCACTTGTGAAGAAGATGGAAGAGGTGGCACATGCCAAAAATCTCAACATTTTGGAGACTAAGGTAGGAGGATCACAAGGTGGAAGCCAGCCTGGGCTACTTGTGAGAGCCTGTATCAAAATAAAAAGGGTTGGGAACATAGCTCAGTGGGAAAGCACTTCCCTAGCATGTGCAAGGCCCCAGGTTCAATCCTCAATACTGAATTAAAAAAAAGTTGGAGAAAAGGAAAAGGAGAGGGTGACCTGGAGAAGAAAGGGTTTGAGAGAAAGGTGCCATGGGGTCTGCTGTCCATGCTTCTGCTTTGAAGTCCTTAGCCTCCCTTCAATCTGGTGATGATTCCTGTTGATGCTTTTTAGGCCTCAGCTCCATCCACTTCTTCTGGGAAGCTTTCTTTCACTTCAATCCCTAGAACCAGTTCCACCTCCATGTGGGAACTCCCCCAGGTATGTGGGAATCAGGCACCTCTGACCAGAAGCCTTATGTCCAGGATGTGGCTGAGCAGGGACCCGTACTCTTTACATCCCTAGAGTTTGGTGCTGGGATTATTCTTCAGTAGTGTCTGATGAATTAAATTAGTGGCATAAAAACTGTCACCATTTTGACCACACGGAAGGGAGAATTGTATTCTTTCCATGAGCCTTAGGCAGACGGAAGTAGAAGAGAAGGCAGAGATTACAAAACAGTGGATTTCAGTTAAAATCAGGAAGTGCTTTATAACAATAATAACAGTTTTGTTATGTTTTACTAATGCAATGCTACATGATAAACTACTCCAAAACAGCCTATAACAATAAGCACTTAATTTATTATCTCGCACAACTTGCAACATCAGGAACATTAGTAGATTGGTTCTGGCTTGGCATGGCTCATGGGTTGTGGATGCAGCTGGGGTCATCTAAAGGCTTAATTGGGGCTGAAGGATCTGATTCAAGACAGCACATTCTCCTGGCTGTTGGTAAGAGGCCTTAGTTCCTTCCCATCGTCCTCTCCATAGAGTGCTTGAGTGATGTCACAACATGGTAACGGGCTTTCCTGAGGAATGTCATTCCAGAAAAAGATGGAGATCTTGATGTCTTTTATGACCCAGCCTGACAAGTGCAGGTGTCATTTCTATAACACTCCAGTGGGAAGAAACTGAATATATAGGCAGGAGTACCAGCTGATGAGAAAGACTAGCTCATCTTGGAGGTTGACTATCACATTAATTCTTTGGTGGTGGGGGGTATGATGTTAGCTTCTGGTTTGGTCTAGAAGACCAAAAGTATAATGGGGCTGGAGAGATGGCCCAGTGGTTACGAGCACTGACTGCTCTTGCAGAGGACCCGGGTTCGAGTCTCAGCACCCACATGGTGGCTACAAACCATCCTTAACTCCAGTTCCAGGGGATCCGGTGCCCTCTTCTGACCTCCACAGGCGTTGCATGATGTGGGTGCACTTACATACATGCAGGCAATACACTCATACACATAAAATAAAAATAATAAATAAAATATTTTTTAAAGTATAATGAATATAAACAACCTCCAAGATGGTTGTGAGAATTTCATGAGAGAACATTCTTAATTTATTAATACAATGTCTAAGTGTTGTGACTATTCAGCATTGGGTTAGGGATATGACTCAGTGGTAGAGTACTCGCCTTGTAGCCTAGCATAAGCAAGACCCTAGGACAAACCTCTTGTACAGGGAAGGAAGGAAGGGAGGGAGGGAGGGAGGGAGGGAAGGCAAATTAATGAATATTTAAGTTGGAAATTACTCTAATTCAATGAAGGAGAAGCAGAAGGAAGACGAGGAGGAGGAGGAGGAACAGTAGTAGCAGCATCAGCACCACCACCATCAGAGCTAAGCCAGATGTGATGGAGTACACCTGTAATCCTTCCCTGTACTTGGGAAACAGGGGCAAGAGGATCAGCATATGTTTGAGGCCAGCCTGGTCTATGCAGCAAGTTCTAAGTCAACCTGATTCTCCTGTTGGAACCCCAGTTTGGGGTACCCAACGTCCATAGGAGGCCGCTCCCCAATAACTCAGTCCTCAGACCAGAAGATGCAACAAGCATGAGGATTTATTACGTTTTGCAAAACGGATCCCTGCCTCACTCGGAGGGCAGAAGCCTAGAGCCCAGTTCACAGGCTTCTTTTAAAGACAAAGACCACAAACTAGAGAGAAAGCGGCAGTAACGTCACAAGCGGTGGCTATGTGCCAAGCAAAAAAGCGGAGGCTATGTGCCAAGCAGAGGTAGGGGGGTATTTCTGGGATGATTTCCAGCTTTGGGCAAAGAGCATGAAAAAGGTCAGCTCAGCTTGTTCTTAGCATTCAGAATTATTTTTTTATTTTTACTTCCTTGTACAGTTCTTTGGCCTGAAGGACTTATTTCCTTGTCTTTAGCCTAGGAGGACTGAATTAGGGTCCTTCATCCAACTCACATAATCATGAGTAATAAAATGGTTATGTTTTACTAGGTTTTGAGATATTTTACTATGTGACCATATAGAAGTGATGTAACTAATACTTCAGCCCTCACTCCATGATTGGTTTTCCAGTTTTCAGTTACTCACAATGCACCCTGGTCCAAAATCATTGGATGAAAAATTCCAGAAATAAATAATCCTAATTTAGAATTTAAATAACTTTTATAGCATATTGTTAGAATTATTATTTTGTTACTACCTATTGTTTCTCTCTCTCTCTCTGTCTCTGTCTCTCTCTCTCTCTCTGAGATGAGGTCTTAGTATATAGCCCTGAATAGGCCTGGAACTAGCTATGTAGATCAGGCTGGCCTCAAACTCACAGAGATTTGCCTGCCTCTGCCTCCAGAGTGCTGGAATTAAAGGGGTGCACCACCATGCCTTGCCTCCAGCAGGACTTTTTGAAATGAAATTATTTAATAAAGTATAACCTACATACAGAAAGCTACACATATCCTAAGTACATAATATGATGAATTTTTGCCAAGTAAATGACTTCTCACAGTAAAGATGAAAAGCTATGCATTAGCAGCACCCTAGGGCATGCCTGCCTTCCTCTACCCCAATAACTAGGGAAGAGCTTGACCTGTTATGAATTTTATATCAATGGAATGGGGATATGGTTAAAAGTCTACAATTGAGGGCGGGGTGTGGTGGCCCATGCCTGGTCTGAGTTTGAGGCCAGCCTAGTCTACATAGCAAGTTCCAGGCTAGCTGGGATTACAGGGAGACCCTGTCTCAAAAAAAAAAAAAAAAAGCCTACAACTGAGGGCTGGGTTTGGTGGTGCATGCCTTTAATCCCAGCACTTGGGAGGCAGAGGCAGGCGGATCTCTGAGTTCAAGGCCAGCCTGGTCTACATAGTGAGTTCCAGGACAGCTGGGGCTACAGAAAGACCCTATCTCAGTAAGACCAAAAAGTCTACAATTGATGGTGACGTAGCCTATGCATTTAGGGATGTGATTAATTCAAGTCTATACCCAAGGTCTGAATTCCAGTGATGGGCACCGTAGTGTCATCCTTCTCCCATCTTCCCACCTTCTCCATTAGAACCCAGTCCCTTGGGGGACTAGTCCCATACTAGACCAGGTGTTAGAGACTCAAACCTCTCCTCTTGGCTCAGGTCCCTGCTCTGCCAGCTGGGTTCACTTGGCCTAATTCTCAAGAATTTGAAGATGGGAATAAAAACAAGTAAACAAAGTACCCTGTGAAAACAGCTTATAAATTGTAAAGTCTTATGAAAACCAAAGTCATTACGCTTATTATTTTAAAAGGAATTTTCCAAGCCATTCCAGACTGGATTTTTTTTGAAAACAACTTTATTTTATCTTGAAATATTTAATAAGATCTAAGAAGCATTTTGATTTGCGGGAAAGAATGAGACCTCACATCGAATTCTTAAGTGCTACATTTTGTGGATATCACTTACTTATTCATGTGTTAAACTTCAGATGTCTTGTGATAAACTGTCTGTGGTGAAATGCTATTGATTTCCTTGCATTATGCACTGAATTACATGTGCATTACTCTGGGGCTGGTCACCATGGGGGAAGCTTAAAAAGTTTTTGAGGGCAAATAAGTGAAGACCATTAAGGTCCTCTAAACCCTGTCTCCTGTTGATCTCTGTCACCCTAGGGAGTTTTCCTGTGAGCTGGTCGCATGCACATCCTTGTCTTAATGCCTCCTCTAATGGTTTCTAATGGCTGCTTGGCCATACCGCATACCTTGTAAAGAAGTAACTGTCTTATCCAACCTTGTCTCAGGCATGTTCTGAAAAGTGGGCCTTTGAATATATCCATGTCAGATCCAAAATTCCATGCCATGTCTCTTTTATTTCATGGGTTCATTTGTTCATTTATCTAACACCGGTTGAATATTGATGCTGTTCTAGGCTTTGTGCCAGTGGTGCCCTTTACCACTAAATTACAATGCTATCTCTACAATCAGTACTTGGAAAGGAATTTTATTTGACCTGGGAGAATATTAAATTTTTGAGAAAAGTAAAGAGGTAGATCTGGATTAGGATTCTATCCAGTACCTCTTAGGTGGGTGGCTTGGTCAAGTTACTTTTCCAAATTAATTGAACATTTCTTTCTTTTCTTTTTTTGGTCTTTTTGAGACAGGATCTCCCTGTAGCCCCAGCTGACCTGGAATTAGCTATGTAGACCAGGTTGGCCTCAAACTCAGAGAGATCCACCTGCCTCTGCCTCCCGAGTGCTGGGACTAAAGGCATGTGCCACCACGCCTGGCAATTGAACATTTCTTTAGGCCTTGTATATGGTCAGTTTTTATAAATATGTATCTTTGAAAAGAATGTTGTTTACCTTGTATAAGGTACTAAGTTTAGCATGATGGCATTTCATCAGTACAATAAACTATTTAGTAGAATTTTCTATAGGTTTTTTTTGTTTTGTTTTGTTTGTTTGTTTGTCTTTTTGAGACAGCTGTAGCCCCAGCTGACCTGGAACTCACTATGTAGACCAGGCTGGCCTCGATCTCACAGAAATTCACCAACCTCCTGAGTGCTGGAATCAAAGGTAAGCATCACCACACCCAGCTACATTTTTTATAGTCATATAGATTTGTCTTA
Organism: Nannospalax galili; assembly: GCF_000622305.1. Lineage (NCBI taxonomy): Eukaryota > Metazoa > Chordata > Mammalia > Rodentia > Spalacidae > Nannospalax > Nannospalax galili. The sequence goes on along the minus strand of NW_008358318.1, from coordinate 1,140,818 downwards.
GATCTCAAACTTAAAATGTGAACAAGCTGAGTGTGGTAATGCACACTTGTAATTCCAGCACTCAGAAGATGAAAGCAAAAAGATCAAAAGTTCAACTGTGGAGTTAGAGGCTACCCTGTAGGTTACAGAGTGAGCTCTTGCCTCAGAAAACAAAACAAAGCAAACAAGAACAAAAACCAGGCAAACAAACATGGTGGCACATGCCCATAATCTCAACCTTAAGGAGGCAGAGGCAGGAGGATCACAAGTTCAAAGCCAGTCTAGACCACAGAGTGAGTTCAAGGCTAGCATGGACTTCTTGAGACACTATCTCAAACAACTAAAACTAAAAATAAAAAATGGATGGTTCTTCTTTGAGAGGCCCACCCCTATGCTCTGGGGTGTATCCTCAGTGCCTCTCTTTCTCTTAATCCTCATGCTTACAGTATGCATTAAAATATCTTAATTTTTTTTTAAGCTGAGTATAGTGGCACATGACTTTAATCCCAGCACTCAGGAGGCAGAGGCAGGCAGAACTCTGTGAGTTCAAAGCCAGCCTGGTCTACATAGTGAGTTTCATTTCAGGTCAGCTGGGGCTACAGGGAGACCCTGTCTACAAAACAAAACAAAACAAAATTTTTAATTGAATTTTTGTGTATTTTATACATAACATCTTAATCCATCTTAATCATCTTTATACTCCCTCCCCCACTCCCTTAGCCCCCACCCAGAATACATACTTTTTAAAAAAAAATTTTCTTTTTTAGTCTTTTTGAGACATGGTCTCCCGGTAGCCACAGCTGGCCTGGATTTGCTAATGGAGATCAAGCTGGCCTCGAACTCACAGAGATCCGCCTGCCTATATATACATGCATTCATAAATGAAAATACTATTCTTTTTAAATAATTTATTATTTTTTATTTTATGTGTATGAGTGTATTGCCTGTATGTATGAGTGCACCTGTGTCATGCAATGCTGTGGAGGTCAGAAGAGGGCTTCGTATTCCCCTGGAACTGTAGTCAAGGATGATTCCTAGCCTCCATGTGGGTACTGGGAATTGAACCCGGGTCCTCTATAAGAGCAATCAATGCTCTCAACTGCTGAGCCATCTCTCCAGCCCCTGGAATTCATACATTTGTGTTAGGCCTATTGTGTCAAGTTAGTGTCCCCAGACATTCCTCAGTACAAGTTCATCTACTGAGATCTACTCAGCCTATATAGAGTCCCTCACTTTAGGAAGATCAGCTCTTCCTCACCCAGCAGAAATCAGATGCCAATATTTCTTCAGCTAAGATTGGGGTCAGCTGTCTATTTCCCCAGTTCTATGCTGGGTTTTTGTCTGCTTGAATTTGCATGGATCTTCTGCATGCTGACACCATTGCTGAAGGTTCATATAAACAAGGTCCCAGGAGCTTGTAAGACTCTATTTCCATATGGTCATGCACTCTTCCCTGGCTCTTATAGTCTTTCTGCCTCCTCTTCCCCAATGGTTCCTGAGCCCTGGGTGGGTGAAGTTTAATATAGGAGTCCTGTCCAAAGACCAGCATTCTGTAGACTCTTAATCCCTATGCTTTGGTCATTTGTCACCTTTTGTGTTCCTGGTCCTCCACTGCATGAGGGAACTTCATTCATGAGAACTGAGATATTCATTAGTGGTCTATGTTCTATGAGCCTGAGGTGCACAGGTTGCATTGGAGATGTGCTACTTAGTCTTGGGCAGTTCACAGACATTGTCTGTGTGTGACCAGTTGTGATACTCTGTAATAGTCTGTGTCTAGTGCAAAAGAAGCTTCTTTGATGAATGGTAACTGGGATATTTGTCTGTAAATATAAGGATACATAAAAATATAGAACACTTCATGAATTTGCATGTCATCCTTGCGCAGGGAACATGCTAATCTTCTCTGTATCATTCTAATTTTAGAATATGTGCTGCTGAAGGAAGCACTAAAACATCTTTTAAAAAATATTGTATTTGGTTAGGCATGGTGGCATGTGCTTTTAATCCCAGCACTCAGGAAGCAGAGGCAGGCTGATCTATGTGAGTTCAAGGGTAGCCTGGTCTACACAGTAAGTTTCAGGCCAGCTGGGGTTATAGGGAGACCCTGTCTCAAAAAAAAAAAAAGACCAAAAAAATTTTATTCATTTTTATTTTATGTGTATGACTGTATTGCCTGCATGTAAATAAGTCACCCATGTTGTATGATGCCCTCAGAGGTCAGAAGAGGGCCCTGGATTCCCTGGAACTGGAGTTACAGATGGTTGTTAGCTGCCATGTGGGTGCTGGGAATCGAACCTGGGTGGTCTGCAAGAGCACCCTAAAATATCTTTAATAAGGCTGGGTGAGGTGATGCATGCTTTTAATCCCAGCACGTGGGAGACAGAGGCAGGTGGATCTCTATGAGTTCCAGACAGGCAAAGTTACATAGTGAGACTCTGTCTCAACACCTCCCAAAATTTTAACTAATAAT
>NW_008358318.1:1132798-1134139 GCF_000622305.1 Nannospalax galili | reverse complement strand
GAGTTGCAATGTTAAGTCATTTATTTGTGCTCTTTCCAATTTTTTGATGTAAGCGCTTAGAGCTATAAACTTCCCTCTTAGGACCACTTTCAGCATGTCCCAGAGGTTTTGTTGTGTTGTATTGTTCTTTTCATTTAATTCCAGGAATATTTTTATTTCTTTCTTTCTTAATTTCTCTTTTGACCCATTCATCATTCAGGAGTGTGTTGTTTAATCTCCATGTGTTCATCTCCATGTGGTGACTAGGGCTTCTTCTGGTGTTGATTTGTAAGCTTTATTGCATTGTGGTCTGATAGAATGCATGGAATTATTTCAATCTTTTTGTATTTGTTGAGGTTTGTTTTGTGCCCTAGTATATGGTCAATTTTGGAGAAGGTTCCATGGGGTGCTGAGTAGAAAGTATGTCCTTAGGTGCTTGGGTGGAATACTTGGTAGATGTCTGTTAAGTCCATTTGATATATGGTATTGTTTAATTCTGATGTCTCTGTTAACTCTTTGCTCTGTGTCGCGAGCCAGGACTCTGTCCAGCAGAGCCGAGGAAAGACGACACAGACACCAAGGTGAGGTTCAAGCTTCTTTTTCTCTCTCTTCCTTTATTCTCTCTTATTCTCTCTCATATTCTCTTCATTATCTCACCCACTATGATGCTGCTGCTCGTCACTTGCTTCCTCACGTGCTCGTGTGGTGATTAGGGCTTCATCCGGTGTTGATTGCAAGCTTTATTGCATTGTGGTCTGATAGAATGCATGGAATTATTTCAATCTTTTTGTATTTGTTGAGGTTTTTGTCATGCCCCAGTATATGGCTGATTTTGGAGACGGTTCCATGGGGTGCTGAATAGAAAGTATGTCCTTTGGTGCTTGGGTGGAATACTCTGTAGATGTCTGTTAGGTCCATTTGATATATGGTATTGTTTATTTCAGATGTCTCTCTGTTACCTTTCTGCCCTGTTGACCTATCTAATGGAGATGGTGGAGTAGTCCCCTACTATTAATGAATTGGGATTAATTTGGGTCTTAAAGTCCTGTAGTACTGTTTTTATGCAGTTGGGTGCACCAGAATTTGGTGACTATATGTTCATGATTGTAATACCTTCTTGGTTTATTGTTCCTTTGATCCAAATGAAGTGGCCCTCTTTGTCTCTTCTGATTAGTTTTAGTTTAAAGTCTATTTTGTCACATATTAGAATTGCTACATCAGCTTTTTTCTTAGTGTCATTTGCTTGGGATATTTTTTTCTATCCTTTCACTTTAAGATAGTGTCTGTCCTTGAAAGTGAGATGAGTTTCTTGAAGACAACAAAAAGGTGGGTTTTATTTTTTAATCCATTCACCTAGTCTCT
>NW_008358318.1:1125328-1131673 GCF_000622305.1 Nannospalax galili | reverse complement strand
TTTTTGATTCTTGTGTTATACTCAGGCCTTCAAGTTTAGGTCTGCTTCTTTTTGTGAATTTTATGTGTCTTTGTGGTTTACTTTTTGGGCATGAAAATCTGGTTCGTCCAAGCTTCTGTTTCTCTCTTTTGATTTTATATTGGAGTGGCCAGATTGATTTTTTCTTCAGGAGTTCCCACAGAGGCCCAATTCAGGTGAGGGTCAGATGTTTTCAGGCTTTTTCCTAAGGTTTGGATCCCTCAGGAACGATTTAGCATCAGGAATTTGGGGGTTGGACTGGGCCTGGAAGCCTTGCTCAGGAAAGATGCTGGTCTAGGGCAGCTGTTGGCCATGCCATGGAGGGATGCAAATGCAGATGGGGTGGGAAGAGGCCCCAAGGCCTCCTGGGGACTGCACTGAGGAGCTGGGTTGGTCTGGATACAAAGGATCAAGAAGAGGAAAGGTCACCTCTTGTGTCCCAGAAAGAGGCTGGCAGGTGGTACAGGCCCAGGGAAGCAGAGGGAGGTAAGGGTTGGGCCAGGCCCAGATGCAGAGTTCCTGGGGTCCAGAGAAGGCACTGTTGATCTGGATGAAAAGGATCAGGGAGCAGTATTGGTTCCCCAGGTGTCTGGGGCCCCAAGACAAGGAATGGGGCAGGGCCCAAACTCGGGTGGAGAGAACGGCAGCGGAGATGGGAGGGTGAATGAGGCTGGGAGAGTCAAGGCGCAGAGGGCTCAATGGACTTACCCCAGAGAGGGGCCTACAGGTAGGAGAGAGGTGCATGGAGGGTCCTACAGGCCCAGGGAAGCAGAGGGAGGTGAGGGCAGGGCCAATTTTTTAAAACTTAAATGACCAGATTGTACCTAGACCTTGCTTAAATTAATCTTGCCTGCTAGGCATGCTGTTGAATACCTGTGATCCTGGAAGCAGAGGCAGAAGGACCTCAAGTGCCAAGCTAGTCTGGGCTACATAGTAGGACCTTGTCTCAAATAATAATAATAGTTTTTCTGATGACCTGTGACATTTTGAGCTTCCACATTATCCTGTCTCCACTGGAATATTTCTTCAGCCACTGCTCCTTTTATCAGCTCCATGTTGTCCTTCAAGGATTCCCATGATGCTCCCTTACCTACTCCACAATTCGACCCTGAAAACTAGAAATTCTCCTTGGAGTCGGCAACGCTTACTTAGCAGCAAACCTTGACCTGACATGATGTATGACTCTATCATCTTTCTTTACTCCCTTGTGTTTTCCTGCAGAAATGTAGTGCTGGTAATTATAGAAGACTGACCTGAACCCTGCTCAGGTGTGTGAAGCATCTTCTTTAAAGTTCTCAGTGGGGTCAGGGAGATGGCTCAGCAGGTAAAGCACTTCCCATTCAGTCATGAGGACTAGAGTTCAGATCCCTAGAGCCCACATAAAAGCTGGGCAGACATGACAGCAGCACTGAGGCGGTAGAGACAGGGGATCCCCTTGGGAAGCTGGCTAGCTAGGCTCCCCAGAATGGGCAAAGTTTGAGTTCAGTGAGAGACCCTGCCTCAATAGAGCAATTTTTGAGATACCTGGTATAAACTTTCATCCCTATACATGCACATATGTGCACACATATGCACAATACATGTATATATGATAATTAATTAGTTAAAGCTCCCAGATGCTGAATCCCTTTGCATAAAGTGGTGTTGGTCCTCTTGTCTACCTTGGATCCCCATTGCTCTTGGTTTTGTTCTCTTCCTCTACATTTTAGGTCAATTTCTTCTTTATCTTTAGTAAATTAATGTGTAGCTCCTTTACATTTAGCATTGGTAGTTTCCTGTTCTAGAATGATCTTTTCAGATGTCTGAGTGCTCCCTCCTGGCTTCTTGCTCTGCTCAGCCAGTGCTTCCTGAAGTTTGGCTGCATGGGAACGTGGCTGAAGCCCTGCTCTGCAGAGCCCTTCAGGCACAAGATGCAGAAATGCAGCCAGAAGCCGCTTTTCTGGAAATGGGGACATGTTGGGAAGGTTTTGGGGAAACTAACAAAATGCAGGAAGAGACTTGGGCCCAGAAGAGCTGCAAGGACTTCAAAGAAACTGGAGCCAGGGGTTCCTCTTCATTTCTAGGAAAACCCTGACCACGACCTGTCTGGCCTCATGTTCTGATACAGCTAGGGTTTTGCCTCTGGGTTAGAGGCAGGAACACTTGTTAACACCAAGTTCACATGCTTTCAGCTCTGTGACCCAACAGGTCAAAGAACTGCTCTCTTACAGCTCCAGGGAAATGTCTCATTCCCAGATCTATGGATCTGTGTCCCACCGGATGAGGCCAGTTGTCAAGCAAGGTCAGGGAGGGATGCTGAGCAGATGATGTAGTAACACCCACTTGGTAAATTTTCTAAAATGTTACATTCATTCTGAATGGGAGAAGACAGCCTCCAAGCTGGTCCTTGACTTTTGACTTACAGCATCTTTTCCTCCCTATTTTCTCTTCTGGGAGGAAGCCCTCCTGCTAGAAGGATCTGCCTGCCTGGTCCAGTGGTCTGTTCAAGGCCGTGAACCTTGCTGAGAAGGCTTCCTGCTTGTGTCTGCCTGCCCTCACTCCTCCAAGATGGGGTTCACTTAGCACCTTCTCAGAGTGGTCTGTTAGATAACAGAAGCCTCACTCAAATTGGCTAAAAAGTGAGAACAGACCCAGTGAGATAGTTCATGGGTAGAGGTGCTTGTGTGCAGGCCTTCTGATCTGAGTTTGAACCCTAGATTCCACATGGTGGAAGGAAGAAACTAGCCCTCTGACCTCCAAACACATGTTGTTTTTTTAAAAGTAAGGGTGTGCCAGGCATGGTGGTGAATGCCTTTAATCCCAGCACTCGGGAGGCAGAGGCAGGCGGATCTCTGTGAGTTCAAGTCCAGCCTGGTCTACATAGTGAGTTGCAGGCCAGCTGGAGCTACCGGGAGACCCTGTCTCAAAAAGACCAAAAAAAAAAAGTAAGGGTGTATTGGATCCCAGCACCCCCCACAAAAAAGTCTACCACTAGGGGACACATTAGCCAGCTCCATTCTTAGAACAGAATACCCATTACAGGGACTGGGGATGTGCTCAGTGGTAGAGCACTTGCCTGGTGTGCCTAAGGCCCTGGGTTCAGTCCCTAGCACCAACCAACCAAAAAATAAGTAAACAAACAAAAGATGGAAAACAACAACAAACAAAATAAATCTAAACCCCTGTGACAATTCACTTATAAAAGATTTATTTAGCTTATATTTTGGAGGTTCCAGTCCACAGTTGAGTGGTTCACTGCTCTGGCCTCTGGTGGAGGGTCAGATAGCAGTGGTGGGAGCAGATAGCAGAGTACAACTGCTTACATCATGATCCTAGAAGCAGAAAAGTCAGGATGGGATCAGGCTTCAAAATCCCTTTGGGGGGCATGCCCCCTCAATGACTTAAGGACTCCGTACAAGCCTTGCCTCTTAAAGGTTCCACCCTCTCTCCATGGCAGTACCCAAGGGACCAGCCACAGAGGGGTTGATTAAATGGCAGAGACTTCCAGACTGTCCTTTGCTTCCCCTGCAAAAAGACTCAATCTTTGTCTTACCCGACTCCATTTTGTTCTCCTGGACTATTCTTTAAGTACCTTATCTCCTCCCAAGTGGATCTCAAATTCCAGTAACAGGGAGCCCTATAGGCAAACATCCCAGGAGGGGAACTAAAATTGTGCCTCAAGAGGTAACAATTTCCCTGGTGTCAGTGGGATCCCACATAAACCAGGCCTGGGATAGCAACCGTCTGCCTGAGATTGCTGTCTGCCTCCTGGCACTCTGCCCCAAAGTAATCCTGGAGCTGGGGATGTAGCTCAGTGGTAGAGTGCTGTCTAGCATGCACAAGGCCCTGGGCTCAATCTTCAGCACTGCTAGATTTAAAAAGTTTAGATAATCTTGAAACTATTGTGAGTCAGAGACAGGGCTTAGGATGCCAGTCCTCCTGGCCTTCCTAGTATTGCCACACTGAAATAAATTCTTTTCCTGTTTTACTACTTGTGGTAGTTAATTGTCAACTTGACTACATTTGGAATGACGGGAGAGACACACTCCTGTATGTTTCAGCGAGGGCACTTCCAATGAGATTTAACTGAGGGAAGACCAATTCTGAACATGGATGGCACCATCCCATGGGCTGAGGTCCCGGGTTAAATAAAAAGTTAGAAAGTGCACTGAACCCCAGCATTCATCTCTCTCTGCTTTGTGATTTCAGATGCAAGGTAACCAACCTCCTCACATTGCCACTGCTGTGCCCTCCCACCGTGATGGACCATGTCCTTCCTTAAACCACGAGCCAAGATAAAATCCAAGTATTTTGTCAAAGTAAGGAGAAAATTAATGAATATATCACCACTCATTTCTCTGTTCTTTAGAGTCATGGTGAGTGACCATATCTAGCCTGTTGGGAGTCCCAGAGCCAGCCTCTCCAGCCCAAATATCAGGTGACAACCGGAAGCCATATAGTTGGCGCTTCAGCAGTGCCTCTTAGAACTCTCAGGCTCATTCTAAGTCCGAAGCAAAATGGTTATCACAATTTTAAGCCTCATCTGACAGCATCCAAGGAGGCAGACAGGAAAGCCTCTTCCGGCAGCTATTTAGCTGAAACTTCTCACATCTCATTGGCTCCAGTTAGCATCCCTTTGGTGAACCATCCTATATCCAGGGAAATACTGTGTTCATTCACTCAGGCCTGAATTCCTGGCCCAGTCAAGGCAGAGTTGTATAACCGTCCCTGGAGCTAATCAGATCCACCCAGTGCTGGGACTGAAACTAGATTTTTTGTTTTGTTTGTTTTTTGAAACAAAGTTTCACTATGCAGCACTAACTGGCCTAGATCTCACAGAAATATGCCTGCCTCTGTCTCCCAAGTGCTGGGGTTAAAGGCATGTTCCATCACACCTATACTGATACCAGATTTTTAAGCTCTCGTGGATCAGGAAGGGAGGTAGGAACCTCATTACAAACTGAGATACTACTAGGAAGAAGAGAGTGGGCTGGAGTGGGAAACTCCTGAAGACCACTCTGCCTAGTTTTGGTATCAGATTCAATCCCTGCCATTTTACTCTTGGAAATTCTCCCAGGGGAGGAGTACATAAAGTAAATATCTTTTTAGCCCCCAAACGTTAGAGGTCACCTAACAACAAGTTTGTATTTTAACAGAAGGGAAAACTGACGTTCAGCCAAGAACGGAACACCATGGCTACAGTTATCTGTAAAATCATTTAAGCCTTCCCAGTTCTTTTCCTGAGATGAGTTTATGATGATTCATTTTATGTGTCAAATTAGCTAGGCCATGGTATCCAATACTTAATCAAACATCACTTTAGATGTTTCTATGAAGGTACTTTTACTTATTTATTTTTATTTTATGTGTGAGTGCTTTCCTACATGTATGTAAGTGCATCACATGCATACATGCTCCTGGAGGCCAGAAGAGGGTGTCAGATACACTGGAACTGGAGTTACAGATGGTTGTTAGCCATTAGGTAGGTGCTGGGATTTGAACCCAGGTCCTCTCTCCAGCCCCTTTAGCACTATTATTATATCAAACTAAGGGCTAGAGAGATGACTCAGCAGTTAAGATCATGGCTGCTCTTGCAGAGGACCCAGGTTCAAATCCCAGTACCCACATGGTAGCTAACAGCTGTCCATAACTCCAGTTCCAGGGGAATCCAATGCCCTCTTCTGACCTCTGAGAGCATTGCACGATATGGGTGCACTTACTTGCAGGCAATGTACTCATACACATATAAAATAAAATATTAAAAAAAAAATAATGCCATGCATGGTGGTGCATGCCTTTAGTCCCAGCACTCAGGAGGCAGAGGGCAGGCAGATCTCTGTGAGTTGTGAGTTCGAGGCTAGCCTGGTCTACATATCAAGTTCCAGGCCAGCTGGGGCTGCAGGGAGACCCTGTCTCAAAAAGACAAAAAATAAAAAAAATAAAAATAATAAATATAAAAAGTAACATTGGCTGGAGAAATGGCTCAGCAGTTAAGAACACTGGCTGCTCTTGCAGAGGACCTGGGTTCAATTCCCAGCACTTACATGATGGCTAACAACTGTTGGTAACTCCAATTCCAGGAGATCCATTGCCCTCTTCTGACCTCTGAGGACATTGCACGACACAGGAGCACCTACCTAGATGCAGGCACTACGCTCATACACATAAAATAAAAATAATAAATATATATTTGGGGCTGGAGAGATGGCTCAGCAGTTAAGAACACTGGTTGTTCTTGCAGAAGACCCAGGTTTGAATCCCAGCACCCACATGACAACTAACAACTGTTCATAACTCCAGTCCCAGGGTATCCGACAGCCTCTTCTGACCTCTGCGGGCATTGCACAA
>NW_008358318.1:1122693-1125061 GCF_000622305.1 Nannospalax galili | reverse complement strand
ATTATTTTTATTTTATGTGTATGAGTGTATTGTCTGCATGTACGTGAGTGCCCTGGTGTCATGCAATGCCATGGAGGTCAGAGGAGGGTTTCAGATTCCCCTGGAACTGGAATTAAGGATGGTTCATAGCCACCATGTGGGTGCTGAGAATCGAACCCAGGTCCTCTGCAAGAGCAGTCAGTGCTCTTAACCGCTGAGCCATCTCTCCATCCCATATTTATTTTATTTTATGTGTATGCATGTATTGCCTGCATGTAGGTAAGTGCACCCGTGTCATGCAATGTCCGAGGACAGAAGAGGCTATCGGATCCCCTGGAGGAGTTACAGACAGTTGTTAGTTGCCATATGGGTGCTGGGATTTGAACCTGGGTCTTCTGAAAGAACAACCAGTGTTCTTAACCGCTGAGCCATCTCTCCAGCAGCCCCCCCCTTTTTTTGATTTTTGATTTTATTTTTTATTTATTTATTTATTTTTTTGGTCTTTTTGAGACAGGGTCTCCCTGTAGCCCCAGCTGTCCTGGAACTCACTATGTAGACTAGGCTGGCCTTGAACTCAGCCCCTCCCTTTTAAAAAATATTTTATTTATTTTATTGAGACAGACCTTTTAATCCCAGCACCTGGGAGACAGTCAGGCAGATCTCTGTGAGACCAAGGCCAGCCTATTCCAGACCATCAGGGGCTACAGGAAGATCCTGTCTCAAAAGAGAGACAAAAACAAAAGAAACAAAGAAAATTGTTTTATTTATTTGTTTCTTTAGACAAGGTCTCATCCAGCCCAGGCTGGAGTCAAACTTGCTCTATAGCTGTGGATGACTTTGAACTCTTGATTCTTCTGCCTCCGCTTCAAGTGCTGAGATTACAACATATGTCCCCACACCTGGCTTTTACATTTTTTTTCTCCGCCCCCCCCTTTTTTCTTTTTCACATGAAGTCTTATTATCTAGGTTAGCCTTGAACTCACTCTGTAATCCAGGCAGATTGGACTTGAACTTGAACTTTTTTTTTCCCTGTGACAGGGTCTCCCTGTAGTCTCAGCTGGAAGCCATTATGTAGACCAGGCTGGCCTGGATCTCAGGGATCAACCAGCCTCTGCCTCAGGAGTACTGGAATTAAGGCACGTGCCACCATGCACAGCAGACCTTGAACTTTCAATCCTCCTGCTTCAGGCTCCTAAATAGCTTGGATTACAGGTGTGTAGGCAGGCTTATAAACAAGGCTTGCATTTGGAGTATTTTATTTTGTGTATTTTTCGTTTTGGGGACAGGATTTCGTGTACCCCAGGTTGTCCTGGAACTTGCTAAATAGCTGAGGATGACTTTGAACTTCTGATTCTCTTACCTCCACCTCTGGAGTGCTAAGGTTAATGAGTATGCACTACAGAGATCTCTGTAAGTCTCCCTTGGGCACCAGTGCCTTTGCAAGGGTGGAAGTAGAGTTCATCACTAGAGAGATTCTTTTGACTCTACAGTCTTCTTTCCTACGATCAGTTAAAGGTTCCACTGGTAACACAAACTAACTTCAATAAGCTATAGCCATGGGCAGGAGAGATGACTCAGCAGTTAAGAGTACTGGCTGCTCTTGCAGAGGACCCAGGTTCAGTTCCCAGCACCCACATGGTGTATCACAACTGTCTGTAACTCCAGCCCCAGAGTATTCAATCCCCTTTCTGTCCTTTGTAGGCATTGCACACATGTAGTATACATATGTACATGGAGGCAAAACACTCATATACATAAAATAAATATAAATAAATTTTGTTGTTTTTTGGTTTTGTTGAGGCAGGGTTTCACTATGCAGCCCTGGTTGGCCTAGTACTCATTATATCGACCAAGCTGGCCTGAAATTACAGAGGTCCACCTGTCTCTGCCTCTGCCTCTTGAGTGCTGGGATTACAGATGTGCATCACCATACCCAGCTAACATAAATAAATCTTAATAAGCTGTAGCCAGAAAGAAAACATCAAGTTTCATTTGCTTGCTTGCTTTAAAATGTTTTGCTTTTCATGGACAGTGACAGGGATGGCAGAGTATGGAGCCTCTAGTGGGAGAGTAAGGCTGTCTATCTGACGAGTTTGTATTCATGCTCAGAAGCCGAGGAGCTCAGAAGATGGGCGACTGTGACCAGTGATAGTCATGCACATAGAGATTAGAAATGCATGTGAAAACGTCTCAATGTCAATTGCTTTGGAATGAATTCTTCTGTATGAAAAAAAAAATTAAAAAAAAATGATTAAAAAACAATAATTAGTAGATGTGAAAAACATTACCATTGAAATCTACCTGATGACTTTATATCCATGCTCAGATGCCTAGAAGCTCAGAAAGTAACCAACTGTGACTAGTAATAATCAGATATTTAGAGATTAGA